>NC_051063.1:108754586-109115828 GCF_004664715.2 Peromyscus leucopus | reverse complement strand
TGAGGATAGCAGGCCAGCAGCAACCCAGTGTCATGTTGCAAGAACCATGCTGTGCAGAGGGTACTGTGCCTGCACAGACTGGGGAGTGTTACATCCCAAACAGGCCAGTGATACCCCTGGAAAGCCTTCAAGAGGAAGGGATGCCTCCGCAGAAGGCTGAACGGTAAGTAAAAGTAGAGCTTGCCAGGCAAAATGAACACTCAGATGCCATTCCTTCCCCATTTGTTCCATCAGGTGCATCAGGGCAGAGCTACAAACAGACCCACACCAAGAGATCAACAGCATCCTAGGGTGAGCAAGGGGCAGCACAAGGTATCCTGAGATGCTGGACATGCCCCAGATCACGAGTTTGATCCATCCACCTCGGATACATTAACAAAATGCTTTACAATGCATGCCTTAGAAAATATTGGCATTTATTTTGTACAACTCTGGAAACTGAGGCATTCAAAGTCAAAGCACTACGAGAACAGGTGTCTGGTAAGGACCCTCCCTTTCCATAGACGGTACCTTCTCACAGCATCTGTACATGATGGAAAAGGCCAAGCAGCTTCTGGGGACCTTTTATAAGGGCATTAATCTCATTTGTTAGGACTCTGATCTCATGACTTGAGCAGTTTCCCAAATGTCCCATCTCCTAACATCACCTTGGAGGTTAAGACTTCAACATGTGAAAGTGGGAATTACACAAAGTCTAGCCAGTGTGCGTGCTCTAAACGTCATACTCAATGGCTTGTCAATTGCTCGGGGATCGTCCTTTGGATCCATAAGAAATAATTTGTGTGAAATTTCTGAGCTTTCCTCTATTGTATAATAGGAGACAATAAAGGATCCCTGGATTAGAGATCTTACCACACAAACAAAATATTATGTATGCTACACATGCCTGTAATCCTAGTGTTGGGAAGGTGGACACAAGATGACCCCTGGGACTCTAGAGCCAGACCTCTACCTAAATTAATGAGCTCCAGCCTCAGTAAGAAATTCTGAATCAAAAACTAAGGGGTTGGAGAGATTGGTAGAGACACCTGGCATTGAAAACTGACTGCCACATATATGCATATGCACAGCACCTCCCTCAAAAACACACACACACAACTGAAATATAAAGAATACTACATATAAAAGAATACATTTTTCATGGCTATGGATATCATTCACTACTTTATCAATAAATGTATGGTGTGTCCTGTGTATGCCAGAGGTGCAGAGATGAATAGATATTATCATTACCCTTAGAGACTCCTCTATAGGGAATAGGCAACCATAGGGAGAGCTGAGTAGTAAATCAATAAATTCAGGGCAAATCAAGCCAGATAAGGAGCAAGAAGAACAAAATTAGTGATCATTAGAAAGGCACGTGTTGTGTTATATACTTTGGAGAATGTTATATGGATCTTTTCAGAAACCCTCTGTGGTAAAAATAGAAGATGAAGGCACCACAATCTCCCATCTCAGTGAGGTAAAGAAACTCCACAGGAGAAGGAATCACTGGCCCTGGTCTCTGGGTCAAGTTTACATGCTTAGCCAGCCAAGGCTGGGAAAACGGGTCATTTCTAAGATCCACCCTGATTCTTTCCTCTCACTCTGTGCATTCGCCTTCCCGCTCCTTAAAGAGAATATTCATTTGCTCCTGCGGTTCTGTGGTGAGAGCTTGATTTACAAGAGCCACAAGGAACTACTTGAATATGCTTTTGAGGATGAGTGTTTGGGGGTGAAGGCAGCTTCATGCTGAGATACCTGTTGGTGAAATAATTCATGCACAGAACGGAGATGAAATTTTTTTTTGAAATTAGGATTTTGTTTCATGGAATATTCATCACATTTGAGGCTATGTTTTGCATTATGTTCCTGTCTTGCTGCAGATCATTTCTGAAGCACAATTGGGCTTTTGGGACTGTAACCAGAGCTTCCATTTTGAGCACTATTCATTGATTAGTTTATTGTTAATGATGATGATGAAAGCCTTTAGCACCCTTCCATTTGGTCATTCATGCATCTAGTCAACAAATGTTCACTGAGCACCTGGCCTAAATGGAGTGCTGTTGTAATTCCTCAGTGCTGAGATGGCTGCTTTCAGTTTCTAGAAGAAAAGCCTTGTGTTGGCTCATGGTTTCAGAGTCTTTGGTTGGCTTGCTCTGTGATCAGGAACCTACAGTGAGACAGAGCACCATGAAGGAAGGGCATGGGAGAAAAGAGATTTGCACCCCACAGTGGCTAAGAGAAAAATAAGGAAAGAGATAGTATCTGGTTACAAAGATATTCCCTACAAGTCATACCCTCAGTGATGTACTTCTTCCAACTAGACTCTACCTCAGAAATTTTCCAGGACCAAGCTTTCAACATATATTATGTTTAAACTACAACAGGTCCTGTGGGTAGGTTTTAGCATGTGGGAATAAACAAGCAGACAGGATCACCTGCCTGGGAGGAACATAAAGTCCATAGAAAGGAGGCAATAAACAAAGAGGCATATTAGTATGTGATCTTAATTAGTATGTTGCTTATGATTATAGAAACATTATTAGTTACGTACACAATGCAAAGCAATGTAAGAAGGGAGAGTTTGTTTGGGTTCATAGTTTGAAGGTACACGTCCATCATTGAAGGGAAGACATGGAGGTCTCATCTGGGTGGGTCAGAAATACTAGTGCTCAGCTGACATCCTCCTTTTTCCCCTTGTATTTTGCCTGGGTCCCAGTCTCTCAGCATGGGGCCACTCACATTCAGAATGAGTCTTCCCTCCTTCCTTAAACCTCTCTTGAAAAGCCTTCAGAGAAACAGGCAAAGGTGCCTGAGTGTTTCTTAATACAGTAGAGGTGACTATTGAAATCACCCATTGCAACAAGAGATAAACATTATTAATGGCATGGTACAAAGGTCCAGTGTACTCTGAGGAACAGTACACGGGAACCTAAGCTAATTAGGATTTTAGGGACACTTTCTTTGAGGATTTTTACTTTTCTGCTAAGCTCTGAAGGATGAGCAAGTGTGGATTGGAGGAGGACGTTTAACTTAGTCATGGTCTCTATCAGCGTGTTAGGAAGTCCCCAGAACAAAGGGGCTTCCACTGACATGAAAGGCAGCCAGTATGCATGTTGTGTAATCAAGAAGACGGAAAAAAAACAAACCAAATGAAAAGAAAGCACAATGACTGGCAGTAAGCCAGCAAAATGGGAAAAGGAGGAGCCCAGGGAGACGCAGCAAGTCCCTGTGGGCAGCTTGATTACAAACAGACCTAGTTAGTATCCCACACTCAAATTCCAGCAGCTTTTCACAGCATACCTTCCCCATCACCTCCATCTACTGTGGAAGATAATACATCACAGTTTCATCCTTAGAGACTCGCTATACACATTAGGGTATCCACAGCACCAAGAAGTTTCACAGGTGGGGCATATGTTTATCCTGGTATTCCCAAACACTAAAGACTCCAAAATGTATGAGGCACTGGCATTTCTAAAATCCCACATTAAGGAACTGTAGTTTAGGACACTAAGTTCTTCAGACTTTGGTGGAATTCTGTGACATTTAGTAGCTGTGAACAAATTGTTCCCCTTCTTCAAGTTTCAGGGTTCTCACCCATAACATACAATCCCAGGAGTTGACTTAGATGTTTTCTATAAGGATTAAATACAAGCATTGTAAATTCTTTGTGCCAGTGTCTGGCAGTACAGAATAGTTCAATAACAATAAACACTAATCAACACCATTTCTTCCATATAGTATAAAATAGACTAGATCATGCTTTAGACCATACTTCTACCATAAATCAATGTGCAAAGAATTTTACCCAGAAATAAAATAAAATGCCTACAGTTAATTAAAAGTATCCATCATGTTCTGGTGCAATATGGGCAGAAAGATCCACATTGAATTGTATCATGATGAGAGCTATGAACCCAAAGAATAGAGAGAATACACTAACGTTCTAAAGAGAATAAAATGTAACAAAGAACTTGGAATTAAATTAACCTTAACTTTATCAAGAATAAGACCAGCAGTAATATGCAGTTATATGAAAAGAGGGAGTTGCTTTCACCACTCTGAAAGAAAAAAAAAAAATCCACACTACAGAATTATACTCAGCTAAACTAGCACATGAGTCTGAAGAATTAGATGAGAAACACAGAAGTTTTTTAATGTAAATGTTTTGAATGTAGCTTTCTTAGAAACTGTCTTGAAAAGTAAATCTTATTGAAGGAAGCTATGGGCTGCAGGAAGTAGAGAAATAAAATAACTTCTCAGGATGGTAGTAAGATGACAATCCCTTTACCACCTATAAAGTATCCCCATTTCGAACTGGAACAGAAGGGTAGGCTGTTATAGAGAGACAATCTCCAGGGAAAAATGTGAAGTTTTTAAAGAGTTGCTGATGGGTGAGAGCTGAGATCATGGAACATATGAGGAAAATTAAAGGCATATTAAAGTGTACAAATGAAAAGTAAAATAATTACTAATCTTAGAGGGCAGAAAGTCAAGCTGTGAAGCAGTGAAGGAGATACCTTTGGCTGTGACTAATAACTACAAAGTAACAACAAATACATCCATTGTTTGGGGATCAAACTATAATAGAATTATGTTCTTGGCATAAAAGGGAATCAATGAGAGAGAGAGACAGAGAGAAAGAGAGAGAGAGACCGAGACAGGGGAAAGAGAGAGACACAGAAAAAGACAAAGAGACAGAGACAGGAGAGAGAGAAACACTAGTCTCCATCTGCTTTTTGGAAGTCAATATATAAAGTGAATAAATCAAGCAGCCACTGTAGGCTTGGACTGTAGTACGGTGGTAGAGCATCTATCTGCTCAACAATGCACAAAACCCTGACTTCAATCTCCAGCATCACCGAAAGGGGTAAGGAAAAAAAGGAAAGAAAGAAGATATTATAAACATTATGTAGCAATTTGGAGATTATCTTAGTTTGTTTGGTTTTTTTTATTACTGTGAAGAGATACTATGACAATGACAACTCTTATAAAGAAACCATTTCTTTGGGGTGGTTCACTTCATTTTCAGAGGTTCAGTTCATTACCATCTTGACGGGGAGCATGGCAGCATGCAGGAGAATGTGGTGCTGGAGCTGAGAGTGTTACATCTTACAGGCAACAGGAAGTCAACTGATTGTCACACTGAAGAAAGCTGGAGCAAAAGAGACCTCAAAGCCCACCCCTACAGTGACACACTTTCTCCAACAAGGCCATGCCTCCTAATAATGCCACTCTCTTTGGGGGCCATTTTCTTTCAAACCACCACCTCTGTAATATCAGTAACAGCATTTGGAAGAGACAAAGTAAGGCTAGAAACTAATGTTGGCTTTCTTGATATTGTTTTCATCATAGGTTTAAACACATGTTTATCACCTTTGTTTGTCTATATGGAGTATGCATGCCACAGTGATTCTTTACTTCTCTATGTGGGATCTGGGGATCAAATTCAAGTCAACAGGTTTGGTATCAAGTACACTTATCCACTGAGCTGTCTTGCTGTCCCAGGCTTGGTGTTTTCTAAGATAGTATTCTGCACTGTTTGAAAATATTAGTTTGAGAAAAATGTCAAACTCTCTTAGAAGAATAAAAACTATAGATACATAACAACCAAAGTTACAGTTATATAAAATTGTGTGTATGAGTGGCCCGGGCTTGAAAGAGTACAAGATCCTGAGAGCTCATAGATAAAGTCTGTGTAAACTTGTAGAATGCCATTGTTTATGAACTAGAATCAGTTGGATTCCTACTTCTTCTATAGAATGTGGATAAAATGGATCCCCTCTCCTAGGACTGTTAGGAAGATAACATGATAGAATACATATAAGGTCCTTAGCACAGGTTCATACCCATTGTAAGCACTAATAAAGGGCAGCTTTTAAGGAAGGGGAAAAGGGAGGGGTCCAGCCTTTGTGAAGCTGGAATTGTGGGAGGGAGTGCCATCGACACAGCTTTCCAAGCAGTGTTGCTTCCGGCAGGCTATCCTCTTAGTGATCATCCACTTAGAGGGACTTTGTCAAGGTTGACAGGCTCAATTTAATATACATTAAAAAGAACTTAGCCTGTTTCCCCTTGTCCGAGCAGACTGTCAGTGTGGGAGAGAGGGTCAGCTTCACTGCAAGGTTAGGAGACATGTTCAAGGAAGGCAGTCCCATGGTCCAGCGCCTCCCTAATCGTTCCATTTTGTTTTCACAGTGTCTGAGCTCTCCTTGGAAAATGCATTTGCAGCCCCATTTTTTGTCACTGAAGGCCTGATTCTGGCAGGTGAAAATTATTCTCTGGGCCTAATCAGGTTCTTCTAGGCCTACTGCATGGCCCCATCTTCTGAGTACTCAAGATGACTAACAAGGCAGTCAGGTCCCAAGGAGTTCTTCCCCCTGTGAGTTCTGTGATGTCTCCTTTACAAAGGAGACCATAATTTAGAAGAATGGGGAAACGGAGAGTGGAAATGCATATGTAGCTAATAAGTTGTACGATGGATATCCAGAGACAGATCAGCTCGACTCCAAGTCCTGCATGGTTGGCCTTTCAGTGTGGTACAAAGCTCCACAGACAAGGAGAAAGAATCTGGATGGATCCCAATATTTCCACTTCCTAGTTCTGCAAACTTGAACTAGATCCTTGATCTGCCTGACTCTCCGTTTTGACATCTATAAAGACAGGATAACTGCTGAGTTGGTCCTTGCCTCGTTGAGCTCGAGGTCAGAGTCACCAAAGTGGGTCTGTATGTACAGAAGCTGAGGTAGCAACAGTGGTACCCACCAGTGAAAAGGCCAGTGACAGCAAGTCTTCCTAACCATGACATAGGTATGTCTGCCCCGCACCAGAAGAGCCAGGTCCTGAACTAGTGACTGTAGCATACTGAGGTTCAGCAGTAGGCCCTCCTGCTGTTGGCTTTGATGGATACCTCACTGCTTACTTCTCTCTAGCTCTGTGACTCCCGGTCTATGTGTCCCCAGCTCCTACAACCACCCCCTAGATTACAGAGCCGATTCCAGCTTGCTCTTTTTCTTTATTTCATGATCAACTCTACATAACCTCTGTATTGACCAGTACTCACTAATGTAAGTCAGGCATTTCCCCTTGTAACAGCCAGACCAGAGCATAGGAGCATGGCAGCAACCCTAAGTACGGTCAATGTCCCTTCATCTTTCAGTTGCTCCATGTTGCCCTTCAAAGCTTCATAACTCAACCTCAGTAGCTCTTGATAGCATCCTACTTATTATCATTACCTTGAAGGACTATCTCATTGCCAGAGTCTTCTGTTTTGCCTTTGGAGTAAAAACCTTGTGGCCATTTCTTGATCAAAGATTGTTGAGAGTGAGGCAGAAGAGAGTAAAATGAAGGACAGTTTCTGGAGGGAGGATGAGATGGGGATAAGGGAGCATAAGGTCAAAGAAACGTGGGGAGCAAGAGACAAAGGTCCCAGGAGGAGAGCCAGGCAGGCAGTGCTTTTGCGCTGCCTGGCAATCTTTGTGCCTTGGATTCTGAAGTTCTGGCATGACACTAGGATGTCATACAACTGTCCCTGCCTTATTCTCAGCCCTGGGATCTGCTCCCATGCAATCACTCCCTTAAACGGGCCCCAGTGCCCTCTCATCCTCACTGTCCTCCTCTGTGACTCAGGAGTGCCACCACCTGCCAGGGAGGGTCGTCTGAAGACTGAAGTCATTGATTCCAGGCAGCAAGAGCAAGGACGTGAGTTCCAACATGGAGTAGGTGCTGGTCAAACAGTCACTAAGAGAATGCTTATTTCTGAAGGTCCGGGACACAGAGCTTTCATAGCCTCCTGCCGTCGATCCCGCCCATCCTGCCACAGGATGCTCTCGAACCCTTTCTCTCCAGAGAGAGGCTTTGCCCTCCTCTTACCTCTGCTCTTTGGCTTAACTTCTTTTCATTAATTTTGTTGCAGTTGTTCAGGAAGCATACTTAAAAAGAAAAAAGAAAGAAAGAAAAAAGAAAATCAAGCAGGCTTCCAGATTAGCACTTGAAATCAGTTGAAAATTCATAAGACGAACCATTAGAGGAAGTGACAGCCTCCCCAGGGGCTGAGTTCCCAGTGTCTGCATCTCATCACTGTGGACTCACACGGGTGCTGGGGAGTGGGATGTGATTACCCCGAGCACAGCCACAGGTGGATGTCACATCAGTAACCCCAAGTCCACTTGATCGACCCCATCCTCCAGGGAACCCTTCAAATTCCTAACTCCTGAGTACAATTACGTACATTAAATCAGCTTCTATAATTGAGTTCAGTTCAATTTCTCACTTCAGACTTGGAAAATGATGTGTAAGGAAAGATTCATATGTCTTCCTAATCAGCCCGAGTTGACAGGAGGAAAGAAGAAAGAATGAAAGGAAACTTCAGATCATTCAGCCATAAACCAAATGCCAGCAATGGCGCCCATCTAATTACTAGGTTACTATAGGCCTCTAGTATTTTCAAAACTGGCACCCTAGGCCTGAGAGTCTCCACATTCCAGAAATCAATGGCTTCTCCCTTTTGCCTCCATGATTTCTACCCAGACTGCTTTGAGGCCAAGATCTGAAGAGACTGGTACACATGTGGGCAGCATGCCCTGACATTCAGTGGTGGCATCTCTAATCATCCTTTGTGATACAATTCTTTCCATAGGATACCATATGATTTATGACCATGAGTTCCTGTTCTCCTCATTCTGCTCCTAATGGGAGTCGTTTAATATGTTCAGGAAGGACTAGGGAGATGGCCCAGCCAGTAAACTGCTTGACTTAAACTCTAATGACCAGGCCCTATCATTATCACTCCAATAAGCTATGGCTTCCAGTTGTATTTAAACAGTAGATATCACCAACAGAAAAACAGAAGCATGGAGAAAACAGGAAGGGAGGTCAGATATTTATTCCCTGGTTTCCCCTCTTCAGAGGCACTTCAGCTGCTTATATCTTACAGTTGAAGATCACAGTTTTTTCTCAAAGCCATCTCTCTATGACCCACCCTTTGTCAGCTTCAGGAATTATCCTTGACCACATCTATTTGTAGAGGCCATAACAGCTCCACTAATGCTGACCCTGTGTCACTGCAGTGTTTTTGCAGTATGTGCTTAGGCATCCTGTCCCACTCCTGTCCACAGAGAAAGGTCCCTGTATTCAACCTTCGTGATAGTAGCTAGTTCAAGTTTCTCATTGGCAAGCTCCCATTGGAGCTTTATGTTTCCATCTCTTAGTCACACCTTTCACTGGGCTGCTCTCGGCTGACTATCCATGATGCCAGAGGTAGCAACAGCCCCTTCAGCTCTCTTAGTTCCAGAACTCATTAAGAGAAAATTAGACCCCCATTTCCAGAAGTACCATCACAACTTCCATTTCTTCTTACTGATTCATGTATGCTATGCGACATTCCCTGAGCCTCCCTGTGGCCAGAAAAAGTCTATCTGTCTGCTACTGGCTGGGACATCATTCTCCGGGCTAGATAAATAGTTCCCTGGTCAGGGATGTAGTAAATAAATGTTGGGGGGAACACAAGAGATAGAAAAAAAAAGCTAAGTGAAAGTCACTCCCCGAGGTCATCCAGTGGAAGAGCTCTCTGACTTCAAGTTCTAAGACATGACCAAGGATGACCTTGGCATCTGCACAGGAGGCAGCAAAGTGGGAGACACTGGGTTGAAGTAACAAATATGGGCAGAATACAGCAAAAATCAAGTTTCTGAGATGAAGGGTGACCTCTGAAAGCTGTGGGGGGGCAGTGAGTTGAGTGTCAAACATGGAAGGAAGCAGTGAGCATGCCTCAGGGAAAGGAATCCATCAGGGTAGGAGTGAGCCCCACTAATGCAGGGAGAGCTCAGCTTCAAGACACTGAGCATATTTACTTCATGGGCATCAGTCAGAACAATACATAGGGTACTATATAGCTCCCCCAAATTATATTGGGATTACATAACTTCTTATGTGACCCCCATCCCCATCAAAGCATGATTCATCTAGCACTAGTATTTAGAGAGGATATTGTATGGAGAAATAATGAATGAGATTCACACAGTGTGTTATCATTACCTGTTCTCTCACACACTGGCCACCCCGACTCCACCCAGTGTACCCCAAGTGCCTCTGAAATAAGGACTAGAGTGTACAGATCACCACTGTTAACACGGAACTCACTTGAGAAAGAAGTAAATAGAAGATATGAAGATGAGAGGGGGCAGGTCATGGTAGATGGACATGATCTATTTATCTACATATCTATATGTAGATGTAGATATATTGTCTTATATATACAATACACTGTATAAATGTGTAGACCTTTCAGAGAGTAAAAATTTTAATTTTTAAGTAAAATGTTATTTAGAATGAATGAGACTATGTGAATAAAAATGGATAAATGAATGAGATCCTTCCTTAAAATGCTACAAAATCCTTCAGATGTTAACACACAGATGGTCTGTGTGAAGGACCAACAAATATGGAGAGGTATGTGTGTCTTCATCTAGGAAAAGCTTATTAAAGAAGATGATTGTGTGGCTTTCCAATTATCCCCCACTGCCAGGCACCATCTTTTTCCAGATTTCAAATACAGGGTTCTTCTTGTTGGTAGAGCCAAATGTTTGTGGCCTTTAGGCAAACTTACAGAACCAAGGGCTCAACTGAGGTCCATCCAGAATATTCCTAATTTAAAAAGCTAAAATATCTCCTTTCTTCTCTTCTTAGTTCATTTTATCCTCTCTCTTTTTAGTTATAATTATATGATCATTATGAAAAATTGAAAAAGCCGAGCAAATTTCACTCCCACTGAGAGTTCAGCCACTGTTGACATGTTAGTACATTTCTTCCCAGGATGTTTCTTAAGCATTTATACTTTTTACATAATGTTATTGGTATTTTTTTTCCTAAAAATTTGTTCTGCTTGATTTTGCTTAACATTGCACCATGAGCATCTAACCGTGCCATGAAAATGCCTTCATAAACATCAGCTTAAATGGCTACAGAGTGTTCTATGCTAGACAGATGAGTCAGGATTTACATAACCAATCCCAGATCGGGCATTTAGGTTATTTCCAATATTCATTATTATAATAAGTAGCCCGATGATGGACATGCTTGTGTGGAAAGCTGTATCTGTATTTCTGATCTGGTTCTGAGGACGGGGAAGAGGAGAATTAGTGGGTCAAAGGATATGGGCAGTTCTCAGGGTGTTACTGCTCAAGAGTGGGTGATTTTCTAAATGTGTTGCCCTAGGATGGACTTTGCCAAAGAGCCAGGGGACACTGTTTCTCTGCAGCAGCCATTTTGCCTCATCTTCTCTCCCCTGGGCTTTGCTGATGTACCTTATTGCCACTTCAAGCCTTCCAATTTGTGTTAACCTCTTATCAGTAGAAATCTGCATCCCCAAAGTTAGTCATCACTCTGAGCTTAGTATAAGACATAAGGGGGGGGGCAGAGAGAGAGAGAGAGAGAGAGAGAGAGAGAGAGAGAGAGAAAGAGTGAGTGAGAGTGGTGGTGCACACCTTTAATCCCAGCACTCGGGAGGCAGAGGCAGGCGGATCTCTGTGAGTTCGAGGCCAGCCTGGGCTACCAAGTGAGTTCCAGGAAAGGTGCAAAGCTACACAGAGAAACCGTGTCTTGAAAAACCAAAAGAAGAAGAAGAAGAAGAAGAAGAAGAAGAAGAAGAAGAAGAAGAAGAAAGGGAGAGAGAGAGAGAGAGAGAGAGAGAGAGAGAGAGAGAGAGAGAGAGAGAGAGAATAGAGAACACATTCAGAGCATTTCCACAGCAGCACATGGCTATGCACATAGCAAATGATCTGGCCAGGCTGGTGAGATAACTAAACAGCTAAAAATTCTTGCTATGCAAGCCTGAAACGCTGAGTTTGAGTCCCAGAACCTAATGTGCAAGGAAAGAACCAACTCCTGAGAACTGCCTTTTGTCCTCCACTCCTCTACATATGTGCAGTGGCATGTGTGCACCTGTACTCCCACAATATTCTCTCTCTCTCTTCCTCCCTCCCTCCCTCTATATTTCTCTCTCATGTGCACACAATAGTAATTAGTGACAAATATAATATAAAGGAAGTAATCTGACAGTCACATCAACCAACAGTGCTGGAGAAAGTATCAACATGGAGAATAATGAAAGTGAATTCATATCTCTCAGCCAACACAAATATCAATTAAAAAGACTTCAGGAACCTAAAACTTTGGAGCTGCTAGATGAAAACTATATATAAATATAGGCATGAGCAAGAATTTCCTGAGAAGGTAGTCACTAGCACCGGAAGTAATCTCAGAAGTTGGTGATGAGAGTGCATGAGATGTGAAAACTCCTGTCCAACAAAGGGAAACAAGCATGACTGTGAAAATACAGCCGCAGAGTGGTATTAAATCTTTTCCAGCTACATAGAAGACAAGGGATTAATGTCTAAAATGGTGGTTTTCAATCTTCCTGATGCTGTAACCCTTTAATATAGTTCCTTATGTTGTGTTGGCCCCCAACCTGAAATTATTTTATTGCTATTTTATTAGTGTATGTATGTGTGTGTGTGTGTGTGTGTGTGTGTGTGTGTGTGTCTGCTGAAAGTAAAAAAAAAGGGGGGGGCAATCAGAGGGAGATTTTAGGGGAGGGAGGAGAGGAAATAGAAAGCATTGGGATATTTGTGACTTGAAAACAGAAGAAGGGACTATTTGGTGGATCAGCAAGATGGGACAGGGGGATGGGAGAGGGCAGAAGGGAGAGGGATGAACAAGAGAAAAGCATATTAGCATGTATGTATGAACGTGTTTAATCCAATCTACTACTTTGTATCCTAACTTAAAAGTTAAGTGAGCCGGGCGGTGGTGGCGCACGCCTTTAATCCCAGCACTCGGGAGGCAGAGGCAGGCGGATCTCTGTGAGTTCGAGGCCAGCCTGGGCTACCAAGTGAGTCCCAGGAAAGGCGCAAAGCTACACAGAGAAACCCTGTCTCGAAAAAAAAAAAAAAAAAAAAAAAAAAAAAAAAGTTAAGTGAAAATTTGGTTTTATTTTTTAAAAAGATATAGTAGACAGTGAGGAATGCTGGCCTCTAGACAGGGAGGTCAAAATGACTTCCTATTGTGTAGGAAAATCCCTGTAGACGTTTAGAAAACGGTTCAACAGACCTTCCCAGCACTTGGATCAGGTATTGGTGTGATGCATGACAGAGTTCAAGTTCAGGCATAAGCCTACAAAGGTGAACTCCAAAAAGATCTTTGATTCTGAGACTTGAGTCTGTAAATCACAGCCAAGAGACATGGGCTTGGAGAGAAGGTGGGCTGCTGGGGTCAGGGACTGGGATCAAGCACCCAGTTCAGTTAAAGGAAAGACTGGAGAAATATGTCCAAGGCTAGCTGGGGCTTTGCGAAGAGACAGAGTAGAAGCAGACTCCCATGAAGTATTCTGTGTGCTGTAAGAGTCTGCCTGTGGACATGAACTTGAGGGTGGAGTGGGACTATTCAAGATCTAAATTTGCAACAGGTATTAAAAATGGCAGAGAATCACAGGTCCCTGTAAGACAGCATGATCTGTGGAAATTTGCTACATGGGACTCTCTGTCAGTATTATAGATGAAAAAGAATGAGATCTCCACATGATACTAGGAAGCATCTTTATCTAGGACCCAAGTCAAATCTCAGTTCTAGTCTGATGCCTCTTTTACATTACTTCTGTAAGGTATAGTGTTAGAATATGCCTACAGAGCAATCTGATGGAGGTATTTTCTCAACAGTTTCCCTCTTTCCATATGACTTCAGCTTGTGTTATGTTTACCAAACACACAAAGACTAATGAGCCTACCCCACGCCATCAGTCCTCTCTCAAGGGGCACTCTCAATGGGCATGGGTGTTTAAGACCAATCACTGACACTTTGCATCCATTTAGTTTCTGCTTCAATTTTTCCATCTTTAAATTGGGTCAGTTACCGCTTTTTCTCTGTGTTTCTTAGGAGTCATTTTGAGGGTGGCCAACATAATGTATGTGAAAAGTATTTGTGAATGCCAAAACACTCCTAAACACAAACCGCTCAAGTGTTTGAGTCATGAGGTTCTTAGGGGGATATAGTAAGGTAAGACAGATCTGAGTGTAGAATTTGCCAAAAGATATGAGGATACCCTTGTAAGAACTATGTGTGTGGTCCTGTGTGTATATGTGTACATGTGTACAGATGTGTGTATAAAAATGTAGGCCATGAAGTCTGGTTACTGCATTATAGCTTGGCTTTTTTTTTATGCCGAATGCCATTTATTGAAGGAGGGAGGAGGTCTTAAATGCAGGCTTACAGTACATTGGGAGAACCCCAGAGGGCAGAAGTTCACTACCAATGTTTTACAATCTTGCATCTAAGCTGTTAATGCCCAATATGCAGGATACACAGACAAGGAACTTCCCTTAAGCATTCAGGAGTGTGGATCCCAGCAGGTAATTAGCATAGGGAGGATATCAAAGTCAAGGTCAGCAAGCAAGGCAACAATTACCCAAAATGGGGGCCAGTGCCATATAGGTGCCCCCTTTTACTAAAAAAAAAAAAGGGAGCTCTGACTTAAGTTGCATAGGATGTCAGCAGGGAGAATCCATGACAGTCAGCCAGACCTCCTCCAATAATATAGAAAGCATTCAACATTATGTAAAACCCTGTAACAATGCAGGATTTTTTTTTGTTCTTTCTCTGTTATAAAATATTATTTTAAGGTGTGTTACTTTTGTTTATATTGCATCTGTTTAACTCTGTGAAGCTGTGTCTGTCTAAAACACCTGATGGTCTAATAAAGAACTGAATGCCCAATAAAAAAATTATTAAAAAAAAAAGAAAAAAATGTAGGCCAAAGAACAGTTTTCATTGTGGTTGTCCAGGCATTGTCAACCTCAATTTAAGGGAAAAGGATCATTGACCTGGAATGCTGGCTAGTCATCCAGCTCTAGGAATCCCCTTGTCTGCCTCCCCAGTGCTGAAATTACTAGAATGGTCAGCTACACTTGTTGTTGTATATAAGTTCTGGTGACAGCATGCAGACCCTTGTGCTTATAGGGTATGCTGTTTACTGAATGAGCCATCTCTCTGGTACCAGCCCTTGTACAGTTTTAATCCAGGTACTGACACTGTCAGATTTAGAATGAGGTAACACAACAAGGTGGAGGAGGGATGGAGATGGAGAAATCCATGAAGAATCACACAGGCTAAAGTCAACCTCCTTGGTCAGGAACCTCACTGCAACCTGCTGCCACCTGAGCTTAAATAAATGATTTCCTCTCTCTGAGTTTCAGCTTCTGACCTGTATAGTGAATTTATGTTAATAGCTGCCTCACAGAACTTCTGTTGAGAACTGAATGAATGGGCCAAGGCACACATAGTACCTGACTCTCCAGAGTCATTTTGTACTGTCAATAGAGGAGGGGCTGGGGTATTGCTCAGCTCAGAGAGTGCTTGCATAACACGCATGAGACCTTGGGTTGAGCCCCAGCACCTGCACTACTCATGGTACCTCCCAGAACTCCAGAGGTAGCGGAGCCAGGGGATAAAAGTTCAAAGTCATGCTTGGCTGTGTAGTGAGTTTGAAGTCAATGAGCCTTTTCTCAAGCAACAACAAAGCATAAATAGAAAAAGGTTGGCAGTGGGAGCATTTTGGAAGTAGAACCTCAAACTTTATCTATACTTGAGTGATAAGAGATCAAAGAGAGTTGTCAGGAGGCCCTGGGTATCTGTAAGAAATGGTGATGTCATCAGAAAGGACATGAAGATAGACTTTCCTGCCCTGCCAGATCCCTGAGCCTTGTCATTCTCAGGTAGAAAGCACATGCATGGTTCCCCCTGGCTGGGGCAAGGTAAGTTAAAAGATCACTTCATTCTCTCTCACTCCTTCGTCATTTTTCTACTCCCATTTTTAAAGACTAATCATTAATATTTGTATTACACATTCTAGTTTGCAGAATACCTTTATTTATATTGCTATTTCAGAGGTAAAAAAATATTTATCCAATATGATCTGTTTGTTGAGCAATCTAGACTCAACAGGGCACAAATAAAAATAGAGGATTTTATCTTTTCCCTTCTTTTCTTTCTTTTTCTTTTTTAACAGAGTAGACTCAATTCACTCTGTTGCCAAGGATGATCTTGTCCTGGTCCCCCTGTGTCTTCCACTCAAGTGTTGGTTTTACTGGCCACCATACCCAGTTGTGCTAGGTATCATACCCAAGACCTCATGCATGTTAGGCAAGCACCCTCAACCCCCCAAAACTCTGATATTTCCCACCCCTTGATGGCACTGAGGTGAACTCCATCTTCTCAAGTGTCAGGAGACAATCTGAAAGTGCCTAAATCCTGGTTTGCAAATTCAGTCTCCCACTCTGTCTCATCCTTTCCCATGCTCATTCCTTGAGGCCCAGGAGTCCTTGGGGTAAGTAACTTGTCACAGAGATAGAGAGAAGTAGGAATGCCCAAAACTTAAAGGAGACAGGAGAAAGCAGATCTCTTTCACCGACCAGGTGCTGCTGTGAATGTCTCAAGCTAAGCTTGGCATTCTCTGCATGGCAGGTGTTCAAACACTGGTGCTCTCTTGAGTGTACATGAGAGCTCTTCAGAGGACCTGGCAGGCACAGCTCTCAGATGAGGGAGTGACAGAGCTCACACCTTTGCCAGACGCTAGCAAACAATCAGCAGTCCCAGCTCCCCTTCAAAGCAGTCTACCATGGGGCCTCTTGCTGAAGTGTGATCCCTATTAGTCTTAACAATAAAAACCCAGAGTCAGATATCAAGGGTAAAGCTGAAAGATCAGAGAAGCAGAGCAGTCAGCCACTAGAGACTTCTTACCTCTATGAAATCACAACCCGAATAGGGGAATCCTGGCCCCACCCTCCTTATATTCCTACCTCCACCCCCCTAGTGCTGGGATTAAAGGTGTGAGCCTCCCAAATGCTGGAATCAAAGGCATGATCCTCCCAAGTGCTGGGAATAAAGGTGTGCACTACCACCACATGGCTCTGTTTCTCTTTTAGACTGGTTCAATCTCCTGTAGCCCAGGGTGGCCTTGAACTCCTGATCTTCCTGTGCTGTGGATATCATTCTATATAAATAAAACACTGATGGCCAGTGACCAGGCAGGAAGTAGGTGGCCAGGCAGGAAGTAGGTGGGACAAGGAGAGAGGAGAATTCTGGGAAGTGGAAGGCTGAGGGAGAGACACTGCAGCCACCGCCAAGACAAGCAGCATGTGAAGACGCTGGTAAGCCACCAGCCACGTGGCAAGGTATAGATTTATAGAAATGGGTTAATTTAAGATAAAAGAACAGTTAGCAAGAAGCCTGCCACGGCCATACAGTTTATAAGTGATATAAGCGTCTGAGTGATTATTTTATAAGTGGATTGTGGGACTGCGGGGCTTGGGGAACCTGGAGAGAAGCTCTCCAACAACATTCCTGCTTCTTTCTCCCAAGTGCTAGGATTAAAGGTGTGTGCCGTGACTGCTTAGCCTCTATGGTTGACTAGTGGCTAGCTCTTCCCTCTGATCTCCAGGAAAGCTTTGTCAGAATACAAATTATCATCCAACATCTTGCAGCCAGTCCTCACCCCTAGCACCCAGTGTAATTGCTAAGGCACAAACTAAATTCTAGATTGGCCACTGTCCAGAGTGGATTCTACTCCCCTAGCCTCCCCTGTCGGGGCCATCCATACACTGAGAATATAAGCTGCCCACCTGCTCCCTTCCAAGTTCTGCCATCTCTCCCCTGTTATCTGGTCCTGTGCTCAAGCAGACATGAAATATACCAGCAAACACAAGGCAGAAACAGATGCCAACTGGAAAAGGAGAAGCCTGTCTCCCCTTCTAAGTGACACCCCTCGTCTTTCCCTCTGCTCATGGGCTAAGGGAGTGACTTAGAGCAGAAGGAATCCCCCTGTCTCCTTAGTCTGTTCAGACAACTTACAGTTGAGAGATTTGGTTAAAGCTAAGTATGGATTCTGAACATTTTCCTTAGAATGTGGTATTTCTTGCCCCTCTGTTCCTAGCTCTGTGTTCTTGTAGCTAATTTCCCCTCTCCTCCCAATTATCCAAGCAAGTATCTGTGACCTTCGCTCTGCCCTTCTTCTCAAGTGGAAAAGAACTGATGTTCAGTACTAACTCTAAGGGCCCTCTGTTTCCAGACAAAGCCAGGAAAGGTAGCCACAGGAGCAAAGGCAGTCCAGAGAGCTTGCTAGGGCTGGTTCTTTTGGGAACACCTGAAACAGAGAGTCTTTGGAGACTCTGGGATGTGTAAAAGGTGTTAACCAGCAGAGTGATGGAGTGAGCCATGTTTTATTGCAGTGTCTCATGTGTAATGAATCCACTCTGCACCTAAAGCTCTTGAGAGAATTTGTGGTGAAGGGCTGAATTGCTTGTCAAAGGCTAGGAATGCCATTTGGAACTGAGACACGGAAGTGGGGTTGAGTTTCAGGCCCCTTACATTATCTTTCACAAAGCATAACTCTGGAGTGTTATTATTCTCATTTCTCTTCTAAAATGTATAAACCGGGCCAGAAAAGGGTTAGGAGGATTTCAAAAGAAAATTATGGTAACCAAGAGCTCGCTGACTCTAATTCTGGCATCAAAATCTTCTCTTTAGGGGCTGGGGAGATGGCTGGTCACATGCTTGCGGTGCCAGCATGAGGACCTGATGGATTCCTGGAAGCCATGTAAAAAAGATGGACAAGTCATTGTGTTCCTCTGTACTGGGGAGACAAAGACAAGAGGATTAATTCCTGGGTCCCCCTAGAGTTCGCTTGCCAACCAGTCTAGCCAAACTGACAAGTTTCAGGTTCATTGGCAGACTTTTCCTAAAAAAAAAAAAATAGTATGTTAGAAGAAGAAAGTAATTAAGGAAGCTATCAGTGTTAACCTCTGGCCTTCACAAGCACAAACACACACACACACACACACACACACACACACACACACACACGCACACGCACACGCACACACACGCACACGCACACGCACACGTGCATATACACACACCAAAAAAAAATCTTGATTTTGATAATGCTATTGTTATGTGGTATTGAGAAAAGCATGACTTGAGTTATAAATTATTTCAAAACCCAATGCTCCTAAAAATGTTCTATAACAGTCTGCAGCCTCAGAATCCATTTCTGTAAGTAGAACTGTGAGAAACCTTGAGAATCAGCCTGAGGTGTCGTTAGTAGCCCTCAGCTGGCTGTCCCCTCTTCCTGTCCACAGCTGCTCATAAACAGAGCTGAGACAGGCCAGTCACAGTTAAATCGTCCAGCCTTCTGCATCTGGCAGGACCACCCATAAGCCTCTTCTAGAGGGACAAAGCCAGGCTTTGGAAAAGTGGAATCTCACATCCCATTTCTAAATACAGGTGCCCAGAGAGTGCAGCTGGCTCTGGACTTGAATCTCACACCAGGCCACTGAGAGGAATCAGCAGTGCTGCAAGAAAACAAAGCCAGCTTGGGCTCCGCAGGGCCGCAGAGCTGTGAGGAGCCACTAAAAACTGGGGTGCTTGCTTAGAACCCCATGACTGGAATGTGTGTTAATGTCTTTCAGGCTGCAGGGTCCAGAATCTGCCTGTGGATTAGCCTGAACAGGCCCTCTGGGCCACAGAACATTCTAGTGGGGCTTTGCATCTTCTCTCCATGTTGAAAAACTTCTAAGCTCCTGTGGCTCCATTCACTGCTTCATTTTTTTTTCTGAATTCATTTCTAGTTCAAATATATATATATGATAAACAACACATAACACATTTACACAGCAAAATGTAGAAGTGTGTATATACGCCAGTAACTAATTACTGTTTCTTATAATTTTTATTTCTGTTCATTTTCTTTCTTTTTTTTTCTTGCATCTGCTGTATGCTGGGAAATTTATTTCATCTCATTTGATCCTACAATAGCCTCAGGCATCAGGACTTTCATCCCTAATTTGTAGATGAAAGAAAGAGGGACCACAGTGCATTGTGACCACTCTCAGGTTTCATGATGCCTCAAGACTGATGCTGTAATGGAGATTTAGTTAAGCTACAGCAACCTTGTATGTGAGAATACTTCCCAGTTGATGCATCTTCGGTACCCCAACTTTCCACTGTAGAGTTGCGGTAACAGAGACCCCAAGGCCAGGACATTTTTGAAATCTTTGAAGTCCTGTTCTATGAAGTTAAATGGGGAAGTAGAGCATTGCCATGGTCCGCACCACCATCATCACCACCAAAGGGAAAAAAACTGTAGAAAAGGAAAAAGGTCTCAAGAGAGAGCCTATTGACAACTCCATCCTACTCCCCACCTTCACCAAGATCAAAGGGAAACAGGAATAAAATAATAAGCTTGTAAGCGAGCATGGCACCGTGATATTCCATCCTCCATGATGTACTAAGTCTCCTTGTCAGCACACAAATGTGCACACATTAAAAATTCAGGGCTGGATTATTAGCTGCATTTTACATGTATGTCTTAGAGGAGTAAAATGGCTTGCCCAAGACCACATGCTGAATAGCAGAGACAGAGGTGTCAATTGTGGTTGTTCATCCTGCCATTGTATCTGTTACAACCAGTATCCCTGATTACATGGCCGTCTCTTGGAGAACCCTCCACTAGTTCAGAAAAATCTCCAACTCTTCCAACATCCCTGACCACATTTTACGTGGTGCCATTTCCCTTGGCCCCACGTATGGTATTTTAATGTTTGGTCCCCAACTGATGGCACTGTTTAGGGATTTTATAGAACATTTAGGACAGGGTTTAGCTGTAAGGGATGTCCCTGGGGTGGACTTTGAGGATTTATAGCCTCACCCCACTTTCAGTGTGTTCTCTCTGCTCCTGGCGCTTGCGGCTCTACTCTTGACTGTGACGGACTCCTATTCCTCTGGAACCATAAGTCAGAGTCAATGCTTTTGTCTCTAAAATAAAGTCAGGGTGCTTTATCACAGCAACAGAAATGTAACTGGGACACTGCCTAATTCAGCTTCTAGTACTTGTTAGCAGTGTGTGGGCAGTCTGCACATTGTACTGCTTTCCCACGTCATGCCTTCTCTCTCCTGGTCTTCTGCATAGGGTGATCCATGACATTCCCAATGTCCCGGGGCTGTCTAGGACACCATATGCTCTCCTGGCCTATCTGTTCCCTCCCTTTCAGTTGTCCTCACTAGTAAGAGCTGCTGCGTTCTTGGAGGATCCCCTCCCCCATGTTGGAGCTGAACTATAGATGGCTTTTACTCAATGACATTTTCAGAAACATGTTCTGTGTGTCTATATGCCCTCTTTCCCTAATAGGCTTCCGTAGCTAAATGTCCTAACAGTACCCCTTCCCAAGTGGCTTCTGTTGAGTAAAAGACAAAAGATTCATATGATCTGATGAGAAACCAGAGTCATTTCTCACGTTTAAGTCAGACCTTTCATCTCCTTTGAACAATCATCCTGGTTACTCTTCATCATATGCTATAGCATTTATGCAGAAAGAAAAAGGATATTCTAGGTGTTGAAAACAATAGGAAGCCAGGTTGTGCTGAGCTGCACATAGCATTCCTACCACTGCTTTAGCAATGTTATTTCATTTTAATCTTCATGCATTTTAATTAAATAATGCAATCCTCCCTCTCCCATTAGCCTGTAAAGAGACTAAAGTACTTCAGTGGATTCTGCTTCTGGAAGGAGTTATATATAAAAGTCACAACATTTTTTTTTAGCTCTTCCAAGCGTCTCATGACCATCTTGAATTTTCTAGACTCCAGATGATTTTTCTGCCTTGTGAAGGTCAGGACTGTAATCTCAATTCCCCCTCTTCAAGAGAATTAAAATAATTGGTGTTTCCCATCTCATCTGCTCTTCTGCATCTCTGTTATTGTGCCAGTTGCTGAACAAACATGCCACCTAAAATAGTCACATCTTCACCATTTTCCATCTGTTTTATTGGTTTCTTTAAATAAAATATTGCTGTGATGAATAATACCATATAATTGTAAATGTGCCCATCACAGTTCACTGCTTCAAGTGGCTTCCCAAAGTACTCTGATGGGAAACACAGGCTTGAATGGCTCTCTGAAGTGCCATGAAGTCACTTGGATATGCTCCATAGTCCACCTCTCAGCCATGACAAATGCAATGCCCACACCCCCATTGTCTATTAGAGCTGGCACTGTCAAGGACTGAACTAATAGGGCATAGAGCAACCAACTCTGGACACTTTCCAGTCTACCACAGCCATGTAACTCAGATGGACAGGTTAGTTAAGTAAATAGTTAATGAATGGATGAAAGACAAGAGGTAAGTGATAGATAGTCTATTAGTTACAGGTCTCATCGC
The DNA here is from genome assembly GCF_004664715.2 of Peromyscus leucopus. Lineage (NCBI taxonomy): Eukaryota > Metazoa > Chordata > Mammalia > Rodentia > Cricetidae > Peromyscus > Peromyscus leucopus. The sequence goes on along the minus strand of NC_051063.1, from coordinate 109,093,582 downwards.
TGCTATAAAATACCTGACAAAGCACCTTAAAGGAGGAAGACTGACTCGGCCTCAGTTGGAGAGTTCCATCCAACATGGCTGTAAAGCCCTAGAGGTGGAAGTTCCAGGCCGCTGACCACATTGCACTCATAGTCAGGAAACAGAGAGATGAAAGTGGGTGCTTTTGGTGGGGCGGTGGTGGCACATGCCTTTAATCTCAGCACTCAGGAGGCAGAGCCAGGCGGATCTTTGTGAGTTCGAGGCCAGCCTGGTCTACAGAGCGAGATCCAGGAAAGGTGCAAAGCTACACAGAGAAACCCTGTCTCGAAGAGAGAGAGAGAGAGAGAGAGAGAGAGAGAGAGAGAGAGAGAGAGAAAGTGAGTGCTTTCTTCTTTTCATTCACAACAGGACCCCAGCCTAGGAAACAGTGCTTCCTACAGCTAAGTTGGGTCTTCCCACCTCTATTAACCTGATCCAGAAGCTCCTCAGGCATGTCCAGGAATTTGTTGTCTAGGTGATTCTAGGTCCTGTAAGATGACAATATTGGCTATCATAGGTAATTAGGTGGTTTGGTAGATAAGTAGAAAAGATTAATAATGAAAGAAGGATAAAATAATCTGTGACATTCATAATACCTTTTAACTTCAACTGTAGAATTTTGGATTGGGTATGGTAGAACATGAATATAATTTCTACCTTTGAGAGGCTAAGGCAGGAGAATCAAGGGTTTGAGGCCAAAGTGGACTATGTAATGAATTCCGGGTTAGCCTGAGCATCAGTGAGATCTCCTGTCAATAAATAAACAAATAAACTGGCCAGCAGTTAATATTAACATAACAGAAAATCTCAAGTACTCATTATGAGCCTACCTAATGTGTGAGCATACTGCCAATCAATTTACTCTTCACAAAGACCATTGTTACTTCCATATAAATATAGATATAAAAATTCAAGTGTAGAACATAACATGTATTGTTCTAGTCACACACAGTTCTGTCATTGGGGCCACATATCTGGATGTGCCCCTTGCCACAATATAGCACTGTTTTTTAATCAAAATCAATGAACATGCATTGAGGCTTCATTCTATTCATAGTAGAGATTTGGGGCTGAGTAGGAAATATTACCAACCCTCAAGGAGCTTATGGTGTTAGTGGGAAGATAAAACAAGAATATTAAAAAATCACCAGCCAGAACGGTTCAAGCTTCAAGAGAAGCCATGAGAACTGACCTTATGAAGGTAATCAGAAGATGACCCTGATGCTTACTTTTTCAGGGAGAACTTTCTGCCCTTCCTACCTACCATTTTCCAAGCCCTTGCCAAGAGGTCTCCATTCTCTAAGTGCCTCTCTCAGAATAAGATTCCTGTGTCTTACTGAAGAAGATAGACAACATCTGCCCCCTCCAGTTCCTCCTGTCACTAGAAGGAAAGGGTTAACCCTCAAAGACCAGAGGGTTCCAAAGTCTTTCTCAGTCACAGTGGGTTCAGTATGCCCATGCACTAACAGCCTCCACAGCCAGCCTCCTCCACTCTAATTTCAAAGTGTAAGAAAAATAATATCATACAGATATTTATTTTTCTTCCATCTTGTCAGTCTTTATTTCATATCAGATTTTTTGTTTCTAACACAAATATGGTTTTGTGAAATGTGCTACATTCAAATCAATAGTCAGTAAATTGACTGTTACTCTGTAATGATGTGTTGTTAACATTTTAGAAGAATGGAAAAATTGATCGTGTAATCCCAATTAGTTGATGATAGTTTCCACATTATTAAATGAGGTAAAATTAAAGGCACAATCGTCTCAAAGCATATGCTGTCAGATGTCATTTGGCCCAGCCTTAATTGGATCATGTGCTCAAAAAATGGCAGGCTGAGTCATTTCTTGAAACATGAGCTCAAAACATGATGATGCCACTCCTCGATTGTCTGTATCCCCTGTGAATCCCTCAAAGCACTGGAACTTTTCCAGACCAGCATTTTCCAAAGTGTAGCTCCCAGACCAGCACCAGCACCAGCATCACCACCATCACAACCAGCAGCACCACCAGCAGCACTACCAGCACTAGCACCACCACCATCACCAGCAGCAGCAGCACCACCACCACCAGCAGCAGCAGAACCACCACCACCAGCAGCAGCACCAGCAGCACCACCAGCAGCAGCAGCAGCAGCAGCAGCACCACCACCAGCAGCAGCACCACCACCACCAGCAGCAGCAGCACCACCACCACCAGCAGCAGCAGTACCACCACCACCAGCAGCAGCAGCAGCACCACCACCAGCAGCACCACCACCAGCACTTCCTAGGAATTCATCAGAAATGCAAATTCTTGAGCAACCAAATCAGACTGATGATCTGGAGGAAAGCCCAGGAATCTGTGCTCTGAACACCTTCCAGAAGGTGCTGGTGTGTGTTAACATTTGAGAACCACTGCCATCGAGTGATTAGACCTTGGGACACAGTTCTATTCTAACCACAATCATTTAAGGAAGCTACTGAGGCAAGTCCAGAGCTGGGCACTGAAGGAATGTTCACAAAGATGCCTAAAACGGGACATCCTTAAGGAACCAGTAGTCCAGCAAAATTATAAATATGCCTAACTAGGCTAAGAGGCAGAACTGGACCAGAACTAGGCAATAGAATTATCTTGGGGGAATTTAAAAATTATGTATCCCGAATAGTAGATTCAGAAGTCTGGGATAGATTCCAACAATCTTCCTTACTTGAGAACACAGTGTCCTGACAAAGTGCGCTGGGGTCTGAAGCAAGACTGTGCTGTACCCTGTCAGCTCTGTATCCTTAGGTTGCTGGACTTCCTGGTCCTGCCCCATGACATATTAATGATGTAGCCACGAGGCAGTTACTTCAGTTCTCTGCACCTGTCTTCTTCTCTAGAGAATAGGGCTGCTGCATAAATTTAGTCTTAGGATTAAGTTGGTGATATGTGTCTGGAACTTGGACCAGTAATGTAACATAGATAGGTTTGTGGTAATGATGGTGATGGTAATAAAAATAACATTTATATTACGTGTTGTTGGGACAATATTAGATAATAAAATGCGAAGATAAGAAATATTTCAGTTTCTACCTTAACATTTACTATGCATTATTTTTCCTCCTATGTGAATACATCATCCTCTGGAAAGAAAATAAGAGTGAGGAGAAATGATTGATCAAGGAGTTTCAGGTGTTTGGTCAAGGAGTTTCAGATATCCCAGTACCTCCCATCGACATGGTCCACAGATATCCCTACCACTCTGTAACACTCCCCATCCTCCCCATCCTCACTGCGCTAACACTCCCCATCCTCCCCATCCTCACTGCTCTAACACTCCCCATCCTCCTCATCCTCCCCATCCTCCTCATCCTCACTGCTCTAACACTCCCCATCCTCCCCATCCTCACTGCTCTAACACTCCCCATCCTCCCCATCCTCCCCATCCTCCTCATCCTCACTGCTCTGACACTCCCCATCCTCCTCATCCTCACTGCTCTAACACTCCCCATCCTCCCCTTCCTCACTGCTCTAACACTCCCCATCCTCCTCATCCTCCCCATCCTCCCCATCCTCCCCATCCTCCTCATCCTCACTGCTCTGACACTCCCCATCCTCCTCATCCTCACTGCTCTAACACTCCCCATCCTCCCCTTCCTCACTGCTCTAACACTCCCCATCCTCCTCATCCTCCCCATCCTCTCCATCCTCCTCATCCTCACTGCTCTAACACTCCCCATCCTCCCCATCCTCCCCATCCTCCCCATCCTCATTGCTCTAACACTCCCCATCCTCCCCATCCTCACTGCTCTCTGACACTCCCCATCCTCCCATCCTCACTGCTCTAACACTCCCCATCCTCCCCATCCTCACTGCTCTAACACTCCCCATCCTCCCCATCCTCACTGCTCTCTGACACTCCCCATCCTCCCCATCCTCACTGTTCTAACACTCCCCATCCTCCCCATCCTCACTGCTCTGACACTCCCCATCCTCCCCATCCTCACTGTTCTAACACTCCCCATCCTCCCCATCCTCACTGCTCTAACATTCCCCATCCTCCCCATCCTCACTGCTCTGACACTCCCCATCCTCCCCATCCTCACTGCTCTGACACTCCCCATCCTCCCCATCCTCACTGCTCTAACACTCCCCATCCTCCCCATCCTCACTGCTCTAACACTCCCCATCCTCCCCATCCTCACTGTTCTAACACTCCCCATCCTCCCCATCCTCACTGCTCTCTGACACTCCCCATCCTCCTCATCCTCACTGCTCTAACACTCCCCATCCTCCCCATCCTCACTGCTCTAACACTCCCCATCCTCCCCATCCTCACTGCTCTAACACTCCCCATCCTCCCCATACTCACTGCTCTAACACTCCCCATCTTCCTCATCCTCACTGCTCTAACACTCCCCATCCTCCCCATCCTCACTGCTCTCTGACACTCCCCATCCTCCCCATCCTCACTGCTCTAACACTCCCCATCCTCCCCATCCTCACTGCTCTGACACTCCCCATCCTCCCCATCCTCACTGCTCTCTAACACTCCTCAGCCTCCTCATGTTTTGACTTCCAGATGAGCTTGGGGTACTGGACTCCTGAGCTTCCGGGGTTCAATTCCAAGCATTTCATTTTGAAGAATCACCTATATGTGCTTCTCCAAAGCACTGTGCATGTGAATTACCTGGAAATCTCGATAGAAAGCAGGTTCTGACTCAGTAATCACCAGACAAATTTTGAGGATCTGTATTTAAAAATGAGCTTCCAAATGCTCCGACTTTCCAGCACCTACAATGCTTAGCAGAGTCCCGCAGTGCCCTCAAAACTTCCACGAGTAACATCCACATGTCCTCAGACTGTCCTCAAGTTATTCTAGATTTTAGTTACAAGCTCCAAAAGGCAAAGTAGCACATTAGAAGAATCCCTGAACTGAGAGACAGGCATAGCTTCCAGGTTTCAAATTCTGTGTTGTCTTCCCATGAGCCCAGTGACCTTAAGAAAAGTATTTATGAGAGTTCTCAGTATTTCCCAACTATACCTCTTTGCCAGGGTGTTGTGAAAGCCAGATGAGATACTTTTCATGAGAACACGGAAGAACAGAAGTCATAGTACAAAATAAAGACCATTGTCGCTTTTACTGTGTGCTGTGCCTACTAATAACCTGGCTCCTTGCTGACCCTTGAACCAAAGGGCCAGAGCATGAATGTCCCTTTCTTCCCCTCTCACATTATAGTCATTTTTGGATTTGAACGTTTCTGAGTTGGTCAGTACTCAATATAAAGGATACTCTGTCAAGAAAGCAAAGTGGGCCTGGTGGTGGTGGTGGCGGTGGTGGTGGTGGTGGTGGTGGTGGTGGTGGTGGTGGCGCATGCCTTTAATCCCAGAACTCAGGAGGCAGAGTCAGGTGTATCTCTGTAAGTTCAAGGCCAGCCTGTTCTACAGAGTGAGATCCAGGACAGGCACCAAAACTACACAGAGAAACTCTGGCTAAAAAAAAAAAAAAGAAAGAAAGAAAGAAAGAAGGAAGGAAGGAAGGAAGGAGAGACAGAGAGAGAAAGAAAGAAAGAAAGAAAGAAAGAAAGAAAGAAAGAAAGAAAGAAAGAAAGAAAGAAAGAAAGAAAGAAAGAAAGAAAGAAAAATGGTTATATTATGAAGGGAATCAATCAGCTGTACTCCAGAGCTCAGATCTGCCCTACCAGTTGCTTTTTATAAATAAAGTTTTATTGGAAAACAGTCATACTTATTTGTTACACATTGCTTAAATCCATTTTTATTCTCCAATGTCAGAGTATAAGAATTGTGTCAAAAACCACACAGCCTCCAAAAGTCTAATGGTCTTTACCATCTGAGCCTAAGTTTGTCCATCTTGGCATCTAGGACTATTGAGATCTGAAGGAGCTGATTGGAGGCACAGCTTCAAGAAAAAACTCTTAAAGCCACAGAGAGGAACTGAGCTTCTAAGTCTGTTTATCTGCTCTATTCAGAAACATCCAACAACAAGAAGTTGCCTAGCTGACTCCTTCCTGGGTATGATGATTCCAGAATGGTGCTCCAACTTTGGCTGTGCTCCAAATGAATACCCACAAGGATCTCTGCTACAGCCACACACAAAATCACATGACTCCTCTTCCTTCCCAGCAACAAAAACAGAAAAAGCTCAGCGGTACCCTGTTACATCCTTGCGCAGATGTAGCTTAATAAGGAAATCTAAATCACATCTGGGTCTCCTGCCATCAGCACTCTGGGAAGCAGACTTTGTAGCTTTCACTCGACAGCACAGCGATGTGTCATAGAAGGTGATTCACATTGACACTGGACAAATTAGTGCCCACTACAGTCTTTGTCTTGGTGCAGGATTCTGTAACTAATTGCAATAGACGTGGGGAAGCTCTTCGAAAGAGGGTATTTGTTTTTCCTGGTTCTGGAGGTGAGGAATCCAAGATCAAGCTGCAAGCAGATCCAGTGTGTGGTAAAGAAACTCCCAGTGGGTTGAAAGAGCCATATTTACCTTGTATCTACACATAGTGGGGAGCAGAAGGGCAATATTCTCCTGCCCCATCTTACAAAGCCGCTGCTCCAGTCAAAAGGGCTCCACATTCAGAAGCCACTTCCTCCCAGGACCATTTCAGCAGAGGCTGGGATTTCAACTACAAAGCTTGGAGAGACACAAGCATTAGTCTGTAACAGTCCGCAGTCAAACACAGGCTCTGTCTTTCCCCCTTGGGTTCTCTAAGCTTTCCAAATAGGGCCTTATCATAGTGACTCCAAGCTTTTAGGGTCTCTGTCCCAACAATCCCTACAAGGGCTCTGAGTCAAGATGAAGCAATAAGTAAAAACTGAACTTGCTCTCCGAAGCTATTCAGAATGAGCCACTGAGTCACTTCCACGTACAGATGCAAGCATGTCTGAACAGTTATAAAGGACCAGAGTCAGCCTATGCAAGGTCGGTGCCCCTTGAATGACAAGTACTGTGAATATTCTGCGAGAGCTTTGGAAAAGCCACGGCTTTGCCCAGTGGCCTTGATTCTGAGCTAAATGTTTTCTGAGGTAAAATTCCATGGTTCTCAGACAACCATTGGGTCCCAAGAGATAATAATGGGATTTTCTTTTTTTAAGCACATTGACCTGAAACAGCTATTGTAAAAATCCGGCATTTGATTAGCCCAAGGCAGAGTTAGAGGAGGCCTGGAGCTTCAGTGCCATGTGACAGCCAGGCTTTGAATACAGATTAGTGCAGGAACCTGTGTCCTGTAGATTACATTAATTCCCACATCCACAACAACCCTTACTGAGGTGGCACTGACCGGTCCACTTGCCTCAGGGTCTAGTCGTCCCTCCCCAGTGTGCCAGTAGCTCCCCGTCTCCCTTCCGTTTCACTCTGACAGCCGAAAAGATGATGGTGATGGAATGGGTGCAGTCCAGGAAGATAAAAACAATGTGAAACCTGGCGATTGGGAGCTTATCAGCCAAACAGGACATGGGATAGAAAAAGTAATCAACCAAAAGCTCTTATCAAAATCTCCCCCAGGGAACGGCTTGAAATCTCCTATCATTCCTCAAGGAAAAATCATCGGATTATTACAACTGAATCTTATTTGCTGTGCTCCTGTACACGAAGGACACACGCTTGCTCCAGGCTACTGGGAGTTTGTCTTAAGAATTATGTTTAGAAACTTTAAGCAGCACATTCTTCACAATTAAGACACAAATGATACACATACACAAGTCCACCACCATCATGATGATTACTATACTCCCTTGGCCATATGCTAGGTATGTGCTGTTTTGGGCATTTCCCTTCAGAATGCATCATGCTAAATGTGGCCATGTGATCTCCAACATTTGGAAGAGGAGACCAAGGCTTGGGCAAGCCCTCAAACTCACATGAATAAATGAACAGACTAAGATCCAACCTAGCTTAGTCCATGCCCGTGAGTCATTTGAGTAATTCAAAACCTTCAATGCAGATGCCCTTCTAGCCTTTTAAGATACATTTGTGAACTTGTGTGTGGAGGTCAGGGGGCTTCTCCTGAAAGTTAGTGCTCTCCTTCCAGCATCTAAGTCCTGGGAATTGAACTCAGGTCATCAGGCTTGTTGGCAAATGTCAATACTTGAAGCATCTTGATGGCCCCCATCCCTTCTAGCTTCTCCATAGAACTAAAGGAAGCTAACTCAAGCACCACAAGACATGCCAAGGGAAACTTTCTATCTCACTTCTAAGTTATGATTCAACCAGAGGAAAAAAAGAGTCCAGGGTGAACCTGAGAACCAAACAGAGGAAAAAGGCCAGTCAAGGGTGAGACAGAGAGCTACCACCTGTGGAGCCTCCTGAAGGAAGGTACTTTCCGCATTCACTCCTGCCTTCCGAACCTTCAGAACTGTGCTGGAGTGGCATGAATAGGAAGGTGATGTTTAATTTATACATCCAGCTCTTTGTCCCCGTGAAGCAATCTGTCTTCTTTAATTGCGCAAAGTATTCCTGATCAGGTGTATTCAAAGTGATGTTGTGTTGAAAGAAAGCTGGTCGGAAATTTTTCTTAACTTTCTGTCATTAAACCTATCTTAGCACTTTACTGGGAGAAAAAAAAAAGTTGCATAAAGATGCACACAGAGCGGAAAGATATGCCTGGGATGTGTTCTCAGACTAGTCCTTGCATAAGAATGAGAAAACTGAGATCAGTGTATGGACACCAGACAAGCCTTACCGACACACAGTGTCAGGGGAAGGACAGAGCACTGGGTCCTAATGCCCTTGACAAAGGCTCTATCTGCCCCACGGTAGCTCATAAATTGCTCTGGTGAGAGAAGGTGGTACTCAGATAACCCTAAGCCTCAACAAGGAAAAGCAAGATGGAAATTGAGCATTTTTTATGAAAACTGGGAAAACACTTTTACTGTTCAATTAAATTTCAAAATTATAGTTTGGTTTTAGAAAAAGAGGACTTGGTTGCAAGTTCATGTTAACAAAACAACTGAAAGGAAAGACGCCAATACGCCCAGAGCCACCATTTCAAAACCATGAGCTCATACAAGCACTTATCCACTCATTAACACTTCCCTGTGCTTCCCAGATGTTCTCCGACTAATACGATAGCCTCCCTTATTTATAATCTTCCTTCAGTGCTCCCAGTTACTTTGGGTCAACTGTAGTCCAAAAATGGTAAGTGGAAAACTCCAGAAAAGGCAACTGTTACATTTCAAATTGCACACTCTCAGAGCACTCTGGTGAGATCTTACGATGTCCTATTGTGCTCTCAAGCATGCACCTTCCTTTGCTCTGGCACACCCATGCTGTGTAAGCTTCCTCTCACCAGACACTTAGCCTCCCAGATATCAGATTAGCCATCATGGTATAGAGCGTTTGCCTTCAAGTAACTCTTAGCTTGCTCAATAGTGAGCCCAAAGCACAGGAGTAGTCCTGCTAGCAAGCTGGATCTGTCATAGAGAAACTTTCAAGAGCTTTCCTAAAGTGACAATGTGAAAGTTTGCAGCCTAGACAGCTAAAGGATGGAAACTGGAACACTTGCTCAATGGTTAGAGCACCTTCAGTGCAAGCGTGTAGACTGGAGTTTGAACCCCCAGAACCCATTTAAATGCTGGGTGAGAGTGACAATGCACACGTAATTCTTTTATTATTATTATTAACACAACATTTTTATTGATTATTTGGAAATTTCACATAATGTACCCCCAATCACATTCACTTCCCCATCCTCCCAAGTCCACTCCCCACCCTGTTACTGCCCCCAAAACAAAAGAAGAAGAAAAAAAGAAGAAAAAAATCCCAAGTTCAATTTGTGTTGCCAATATACTCCCTGTAGCATGGTCAAACTCCCAGTGGCCAGGCCCGTAAAGAAAACTGAATCCTTCTCTACCCCCACCCCCACCAGAAGCCCCCATCTGTGTAGAGCTACACTTCAGCATCCTCATCACACTTCTTAAGACTTCTCTTCAATGGCTTCCCGTCTAGACTGTTTCTCTTGGGAGGGATGTGGAGATGTGTATCTTATTCTTAATCATGAGTCATAGTCATAGATACCACTGCAAAAGAAACTTCCTTGTTCTTTATAGTCAGCAGCAGGATGGATCATGGACTTCCACAGGGTTTCTGGCTACAGCAAGGGCCACAACGCAAACATGGCTTCAGGTGACAGGACAGACCATGGGCATGCCGTTGGCTTTTGGTAGTAACACAGGCCATGGACATCAACACAGTCCCTGGTTGCAGCAGGGTCACAGACACCAACATGGCCCTCAGAGGCTACACGGACTACATATATCAATATGACTTCAGGTGGCAGCACAGGCCACACACATCAACATGGCTTCAGGCAGCAAAAACAGCCACTGACATCCCCATGGCCTTCCGTGGCAAGACAGGCCATGGACATTAACACACACACCCAACTGCAGCAGGGTTACAGACACCAACATGGCCCCAAGTGGCAACATGGACATCAGCATGGCCTCCGGTGGCAGCACAGACCACAAACATCCACATGGACCTCAGACATCAGCACAGTGTAGGGCAGCAGCAAGGAACACAGACACCAGCACATTCCCTGGCTACAGCATGGATCACAGACACCAACATGACTTCTGGGGGCAGCACAGGCCATGGACGGTTTCCAAGGAGGCCTAATCCAGAAAATGGACCATTCTCCATTTCATATATCCTGTCACTGCTCTGAGCCAGGGCGATCAAGCGGCTGGGAAGCATGTACAGGGGGCAGAGCCTGTGCTAGCTCCAGGCTGCTGCATACCACCCTGTTGGTCCTGTTTGGCATTACATGCTTCCCCATTTATCACATTCTTCTCCCATATCTGTCACCACCAACATGGCATCTCTAGTTCTGCCTCTCTCCACGGAGCCCATACATAGCTCTGTCCCTCTATCTTTCCCACCTCTCCTTCAAATACTTGTTCATTGAAGTAGCATTGCATTACTCTGTGTGTGTGTGTGTGTGTGTGTGTGTGTGTGTGTGTGTGTGTGTGTAGTTTTCCCCCAAACAGCTTTACATGTAAATATTCATTACAACAAGTCATTGTTCTGGTTCAAAGTTTCTGGTTCCTGAAGCACCATAAACACTTGACCATTGCCGAGACTCATCATTGCTGTTGTCCAGAGTCAGGGTGATCTTGCAACTAGGCAGGGCATCTGGGGATGGTATCCACAAACTCTAGACTACCGTACACCTCCTTGCTTATGATGCTGGCTACCCTGAGGCTCACCAGGCACAACCATTGTGCTTGCAGGGGAACCCAAGATGGGTGCCAGCAGCTGCCGCCATCTTGGATCACGGTGATGCTTCAGGTTCTTGTCTTTGATGGCAATGATGTGCTCCTGGATCTGGTTCTGCAGAACTGGCTCCTCCACATATTCCAGCAGCTTGTAGATGGAGTGGATGTTGGAGTGGACCAACTGTAGGTGCTGAATCTGGGCCTGGATGGCAGCTGAGTTGGTCAGCATGGGCCTTCCAGGCATGGACCTATGCCATACCTATAATTCTGACCTCAGAATGTAGAGATAGTACCTATAACTGCAGCTCTGGAAGACTCAATGCCCACTTCTGGCTTCTGCACTCATCTATACTCACATGCACATCGATACAGACACACATACAAACACATAACTAAAACTAATAAAAATAAATCAATTTAAAATAAATCACTTAAGTAAAAAAAAAAAAGAAGAAAATGCTTGACAATCTCTAGTTCCTCAAGTTTGCCAGGGCTGCCATAATGAAAGACTCTGAACTATGTGGTTTAATGGACAGACATGTACACCCTTCAATTTCAGATGCTAGAAGTCTAAAATTAAGGATTCAAAAGGATTGTGGTCTTCAGAGGCTGCTCTCCTTGTTTGCAGATGGCATCTTCTCCTTTGTCTTCCCAGGGTCCTTCTGTGCTTTTCCATCTTCATTGGCCTCTTAAAAAGACCTCCATCATGTCAGAAAACAGCTCACCTTAAAGACCACCACTTAATTACTGCTTCAAACACTTACCTCTAGATTTCTAAATGCGGTCACATTCTAAGCAGCTGGGTTAGACTGCTACATGTGCACTGTGAGGTAGGGCTGAGAGTCTTACTTCATCTCATAGTGCCTGGTAGAAATTCTTGGTAAATTCTATCTGAGCTGAGCCTCCTCAGCCAGCACAGTGCTAAACACAGTTTTGCAGCATCAGTTTCCTTCTCCTGAACCTCAGTAGTCTTCCAAACAGTGTACTTGAAGTTAAAAAGGCTCATAAGAGTATTCCAAAGAAATGGAAATTAAAGGTCTGCCTATTTTAGCATCTTTCTAACACTCATCCACTGATTTGATGAAAAGTCTTTTACAATCATAATTGCATTTTTTTACAGTTTGGGGATTTCTCTGTTATGCATCCCCCAACCAGAAAATAATCCTAGTCTCATATGTTCACTATTGAAATCATGGAAACTGTAGGAAAAGGCATGATGCCATGATAGATGCTATCCCAAGGGACCCATGCCCAGATGCCAGCATAAAGGGTGTGATGGCAATGAGATTTTTACACATCTTAATTGTGAAATGCCAACTCCTCTGGGATAGCCAGTTGTCAGTCCCCTCCGTGATGTGTTCAGAAAGGAGTCTCAAAGCACACACTTCCAAAGCTTTGCCAAAAATGAGACAAGGAAGTGAGGAAAAGATGTCCCTGTGAGCCCTAGCAAAGGGGTGCTCATGAACTGTTAGCCTAAGCAGCCATCAGAAGCACCTTAGAGGAGAACTAGACCCCAGGAATCCCTCAGGTGTCACTGAAAGGACATCAAGGCCCTGAGAATGCTTGGCAGGCATCCTTACTTCTTTCCATGCTGGGAAGTAACCCTGACCACATTTTATACCCTAACTATGCCTGTTCACATGCTGCTCCTGTGAAAATCAAGGTATTATGCCTAAAACACTAGCACAACTCCTGGGAGACTTTGGGGGAATTGTAAAATAATTCCCTTCTTGTGACCATATCTGATGGCCTTACCCCATATCTCTGGACTTACCCTTTCCCACATCAACTTCATTTCTAACTCAGCTCCTTCCTAAACACATTGTGGAATTTCCCTCCTCTATATATTTATATCTAACTGATCCTTTATCTTAGAATGTCCTTAGTATCATCACAAACCATCTTTGTCTTTAAAAATCCAAGTTGATGCCATGCCTAGGATATTGCTCTCAACTCTTCCTATTTCCCTGAGTGAAAGTAATGTTTGTTTATTTGTTTGTTTTTTATCCTGTGCATTTTGTGATCTGGATCCCCATGGTCTAGAATATAATGGATTAAGAGATTCTAGAGTGACTTCACTGCATTTTGGACATGTCTGTGTTAAATGAAGTAGTATTTTTCATATCATAGTTTGTAATTTCAACAAAAGAGGCTGGGTATGTCAATGTCAAGGATATGACACTAGCTTGGTAAATGATGACTTCCCTTTATATTTCTAACCTGTGATTTGGTGGTAGAACAAAGGGAAATATGAATGAAAAAAAGTGAATATCAATAAGTATTTAGCATCTGTTCCTCAAAGGTGTAGTTCAAAAATAACAATACCATGTGTTATTGATGGAGCAATTACTTATGACTAGGTACAATGCTTAAAACCTTTGTAAATGAGCTAACTGCGCAACCTTCTTGGTAATCCATAGATTTGGTCTCCTGATCACTTCCTAAGAGCCACAAATCTCACTATTTAGGACGTGGGTCTTTGGAGCCAATCAATTTAGGTCCCACTACTCAAATAGTTAAGTTGTTTGGGGCAAATCAGTTGGTCATTGCATACTTTTTTTCCCCTGAAGAATAAGAATAAACTTAGGACCTACCTTACATGGCTATCACAAGAAACAGAAAAGATAATATATAAAATGAAACCAGTGAGGTGGTGCAAGTAAGAAGCTCAGTGCAAAACAAAATAAAAGCTCAAAAGGCAGCCATGCTACAGCCCTGGTCACTGCCCATTTTATATGTAACTGAGCTAGACATGGGTCCAGTATGCCTCACACCAGTGCAACCATATGAGTTCATTTAATGGCACCTAAGTAAATAGTTACTCACCCCAATCTTCTAAGAGGAGGCAATAAAAAGTTCCAAGGACTATCCCCAACAGTCCTAAAGGAATATGAGAAGATACAATCCCTTATCCACCCCATTGGACAATGTGAATTTCTTTCCAATCATTAGTAAAGGAAAATTCCTCAATACCCCATCATTTCCTCCCAGTTCCTAAAACTGAGAGAAGTAAAATGTCAAGAGGAAATTTATTTTAGTTTGACTCAAACTGAGAGGAAAGAGGTAGGGGCAGTTTATAATTAGAGTGATCATAGGACATTTCACCCTGGAGAGTCCCAGTTTACCTAAGTTGTCCCAGGGTACCTATTAATAGCACTCCGTTTTATTCCCAAAAGTATTCAAGTTAGGGCTATAAATTTCATGTCCCCCCTCCAATAATGGAAAATGCAAGTGCCTTGGAGCCATGGAGATTTGAATTCAAATCAAAATCCAGGGCTTCACTTTCATCTCTAAAATGAATTCCCCACTCTGTTTTCTAGAAGTTTGTGAAGATCTAGAAAATGAAAGAACTCTAGAAAGCACTTGACACATAGTAAATGCTCTGCATCAGTGAATTCTCCTCTCCTTATGCCCCTCTTTCCCCATTCACAAACTCTATTTAATTCAGAAGAACTTATATCTGTATTTTATAGTTCACCAGGTGCCTCTTGTATATTGGTTATATATTCATCTAATTCAATTCAGCCCTCGTGGTGGAAGAAGAAATTTCATCTCCTAAAGGCAATGCAAGTATTTTTACAGATATCTTTAATGCAGGGTATCTTAAAATCAGCTCTGTAGAGGAGATACAGGAGGTCTTAAGGTTCACTGCAGGGTGTGGACACCTCTGGCAGGTTGGACTTCCTATAGAAAGTAGCATTTGGGAGAGGTTCAAAAGTGATGGGTACATTTGCAATAGGCAAAGACTATTCTAGACATAGAAAATAGACTGAGGACAGGGTGGCAGGGAGTGCTTTCAAAGAATGGTGTTAATCCAAATGAACTGAAATGCTGAGTACATTGGAAACAGACTGTAAATAGAAGGTCTGCAGTAAGCCATGGTGAGACACTGATGGTCCATGAGGAAGTCTAGTCTTGCCAAGATGAGCCTTGGGAACAGTTCTCTGGCAGCTGTTGAGTAGGAGCAATTACAGGCCATGCAGAGAGGCAGGAGGTGGGAAGCACAGCTATGATGCTATTTATTGTATGAGCATTGTTTAGTTGCCTTCACAAGTTCAGTTCGATTAGCTTCCTAACCCTAGATCTCTAGGAATCAAGAACAATAAAAGCCAATCTATCTCACTTCCAACTGCATAACTAGATTCACTTATCCATTTTCTGATCATAAATCCAAACTGGTGACAAACCTTGAGGGCTCAGTCACCTGTCTCCTATGGTAGAAGACACCACTTCCTATTTCTTTAAGAAATTTCCTAATTTTCCCTGGATTTTCTCTCTGTATTCTTCTAATTCTTATAGTACTTTCAGCTCTAGTCTAACCAAAAGGCACTCATCTGTGATATTCTTGCACTCACTCTATGTTCCACCTTGGAGGGAATCTCACCCTGAACTCCATCCAGAGCAGAGCCTACCACAGTGGTCTGCAGCTGTGATAAAACACCATGACCAAAAACAGCTTGGAAAGTGCAGGGTTTGTTTTGTCTCACAACTTTTAGGTCACACTCCATCACTGAGGGAAGTCAGGGCAGGAACTCAAGGCAGGAACTGGAGCAGAGGCCGTGGATGAATGCATTACTGGCTTGCTCCTCATGGCTTGCTCAGACTGCTTTCTCAAACAACTTAGGACAACTTATCTAAGGTTAGTACCCCCCTATAATGGGCTAAACCATCCCACATAAGTCACTGATCAAGAAAATGCCTCACAGGTTAGCTACAGGCCAATCTGGTGGGGGCATTTTCTTAATTAAGGTTCCTTCTTCCCAAATGACTCTAGCTTGTATCAAATGAACAAAAAACAAACTAGGGAACTGGTACTCAGTGCTAATGGAAACTTCCCCAAATCTCTAGAAACTGCAGCTCAGAAATTACCTGCCTATAGGAGGAGAAGAATTGCACACAGTCTTCAAGTACTCCCCATTTGACAAAGATGATCCCATACTTGTTAACTCTCTGGTACCTCCTAACTGCACACATCAAATTATAGCAGTTTGCACAAGATGTAACTAACTAGGGTGTCTGAGACATCCCAGGAAAACAGAAAAAGATACAGGAGACCTAAGATGAGGTACTATTGTACTATGCAGCCAAATTTATGCAAGGTTATTAGAACCTATAGTAAACCAACAAAGTTATACCAATTCATATCACAAGTGCCAAAGACAAAGGGAAAATCCTAAAAGCAGTGAAAGAAGATGGTTAAAAAAAAAGAATGGAAATAAGAATTTCTGCAGACTCAGTAGATGCAATCCAGACAAGGAGATAAGAGGCCAACATCTTCCAAGTGCAGTCAGGAGAGGTCTGGTCTGGAGGCAACTCAATCCAGCTGTGCTCCAACTTAGCACAGGCTTCTGATCTCTCTCTCTCTCTCTCTCTCTCTCTCTCTCTCTCTCTCTCTCTCTCTCTCTCACACACACACACACACACACACACACACACACACATATACACACACCTCAACAGAGGATTTCCACCAATGTGCAGCATGGCCACCTAAGCTCCAGCCACCACTGTGACATTCTAGCAAGCAAAAAAGAAAAAGGGGGAAAGAATATTAAATTCCCCCTTTTAAAGACACATACTCTAGGCAGTCACATTAGCACTGATAAAATTATGTGCATAACCATAATCAAAGGCAATGAAAGCTGGGAAATACATTATTCTTTTTAAGTATGTATACATGGGAAGAGGGGTATATGCATGTGAATTCAGTGCCCGTGGAGGCCAGAAAAAGATGTCTGATCTTCTGGAACTGGAGTTACATGCAGTTGTGAGCCACCTGATGGGAGCTGAAAACTGAACTCTGGTCCTCTGCAAGTCTCTTAAGCACAGATCCATCTCTTCAGCTCTAGAAAATAATATTATTCCAGTGGCCATGGATCCAAACAGAACTTTGGGGCTATGTTATTAAGGAAAATGCAGAGAACAGTTATTAAGGATGACTAGAAACTTTTGCCACAGACACTAAGCTATATAGTACACAGTAGTCCCTTTCTTTCTTGATGCTATTAATAAGACATAATCTACAGTAACCAGTAAATCCATGTAGGTAAAATTAAGGGGCTGAAAAAATGAACTGTAATAGTCCTTCCTTTATGACTTTTATTTCTATGTCTTGCTAGGATTCACTGACACATAATATTATGTCTTCTTCCATTGGGCCAAGAATAGGCAAATCATAGCTTAGAGGCCAAATTTAATTAATCATCTGATTTGAAAGTAAAGTTAGTGGGAACATAGTTACATTCACCTGGCTGAATGTCACCTATAGCTGAATGTCACCTATAGCTGTGACAATGGCAGAGGCCATGAAACCTTTAGGTTTCTTGTGTACTTGTGTCCTGGCCCTTTGTGAGTACATTTTGGCAGTTCCTGCGTTAGACAAACTTGTGTAACCGAGCAATTTGAGAAAACTTTGTTTTCAGCCAAATGTGTCTTTCTTCTCTTCCGTTTGCTTCTTCTGTAGCTTACATTCTATAGTTTGAAAATGAATGCACCATGGGCTTAATTTCTAAGGATTCCAAGGAAAACAAATGCAGATGTTCTGCCAAAGACAGAAATGATAGTATTTTTCTTAACTCTTGAAAAAGCTTTCATCTGCCCTTGAAATCTTGGGCTGAAACACAGGAAACCTCTCCCTTAGAAATTTGGCTGCAATGAGAAACGACTGTTTTGGAGCATATTCCAAAGAAGTAAGTACATAAGTCATGGAATCCTGGCAAAAGATAGATTAGCATTTGTAAAATCCTCACATTGAAGAGAGATCGTGACCCAGGGTGGCGGTCAGAAGGAGCCAAGAAGGACTTATATCACTAGCTAGAGATGAGCCCTGCAGTGGGGCATGAGAGGTTCAGGTTCCATGGACGGAGAAGTGTGTGACAAATGTGAGGCTGACCCTTGATGGTTGAAGCAGGGCAGATGAAACGCAGTCAGCATGCCAGGTTAGAAAAGTGATGCCTGTTCATGATTTAGATGTACCCATCGGTAGCTCTTGACAGGGCCTGGCTTGGGAGCTAAAAGACCTGAACTAGAATACTACATATATCCACATCTATTGAACAGTAGGATCTTACAATGCAGAATTAAACAGCCATAAGATTCTTGCAGTCCCCAAGATTTCCAGAAAGTCTGTGTCCTTGCCTTGAGAAGCAATGTCTGTAGTAGTGAGGTGAGTACGGAGCAAGACAAGTGTCGTGGGAGATACAGCCTGCTGCACCCCTGGGCAGAAGAAACCTGGCCACATCTATTGTTCCCTTCTTCCAATGTATACACACGATATCCAAGGCCCACCTCATGCTGCCTTCTGAGAACAGTCTCTCTGACCAAATGTTCCCATGCCATGCTCCCTTACTCTGTTCAAATCCTTTTGCAGGCTCTCTGCAACCCCAAACAGGATGCCATTCTTGCAAGCTTCACCTGCCTCCTCCTTCCTTGGCTTCACTTCCCCAAAGCGCTCATCATTTCCTGATGCATTATACATTTTTCTTATATGTGCATCTCCACCTGTGAAAAGGCAAATTCAATGAGGTTGGAGATTTTTCTTTGTTTTCTAGTGTTTCCACATGTAGAACTATTTCTGAAATATCAAGAGATGTACAGTTTATTGAATAGTTTTGAATGAATCTAACCCACCTGCATTCAGAAAAGAAAAAATAATTTTGGTTTAAAAAATAGGCATTCAGGCCGTACATTCCTAAGAACCTGAGTTAAGACCCCTAGCACCCATGTAAAAAGGCCGGCACAGTAGCATGTACTTGTAATTCCGGTGCTGGGGAGGTAGAGACAGGAGCATCCCTCTGACTTGCTGGCCAGCCACATTTGCCAAATTGGAAAGCTCTGGGTTCAGTGAGAGACCCTGTCTCAAAAAACTAAAGTAGAGAACAATTAAGGAAGACATCTGGCATCAGTCAGAAGCCTCCACATGCACATACATATACACAAGTACATATACACAAAAAATGCATGCACACATGCACATACAAAATAGACATTCTAGAAATAGTAAAGAGAAAACAACCTTAGATGAAAAACAATTAAGTAGTTCTTAGGCAATAAGGAAAGAATTGTCTTAGGATACTTTACCTATGTACAACATTGCCAACCAAAGTGTGCCCTAGTCCTGTGCTACCTTGGCAATCACAACCCAAAGAATCAAGAAAACCAATGATGATCAAAGAAGACTGATTTTTCTTTTTCTTTTCTTCAGAAAAAAAAATTACCTCTTAACTCGATGATTTCCAAACACTTTAACTTAATAAAATCCAAGAATCCTAATAAAAAAATTATTGAACGTCTATGTAGATACATTTGGTTTTGCTTCTGTTTCTATTTTAAGTTCAAATGTAGCATGGGCTTGCAAAGTCAGGAAGAACAATCAGGTTGTACTATTGCAACCTTCAATCAACCTCAGTATCCATTTTATTTCCCTATTTTGTGTAGTTTCTTTAGGCCTGGAATCCCCTGCCTTGCACTGTAAGTAGCTGTGGACGGCACATTTTTAATGGCTTGCCTTGCAATCTCAGGGTGCTCCTCAAATCAACTGCTACAGAAACTTCAAAGAGGAGAAAAGGCAAATTGTCTTTTCAGAACTAATTTGCTAATGACCTCTAACAACACCTTGAGTTTCTTTTCTCTTTTCACATGAGTACCAAGGACAGGAAAGGAACATCCAAAAATTACAACAAACATCAAACCCAGTCCTAATTCAATAGCTCCACATAACAAAACATTTCAAATGCAACTGCTATTTTTTGCCCACTGTCCATTTAGTAAGAATGGGAGAAAGCCAAGAATAGAGCCACCTGAGCCATGCTAGAAATAGATCACAAAGCTCCACAGCACATTCCACAGTGCAAGGGTAGAGGACCTCATGTGGGCAGCATGCAGAAACCTGACTTGAAAAACAAAAACACATACAGCTACAACAGCCAGACCAATAATGCACACACAAGAACTTCAGAATGTGTACCAACTGCTGCAGGAGCAAGAACCAACCCTGCATCTGTCATACACCCTGTGCATACACACGTATGACTCCTCATGCTTAGTTCTACAAGTCTTTGACTCAACTGGAATTTCTTTTCCTCCAGGGGCTGGAAGCAGGGAACAGCTTATCTCTAGTCCTGCTAGGCATCTTTCTTTGCAGTGCTGACTGAAGAATGCACATGTTTGCTCCTGATTGCCATTGACCATTTTCCACATTCCCAAACGCTCAGATTCCAGTCTAAGACACTTTGTGGTTTTATGTTTCATGTGAAAAAAAAAAAAACTTTTCAAAGTTCTAATGAAGTATTTGTACTGCCTGTGGCATCTCTGTGACATCTTGTGTCTACATGTAAGTCCTTCCTTCATCAGGGTACCTAACTGACCATCAAGCTACATGGTGACAGAGCCCTCCCTCCACAGGAATTAACCAAAGAGTAGGCTCTGAGCTCATGCCAGCTCCGCTTCACACAGGGCACAGCAATCTCCACCACAGAGTCTCAGCTACAGGCTCAGTCAGACCCTGCTGAACGTTTTCAAGGGGGAAAAAATGTTCAACACCCACTTATCATCACCTTTTTGTTGCCAGGTTGAAAATGATTCCTTTTATCTGCTTCTTTGGGTTGATATAACTTTTCATTTACAACCACACAGAGCAGGCTTACTTCACGCAGGAGAACCACAGAAACCACTAGTCCAAGAGAGCCCATGTCTCTCCTGTCATGTCTCTGGCTCATGTTCTTCCTCTGCAATTCCTTTAATGAATTCCAAGAGGCTTCAGAGGACCAACACAGAACTTGGAGAACTGGGTGTTTGCAGTGCAAAGTGTCCTCAGCACAGGGTCAGATTAGCAAAGTCTCCGCTGTGTGCCCTTAGACCAGTGACATGCACTCCATCCACATAATTCAACTTCCTTATTGAACAGATACAGTAATCACTGTTAGGATTGCTATTGCTATGAAAGAGATGTGATGTCAACTACAGCAGTGACAGGTGGAGATGGGCCCCCTTGTCTCCCCTGCCCATCCTTGCTTAGCCACCTCCACATCTGAGTCAAATGCCCACTCCTCTAACTTCATGAACAAGCCATGGTTTTTTCTTCCATATCTGAGAGGGGAAAGGGACGCAAACAGAGCAAGAGTTTTACCACTGAGTTCAGAAGTTTTGGTTCCACTAACATCTGGGTTGATTTCTCCTCTCACATCTGGAAAATCCCATCACAATCATCAAGGCTGAGTGTGAGGCACCCCCATCCTTGCAGAGTTTAGTGGCTTAACACTCGGGACAGGGAAGGGCGTGTGCACGGGTGGGGCTAACAGAAATGTAAATGTAAAAGTGAGAACAGAGAGCACACGTCCTCTTGCTGACATTGCCGACATGTGTCAGGGAACAGACCCAAGCTATTTTGTCAGATTTTCTTCCTTATTTGCAAACAAGAGGATCCACAAATGTAGTCAGTACCATGAAGGCTTCCAAAGGAGAAGCTTTGACATGAAGTTCTCCGGGTTCTGCAAAGTACTGACTTGCAAATGCTGTATTCAGAGGGGCTGGGTCAGCTAACACCGTGCTGTGGGTGTTTCCCGGTGCTCACTGGCTTATGAATATTTAAAGGTAATAAATGTCACAGTAAGTGTTTAACGATCTTGTTTACATGTAAAAGTCCTTGAGAAGGGTCTATTGAAGATGAAGCTGATGCCAATTTCAAAATGTCTTTATTCACTCATCCCCTCCTCACTTCTTGGGGACAAGAAGATGTCCTTTAATACAATAGGGATTCAGGGAATGCAGTCTTTCAACTTGAACATGGCAAAAGTGTAAAAATTAGTATGGGTATTGGAAATTTTTTCTTTGGGGTTTTACAGTTATTCAAAAATGACATTTTCCCATACTAATGAAAAGAGAGGACAAAAGAGAGGGCAGGGAGGAGGAAGGAAGAAAGGAGAGAGGGAGGGAGGGAGGGAGGGAGGGAGGGAGGGAGGGAGGGAGGGAGAAAGGAAGGAAGGAAGGAAGGAAGGAAGGAAGGAAGGAAGGAAGGAAGGAAGGAAGGAAGGAAGGGAAGAGTTCCTTCTCCCCCAATGTCAAGGATTACTGGTATTCTAGAATGTATCTAGTGACCCAGGGACGTTTAGGCTACTTATTTGTGGAGAAGTAACTTTAGGCTTGAAATGGACAGAGCTAGGTTATAGATACAGAAGACTGAGCTTGAAGAAGTTAAGGCTCCCAACATTACCCAGTAACATCCTTGTCGGGGCAGTGGTAAAGCTAAATGGCATAAGATAAGTAAAATTGGTGCAAAAGTACCTGACACACAGGTTCTTATTGTGTGCTTGTGTTAAAGTAAGAATTACCCAATATATTCACTGTGCAACCTACATCATACAAGAAGACAACCTGTAGCAAGTGAGCCATTCAATAAAATGACCAACACTACAGACAGTCAATATATGCTTGGGGCTCTAGAGTGAGAGAATACAGATAAAAGTCATCAAGGTCCATCAATTTAATGAGGTAATCATTTATCACACAGCCATGCCCCTGTCTGAGTTAAGAACGCAGTGTCAGAGAGGAAAGTGCACTGATCCCAGAATCAAGAGCCTGATTTCCAATCCTTTACCACTATCTCAATGAACTTCTCAGGGACATTGTTCCTGTAGGAGCTCAGGTTTCCATAGCTTTGTACCAAGTAAGGGAAACACTTTCCTGTTAGTTCTGTCCCAGGACTCAGATGGTAGGCTGACATGAACAGCAAGATGTAGCTGGCTTACTCTTCCATTACTACACCCCCCCCCACACACACACACAAAAATTACCCTACAGTTATTTACCCTGAATAACAAAATGTATTACCCCTGATTTAGGGTCTCTCACGTAGTAAGATACTGGGGAGGAGATTACACAAGGTCTGAGCATCAGGAAGACCCCTACCATAGTCACCCAGAACTGAAGGGTCCTCGTTTATATCACCAAATGAGCTGCTTGTGTTCTTCAATGAAAAACTCCCCCCTTTCTTGCTCCTACCTGAACTCCTGTTAGCCTGACAAGCTAAACAACCCAACTTTCAATTATTTTTCTCTAACTTTACTTTGGTCTACAAGAATGCTCACAGTGAGAGTGCATACCACATAATGCAAGCCAGTGCATGATATGAAACAAAAGTAATTTGGAACATATAGAAAGGCCAGGGGTCAAAAATGAGCCGTAACATATTGGTTGTCTAAAGTGGTGGTGACTTTGTTGAGGAACTCGCTTTCAGCTTGGGATCAAAACTAAATGAATCAGCAACGATCTCTCACGTGCCTGTGTATTCATTGACAACTACAAGCAAAGAAAGAGGCCATGCTCATCATCAATACTATTAGAAGAGATGGAGCCTGTTCTACTGAGCTACAAAGCATCTCCTAACAATCAAAACTTAAAACACATTCTCATGAAACTCATTAAAGGATGTAGTGAACAGGACCTCAGTCACTTCTCCGCAGAAACACAGTTCTGGAAGGCAATTCTAATACCTTTCCTCAATGGAAGTCGGGAGCATTGCTGCCAGATACGAAGAAAGTACAGTTCAACTGCAAGGCCTTCCAGTGGTTTGGCTTAATCCAAGCACAACATCCATTGAGTCATCAAAGAAAATTGATCTTGAATGCCAAGCCTACATCCTTAGGAGGAACTTGGGAACTTCCCAAGAGGCCACATGAAGAGGGTTCAGAGTTCCCCTTCTCTGAGCTTCCTAGGAAAGAGTACAGTGATCGATTAGTGATGTCTTCCATGGCCACAGGAATTGGGGACAATATTTCACCTACATGTATGTATGTGGACCACAAGCACACCTGGTGTACTCAGAAGTCAAAAATGGTGCTGGGTCTCCTGGAACCAGAATGCAGACAACTGTGAGCTAATGTGGGTTTGAAGAATTGAACCTGAGTCCTCTGCAATATCATCAAGTGTTCTTAACCACTAAGTCATTTCTCCAGCCCTTCTCTGTCTTCTTCTTTATGAAATAAGAATTAAGAGAGCAGCCGGGCAGTGGTGGCACACGCCTTTAATCCCAGTACTCAGGAGGCAGAAGCAGGCAGATCTCTGTGAGTTTGAGGCCAGCCTGGGCTACATAGTGAGTTCCAGGACAGGCACAAAGCTACACAAAGAAACCTTATCTCAATAAACAAAAACAAAAAAATTTAAGACACCAAAGCCAAGCAAGTACTACTTAGATAATAACATTTTATAAACGTAAAATGCAGCTTAGTGTCCAAATACTGTATTTACACACACATACACACACACACACACACACACACACACACACACACACACACACACCTTGAAAGAACATACCTTACCAATTAAACTTTGATACAGTGTTTCCTTAGTATCTGTGTATCTTATAAATAAGGCATATTTTGATTGTTAAAAGAAAATCATAAACCAAATAGTATACCTCCTTACAACTGTCATGGACTGTCTTTGTTAGCAAAGGAGTGTTGTGTTTCCTGCACATCACTGTGTCTCCTTTAGCTTTGTGTGTTGCACAGAGTGCTAGGTGCTGACGGGACAGAGATCAGGCTCCTCCTGTGAGTATATATGTATCTTGTCTCACTTATTCCATTCAGTGATAATCTCTATTTTGTGCTTCACCTGCTTCTAGTAATAGTCTCAAAGGTTGCCTTAGACATAATGCACTAGAGATCAAATCCAAATTCTTACATTTGACTCTCCAGAATCCATCTCTCCAGAATCCATCTTCCTCTCTGAGTTAGTGTTGCCTTTCAGATCACAGTACATGAAACTTCCCAAACAGGCTTTCAAAGGCAAAGTGCTTATATTCTTAACTGCCTCAAAACCTTTTATTATATTTTTTAGCTCATTTAGCTTGCTTAGCTTTTTGTTTCGCATAGATACCTAGCCCGTGGTATCATTGGTATCATGGCAGACACTCTGCAAGGGAAGACTCTACTTTTCCAGTCTCTGTATTCCCTGCAAGTTGTGATTAATCAAAGGGATGTCCCCTCCACTGAGCACTGTTAATTAGTTGGACATTTAACATGGAAACCTCCCAGGAAGGGAGCTGTGTGCTCCTGCACCACAGAGCCTGACTCAGGCCCTCCTGGGGCTATCGAGAATGAGTTCCCTTGCACAGTGAAGCACCCCCATTGATCCAAATGAGGCAAACTGATTGAAAGGGCTTCTGGCAAAAGGGCCAAGATGCTAGGGCTTGTGGTCACAGAGATAAGAGCCAGCCCAAACATACCTCATCCATTTGACACTCTCCCAGGTGCTGGCATTCTTATTCCTGTTATTAAAAGTCCAAGCCAAGAAATGACAGTCTCTGAAGGTGACCTCCCTAGAAAATGGCCATCTAGAGAAGCACTCCATGCCCACACTCCACACAGCTCCCTGTGTGCCTTTTTGCTTCAGCAAGCACTATAGTGGGTCCTTGGGGACATCAATAAATGGTACCACCCCATCCTTTCTCCATGGAAGTGTATAGCCTACCAAAGGAATCTGAAAAACAGCCTAAAAGGAGGAGACGCAGTGAAAATTACTGTGTAATGAACACTAGCCCCTTTTGCTTTCTAAGGGAGTAGGGCCTAATGTAAATTATATCTGGATTATGTCATTCCTAAATTCCTTGCTTGACCTTGCTGGAAAAGACAGGGTTGGCAAGAAAAAAACATCCTAAAGTCCCTGGCAAATTTTTGTTTCCACTAAAGGATAGGCCTGAAGTAAAGGAGCCCATTGTTTTGTAGAACCTGATGAGGGCAAGGTATGAAGAGGACTGAAGCAGGGAAGCCTTCTGGTAGAATAACCAGTCGACAATGCTTTACGAGCAATAGACTAAGAAAGGGAAAATCAGAAGGAAAGGGTTTCCCTCCTCATCTGGAGTAATATAGAACAGACAACAGAAGAGAGGGAGCTGACACAGTCACTCAGCCTATTAGGCCAAAGCTGAACCAGAGGTGTGAGGCAAACCACACCATTGCCCTCAATTCCTTTCTTTCTGATTCTATCTCCAGAGAGAAAGAGTGGAGGGAGGGGAAATATAGAGGGGAGGTACTCGAAGGTCCTACTGCCTAGATTTGAGTTTTCAAGTAAAATTAACTTGAATGTCAAAGACACAGACGCTCCAAGTTATATATAAAGTAAACAAAAGGGGCTGGGGAGATAGCTCTGTTGGCAAAGTGCCTTCTGCACAAGCATGATGGTGACCTGAGTTTGGATCCCATAAACCCACATAAAAATCCAGGTGTGTCAGCCTATGGCTGTAATCCTAGCACCAAGGGGAGACAGAGACGGGAGAATTCCTGGGCCTTGTTGGGTAGGCAGCCTAGCCAACAGTGAGCTCCAGGTACAATGAGAAGCTCTTGTCTCAAAACATGAAGTAGGGAAATAATTGATGAAGACACCAGATATCTGGCCTCTACATGCACACAAACTCAAGAAACCCCCACACCTATACAGATAGATATATGAACGCACACATACACACACCAATTGAAATTTGGGCCAGGGTGAAGGGTATGCTAAACAAGATGGATAATAACATACTTTGAACTTGTTAGAACACACAACTTTAATCTTAATGCAAAAAGCTGTTGACTCATCGAAGACAATGGAATATGTGGACTAAGGTAGTTGGGCCTTTAACCAGTATGGTGGTTTGAATGAGAAAGATCCCACAGGCTCCTATGTTTAAATCATTGGTCCCCAGTTAGTAGACCTCTTTGGCAAAGATTAGCAAGTATGACTTTGTTGATGTAGGTGTGCCCTTGTTGGAGGTGTGTCACTCAGAATAGACTTTGAGGTTCCAAAAACCCATGCCAGGCCCATACTCGTTCTCTCTCTGCCTATAACTGGCAGATCGGAAGTGAGTTCTCAGCTAGCCTGAGCTCTAGCACCATGCCTGTCTGCCTACCACCACACTCCTCATCATGATGATCATGGACTAACCCTCTGAAGCTATAAGCAAGCCCTCAAGTAAATGTTTCCTTTTATAAGTTTCCTTGGTCATGATGTTTCCTCACAGCAATAGAACAGCAACTAAGAACCCTGAACCAAGAACCCTGCCGTCCAGTTTTTGATAATTCTCTCCATTCAGAAGGATAGAAAGGTTCACCAAGTTTTCTGTATAATTCAGGCTCCAAGGTCAAAGCCTCAGGTTCCATTCCTCTGCCCTGAGACAAGGCAGTTGAGCTTTCTAAATGTTTTGGTTGCTCTGTAGGTCATCAGTGGTTTCTGATTCTGAGTGTTAAACAGAAAGGTAAATCAAGTGTGTAACAGAGTGTTACCCAACACCTGGTGCATCTGCAGGACCAGCTGGCCCTCCCAAGGTTACCTGAACACCTGGTACATCTGCAGCACCAGCTGGCCCTCCCAAGGTTACCTGAACACCTGGTACATCTGCAGCAACAGCTGGCCCTCCCAAGGTTAAGCTGAAGAGTTCCTAGCACAGTTAGATATGGTTGCTGCTCACCTAGAAGACAGGTGAATAGACCCACCCTTGTGAGGAGCTAATCCATTCCTCCTCAGAACCTGTGGGTCCAGTATCTGCCCCTAGGCAATCTGTCCTCTATATAATAAATAATGTTTTCTCTGTCCAAGGCACCTAGAGATGACTGTCATAACTTTCCTATACTTGAGATGCATGGGGTTTTCCTACAGGATGGCTGCCAGTCACTCTAAGGGACCTTCTAAGGCAGCCAAGTTGAATCCATGTCAAGGCCTGTAAGTGACACTGCCCAACCAACACTGTTTCACTCCCGCACACTTACCTTCAGACTGAGTAGTGGTGTTTCCCCAGACTGAGTTCTGTCCTGTTTTCATAGCTTGTCACTATAATCATTGCTTTTTCTGTCAGCAAACTCATCATCATCAGCTTCACTCAAGATCCAAGAGCTTCAACACTCAGCCTTAACAAACAAGGTGGCTTAAAATCCAGAAATATCATCCTTGCAGTTCCGGCAGCTGGAGGCTAAAGTTCACAGTCAAGGAGCTAACAAGATCCTCTCTTTTTGGAGTCTCTGAGGGGAAGGCTGTTCCATGCTTCTCTCATGACTCCAGTGGCTTGCTGACCCCCTCTGTGTCCTTTGACTTACAGATGTGTCCCTGTAGACTCTGCATCCATCCTCCCACAGTCCCCTCCTCTCCGTTTACCTATTTAGCTAACCCCCCTCTCCTCGTTGGATTAGGCCCATCTTAACCTAGGATGACCTCATCTTAGTGAGATTGCGTGTGTCATGGACAGAACTCCAAATAACATCACAATCACAAGTTCTAGGTGGACAAAAACTTGGGGGGAGAGCGGTCAGTTAGAGGTGTGGATACTATTCAACGTATAAACAGACTTATATCAAGTATTGAAAATGGTAAGAAGAGATAATCTCAGGTCCCAGGAGATTGTATCACCCATAGAAATTAGCTCCATATGGAGCGCTGTCAGTTTCATAAATGAAAAGCAACCAAACAAAAAAACCTGAGATTTCTAAGTCATGCAGGGAAAAGTGACTTTATCTAGGACCCATGTCATATCTTAGTTCTAGCCTAATGCCTTTTCTACATTTTTACTGCTAGCCATAGTATAGAATATCCATTCCCATTAATGTTCTGGTGTGAAAATTCAGACTTTCCTATCATGTTAGACACTCTGTCTGCTTCATAAGAAGGAATAAAATAATTTGTATGCTTGGTGAAGAGCTATAGTAAGTACATAATGGAGTCAGTATGGTAACTGTTCCTTTCCTGCCTTCCATTTTCTCCAAACTTCATAGCACAAAACAAGATGCATTAAGAATTATCAATAAAGGCGAGGGGTAAGGTACATTGAATTACATCCCTGTTCTGCCAAATGCTCATTGTCAGCGATACCATCTACTCTCTGCTTGGTGTGTGTGGCTAGGTTCCATTTAATTCAACAGCCATTAATTGAGCACTTCCCATGCATCAGGCACTAGCCTAGGCATGGAGAGCAGAGGCAAAGTATTACAAAGTGGAATCAGATACAGTCCCCGCCATCAAACAACGTGGAGTCTTGTGGTGTATTAATAGTGAGCTGACATTCAAATCACAGTATGATGGATGCTCTAGAAGAGGGAAAGTGGAGTGCTTTGACAGGACCGACAGTATGATGGATTCTGCCTGGGGTGCAGAGAAGAGTTTTCACCAAGATGCCATTAGAATGGAGCCAAGAGAAACAGGGATGGTGGGGGGAGTGGAAATAAGTTCCTGGACAGAGAAAAGAGCAGAGGCAAGAACGATGATAGGAAAGTACATCTGGATGTGAGCTGAAGTCAGTGCTGTCCTGAAGACAGTGAGAGGAGAGTGATAGGAGATGAGTAGGGAGGTGAAAGATTGGATCCACACCACTGTAGAGGCTGCTCCTTTCTCCAGCAGGGCAGAAGTTTGGACACATCTCATATGTCTAATCCCACTTGGTTTTAGAGCCAGTTCCCCATACTTGCCAGTGATGTTCTCTAACAAAGTTAGCATGTCTCTTTAAGTCTGTATTCAGCCTGTCATGTAAGGCAATGTCTTCGATTCCTAGTTTGTGTAAAGATAAAATAAGAGCATGACAAACATAACACCCAACATAATAAACAACTACCTGTAGTTTTACAAAATGAGCTTCTATGCTCTTGAACAGTATTCTTGTTTATTAATTACCATTGATCAGGTATACAAGGGGATGCTTGGGATGTTTGATTTGGTTTGGTTAGGACTGTCACAGATCCCTAAAGGTTTAAATCAGGTGCTACCTGGCTAACTCAGAACCTAAGCAGACAGAATAGGGTGTGGAAATGAACTGACCAGCTAGAGAACACAGAATGGTTTCAGTCCTTGAATCATTCATGAAAGAGCAAAACTTGAGATCAAAGAAAGTTCTGGAAAGGGAGTGAGTTCACTTTTAAGCTTCTATGGGAGATCTATGAGTGAAGATGCCATGCAAGACATTGGCTCTATGGTTAGTGAAACTGGTATCATTGACAACTGGTGGGAACAGTGGGAACATTTGACATGACAGAGGGTCACAGCCATCAAGAGTATGCAGAGAAGCCATGTGTGGTGGCGCACACCTTTAATCTCAGCACTCAAGAGGCAGAGACAGGTGGATCTCTGTGAGTTTGAGTCCAGCCTGGTCCACAAAGTGAGTTTCAGGACAGCCAGAGCTGTTACACAGAGAAACCCTGCCTCGAAAGCAAACAAAAACAAACAAGAGCATGCAGAGAAAAATGACAACCTAGGGAACCCTACATTTAAAAAGAGAGCAAAGCAATTTAGATAGTATCTGACTTCTGGTGTATGTTAAAAAAAAAATGAGTCCCTCTAAACAACCTGCCAGCCATTGTCTTCAAGTGTATATAAGGAAAGAGACAGAAATCATGACCCACCCATGGGAATAATCATAAGTGGGCTACAGCAAGCCTATATTCTAGTCTCATGACCTTCAGTATAGGTTCCCTCTGTCATGCCATGCTGGCTGGCCTGAGATGCAGACAGCAAGAGGCTGTCTTGGGAGGTCCTTGACTGACACCTTTTCTTACCTTTCCCAAAGCAGCCTCATTTTTCTCTGTCTGCGGGAATTACCTGGTGACAGCTCCCCGCCAGCTAATGAACCAGCAGTACTTGTCTGCTGTGCCTTCTTAATTTCCCCCAAATGTGAGTTCCCCACACATGACCACAACTCTAGGCAAAACACATCATGCTCTCAGCAAGAAGCCCGGAAACCAGGGGGAGACTGCTGGGGGCACTTGGTGTGCAACCTGTGGCTCTGTGTACTTGAGCAGAGTCTGGGGTTATGATTAGCAGAGGAGAATACCCAGGACCACCCGATATTCCTTCTGATGCTCTTATAAGTAGGACTGTCAGGGCACCCTGTCTCTCGAGCTGTCCTGAGGGCATCCTCATGCACTGTCTGTGAATTCACAGGGCTGGGCCCACCCTGTCCTGTATGTTGTTACATAGGGGTTGATTCACGAGCAGATTCATCACTGTACCTGGTGCAAAGCCCTGTACTGTATTAGACCGCATCAAAGGGTAGAAATGTGATCAGATGCCACCTCTGCCCAAAGGGCACATTGCCCCTGTTTAGTGAAGACTCCAGGCCTCTGGCAGCAATCTCTCTTGACACATACGCACTGCATATGTGACACCTCAATTCCAATATCTGAGAGGCATCTGTTGATGGCACCAAAAACAGACTCATGAGCAGTGCCTTGATACCCACAGATCTGCTTACTCTCATCTTGCTGGAATGTAAGCTCTCTTACGCCAGTGGCTCAAGCTAATGCATAAGTGCTAAGTGTGGCTGCTGTCTTCCATACTTCCACACCCTCCAGTCCCATTGGTTCTCCCTTCAATGAGACCCGCCCCCTGGCTTCTAATCAAAGCCAGTCTAGTTGGAGCAATTGTCAGCTCTCTTCTGTCCCCATCCAGCTCCCCGCTCAGATGATCAGATGAGCCCCACCCACCAGTCTTCCCTAGTCTGCTCTGCACCTAATAGGCACAGGAGCCTCCTAAGGCCCATACAGATCGTGATTCTCGTTCCGTTCTCCAAGTCTCATGGTCCCCCTGTGATGCCTGGAACAATCTTTAGATGCCCACATCGCTTTCTTCCTCCATTCCTCCAGCCTTGGACTTGGCTGACTGCTATGTCTAATGTAGCCCCATCATTCACTAGACCCTCACCCCACTTGACTATTTCCAGAGCATTTATCTCTACCTGACCTTATGTATGTTATTTGTTTATAACCCTCTGTAATTTAACACCCCTCTCCTCAGAAGTAAAGATTCTGTCTCATGTGCCATTATGTCACTATGATCTGAATAAGACTAGTCACACAGTGAGCGTTCAGTGAACATCTGTTAGAGAAGAAAAGAGAAACAGGGGGAGGGAGGGAGGGAGGCTGGGAAGTGAATGATGTATCATAGTGACATCACAGCAGCTTGGAGAGGAGAAGGCAAGTGTGTTCCTACTGAGCATTTCCCCATGGAACCTGGCAGAAGAGTGCAGGGCACACACAGTAGGTATTTTGTTTTGATTGAGCCAATATCCCTGAGGGTTGTGACTGAGTACTTCTTTTTAAACATGATTATGTTGATTACTAATCAATATAATTTAAATACCAACCTGTGAAATTTTGTAAAATTTCCAAAGACTATGCTAATGTCACTTTCTCATGAGAGCCAGCACAACCCTAGGGAGGAGAGAGCAAAAAAAAAAAAAAAAACACATCTTAGTTGCTTCTCATTTCTTGTTTGAAGTCACTAAGGTGTAGAGAGGTTAAGGACTTAATACGAGCCTCATAGTAAGATATCAGGAAAGCATGAATCGAAGCTCTTCCTTAGCATCAGAGATTCACTTTGCCAGAAATAACCTAACCATCGGTCTAGAGAGCAACACGGGGTCCTCACAACATTCTATTGACTGCCTTGGTCAGTAGAATTACTTATTGCAAAAGGAGACTTTGAACAAACTTGATCGCCTGTGAGTGATTGAGGAAATATCTACCTTCAGCTATGATCTGACCAGAGCAGAGACACCTATGTGTCACTTTGCAAAGCCTACTTTTCTTAAACCATTACATCAGAGATTGTGAGGGATAATTTGGTCTCTGCTAGTAAGATGGGACCTGAAATTATTGAAAACTGCTATTCATTACAGGATGGAGAGGTTCCCCCACACTCCTGCCCCAAATCAAAGAAGACCTCTTCTCTGAATGAGGGATATGAGCTTGCAATCACATGCTGGGCAGAAAGACAATGATAAGAAATTAAGTGAAATAATGAAATGCTCTGCAATTAATGGGATTGTTGTTATTTCTATGGAGACACACCCCCTCTCAAAACATCCAAAGATTATTTAGCTATACTGTTGATGCTGTAATTTGGAACAAAGCATTGCAGAATTTTAATTGTTGGGAACATGAGCACAGTCATGCTCAGACTTATGTGGTATTTTTTATTTTGTTTAAATGGAATAATACACAGTTGTCTGATTTTTTTAAAGAGTGACATGATTATACCACTGCTTTTGAAAATGTATGATTCATATGTGAAATAGAACATGCCCTGTGACATCCATTCATGCTGTAGGATCTGACAAATTAAATTTATGCTGTCTTCATGTCTAGAAGGTTGAGCTGAAAGAGCCCTTGATACTATCTGCTTGAGATTCCTTAGTCTCCAGACAAAAAAGCAGCAAGTCAGGAGTACCTCGGTTTCCCCTTTGCCAAAAGTAAACTTTCTTCTCCTCTGCCCTAAAAACTGCTCAACAAATGTGACAGAGGTTCCTCAGGTGCCAAAGAAAGGATGGGTGTCTAAGAAGGTATTTGAAAGCATCTAACATGCTCAGCATCTCAAGTGATGAGTATCCTCATTTACAAAATGAACTTCTCCTCAGTGCCCTGCTGCTATGTTCTAAGATGAAAGCATAAGGGACAGAGGGACAGAAATAGACATATCTTCAGTAAGGGGCAATTATGAGAGATGGAGACAAGCAAAATCAATCTCTTGGAGTAAGAATTAACTGAAGGAAAGTCACAGCAAGTGACTACAGAGTATTTACTAAGAAATTTTCTGATGACCCAAGTGTACAGATGTCTTGACATGACAGTCCCGTAGGGCTAGCAATAATAGCATGTCCATCTTACAGATGAGAAAGATGAGGCCAAGAGAGGCAAACACTCTTAGCCAAAGTGCTGAGCTAGGGAGTCACAGGATAGGATTTGAAGATGTCTGAACTCTGTCTAGAGCTGGTGGTGTACTCCACACCACAGTCTAGCTCTGACTGGGCAATCAGAGATTAGTCCCTTCCATCACCTAGGAGTTACCATGTCACCAAGGAAGAAACACATTCAGAGGTGGAGAAGTGCTGAGAGCCTGTTAAACACGTTTTCTTCAGATTTCCTGAGATATAAACCTTATTTACTCAGGGAGTTTTTCCTTATTTCATTAATATTTTATTCAGTTATGTGGTGTGTGTGTGTGTGTGTGTGTGTGTGTGTGTGTGTGTGTGTGTGTGTAGGCCAGAGGATAACCTCAACCTCAGCTGAGGAACACTATCTACCCACTTTGAGGTAGTGACTCTCAATGGCCAAGATGAGATTGACCAATTGCTCTCTGGTTGACCAATTATGCTAGATGGGCTAGACAATCCTCCTCTTCCCACCTCTCCAGCACAGAGATTCTCGGCACATATCACTGAATGTGGATTCTTACATAGGTGCTAGGGCCCAAGCTCAGGTCTTGATGCTCGCAAGGCATGTGTATCACTCAATGAGCTATCATCCCAACCTGCATTTCTAGTTGAGTTTATTTTTAGCTGATATATGAAAGCAAATAAAAATACAGATATTTATGAGGTGCCATGCAATACTTTGATATATGTATTGTGTTTTTTTAAAGAATTTTTCTATTCAAATATTATGTCTTCATGGTAGAAACATTCAAAATATTTGCTTTGAGAAACACATAGGACATTATCCTCTCTTATTTTTTTTTAATTAAAACTGTTTGGCCTACTGGCTCAGGCTTCTTGCTAGCTAGATCTTACACTTAAATTAACCCATAATTCTTACTTATGTTTAGCCACATAGCTTGATACCTCTTCCCAGTTCTGCCTTCACATCTTGCTTCCTCTGTGCCTGGCTGGTGACTCCACTCTGTATCCTGTGAATGTGTTGCTCTGATTGGTCAATAAATAAGATGCTGTTTGGCCAGTAGCCAGAAAGAAAGTATAGGTGGGACAAAGATAGAGGAGAATTCTGGGAACAGGAAGGCTAAGTCAGGAGGACATTATCTCTTGCTGAATAGTGTTCCATTGTGTATACACACCACACTTTCTTTATCCATTTGTCAGTTAAAGAGCAGTGAAGTCATTACCATCTCTTAGCTACTGTGCCTAGTACTACAGTAAACATGCAAGTGCCAATGTCTCTTCACCCTGATTTCATTTCCTTTGTATATATACTCAGGAGTGGGATTGCTGGTCCATAGAACAGTTCTGTCTTTAGTTTCTTATTTGCTATAATGGGTATACTAGTCCCCATCCCCACCACCAGTGTGCAAGATGTGCCCTTTCCTTCACATTCTTGCTAGAACTTGTTATCTCTTATCATTTTAGGGGTGTGCATGCTTTCTTGACTGTGATGATACCTCACTGTGCTTTTGATTTGATTTCCATGGTGACAGTGACCTTGACTGTCATGTAACTGTTGTCTGTTTCTATGTCTTCTTTTGAAAAATGTCTATCCAGCTCTATTTCCCAAATTTTTAATTAAATTTGTTCTTTGACATTTTCATATGTGTATACAATGCATTCTGATTCCCTTCACCCCCTACCCTCCCCTGTCCTCCTCCTACCCTTATCAGCCCCCTCTACTGCCTACAAGTCCCTTTTTCATATCCATGTGTTTCTGTTTTCTTTGGAAACCAAGTGAGTTTGCCCAGGGCCATCTGTATGAACGTGGGTTTGGAACTCTCCATTGGAGCCTGGTGGGCTCACCAGTGGTTACTCAACTATTGCCCAGTTTTTAATTGGGTTATTTTTGGTTTTTCTATTTTTGTGGCTTTTACTACCAAATTGCTAGAACTCTTCACATACCCTAGATGAATTAACCCCTTCTCAGGGGTACAGTTTGCAAAAGTTTCTTCTCAATTCTGCAGGCCATATCATGACTCTGCTGATCATTGCCCCACCCCCACCCCGGCTGGAAATTATCTCTTTAGTTTGATATAATCTTGCCTATTTTTGCTTTTATTTCCTATGTTTTGAGGTCTTATTTAAACAGTCATTACTTATTCAAGTGTTTCAATGCATTTCCCCTATATTTTCTTTCTAAAAGTTTATTCTCTGGGCTCTTACACTTTCGTCCATTCAAGAGGATTTTATGACTGATAAAGGATAGTATTCTAGTCTTGTTCTTCTGCATGTGTACATCCAGTTCTTCCTAGCACCATATACTGAAAGGGCTGCTCTCAGCTTAACACATGTT
This sequence comes from Peromyscus leucopus, assembly GCF_004664715.2. Classification (NCBI taxonomy): domain Eukaryota; kingdom Metazoa; phylum Chordata; class Mammalia; order Rodentia; family Cricetidae; genus Peromyscus; species Peromyscus leucopus. The sequence goes on along the minus strand of NC_051063.1, from coordinate 109,057,393 downwards.
TTATTATCCACATTAAAACTTGACTGGGGCTGGAGAGATGGCTCAGAGGTTAAGAGCACCAACTGCTCTTCCAGAGGTCCTGAGTTCAATTCCCAGCACCCATATGGTGGCTCACAACCATCTGTAATGAGATCTGGCACCCTCTCCTGTATACATAATAAATAAATAAATAAATCTTTAAAAAAAAAACTTGACTGACTGTAGATATACATGTTGATTTCTAAGCTTTCTAGCCTGTTCTGTTGATTATTCTGCTTATGAGTAGTACCTGTACAATGCTGGATAGCCTTGGCTTTGTAGTATATTTTGAAATCAAGTAATGCAATGTTTATGTTCTTTTTGATCAAAATGACTTTGGCTATTCAGGTATTTTTTAGTGTCATGCAAAATTTAGAGATTTTTTTCCAGTTCTGTAAAGAATGTCAATGATACTTTAATGGGTTTTCAGTGTTTCTGCAGATGGCTTTAGATGGTATGAAGCATTTAACAATACTGATTCATCCACTGCATTAGCATGGGGTTCCATTTTCTTTGCTGTGTGTTCTTTTTAGTTTCTTTCATCAAAATTTTATAATTCTGTCTTACGGATCTTTAACCTCTTTGATTAGATTGACCCCTAGCTATTTGGGTGACTAATATGAATGGGACTGCATTTTGATATCTGTTTCTTTTTAAATATTATTGGCATATAGCACCACTACTGATTTTTCTGTGTTGGTTTTATGTCCTGAAACTTTGCTAAATTCACCCATTGGTTCTAATAGATTTTGGTTGAGTCTTTGGATTTTCTATATACAAGATCACATAGTATGCAAATGGTGGCAATTTGACTTTTTCCCCCTATACCCTTTATGACTTTCTCTTGCTTGATGGCTTTGACTGAAGTCAGGTTGAATACAAGTGGAAACATGCACATCCTTTTCCTGGTCTAAGTGTTAGAAAACTTTCTGCTTTCCCTGTTCAGCCTGATGCTCTTTGAGCATCATATTTACTACCTATATTATATGAAGTGGGTTCTTCCTAGTCTTCATTTGCTCAGATTTTTTTTAATTATGAAGAGATAATTGGATTTTCTCAAGTGCCTTTTCTACATCTGTTTACATGACTGTAAACTTTAACATACATGTAAAACTTTTCTAAGCAGAACATTTGCCATAGGAAGATAAAGACATCAGGAATTTTTTTTTTTTTTTAAAGAAGAAGGGTTCTGTATTTTTGGAGCTTCTAGAATGGTCCTTGTATCTTACATATACTCATATCACCTTCATCCAATGAATGAGGAACTCTGGGGACTCAGAGAAATGAAACTGCCTTGCCCAAGGTCTTGTAGCTCGCAAGTGTTCAACTTCTCTCCTCTGCTTGGCCCTACAGTCCTTGCTCTAACTGATGAAACACACTGCCTCTCTTGTCATGGTCTCACTCTGAGCTTAGTTGTTAGCTATATATTGAATGCGTAGGGCGCTCTTCAGGGTATATGAACAGATACAGAGCTGGGCTTTAAAAATCCATGTTGTACTGGGCACAATATAAGCTGGCATACCTGAAAAAGACTCAGCTCTCCAGGCTGTTCCTAGGACCAGTCATCACTTGCAGTGATTTTTGCTATATCAAGCCTCTCGGTGTAAGCATGCAAAGTTATAATTGTCAAGTTGAGCCTCGTACAAGACCCACAGTCCTCATGCAGCAGACCATTCTTCTTATACAACTCACCCCCGTCTCCCCTCCACCATTGGTAAAATTACAATCATTAATCTCAATGAAGAGAAATATCAGACTCTGATTCCCTTGCCATGGGTCCCCATTATTCATACTTTAAATATCTGGTAGCACAAGATGACAAGTGTAGAAATAAATTACCAGGAGAGGGAAGGATCTGAGCGATGGGCACTGGTTCTTTTCTACCTAGGAGGTCACACTTGGAAGACTTAACTACCTGTTGCCTTGCAGAGTCAAAACCTAATACAAACTTGACTCACTCTCCACAAAGAGAACTGATTCCCTGCCATTAGAGTTCAGGGTGGTGTGCGTTTGTGCATCCAGCCTTCTACCGAGAGCATCTTGTTGGACTTTCTCTCTCTGATGATGAACAATCTCAAACCCTTCAAGGAGCTCTGAAAATCCACTCCCTGATCCCTCTAGCCAGAGGATCATACCAAATGTGTGTCTTGTTGGTAATTCTGCCCAATTCTCCTAGAATCCTGGTTTACACAGGCCTCCTGCTGAGTAAGAAGCAGCTCTTCTCTGTGCTGGGCTCTGCAGTCCTGGGCAGTTCAGTCAGTACACTCTCAGCCAGATGGACTTAAGGTGCTATTGTCAAGAGTTAGGGGAGGGGAGGAGGAGGACAAACAAGTAAGATCAAAGAAATGCCTTTCAGCTTGGGTTTCAGTGCACAAAGGAGCTCCACTTGGCTAACTGCAATAATGTGCATTCTTGGTTGAGACACCTTTGATGAATGTGACATACAGAAACATTTTATCATTTGACCAGACTGCACAGTGTAAATGGAATATCTGTTGCCAAGATGGCTGGGAGCAGGCTTGGCAGCGGCATGAAGAGTCAGGGTCACTATGCTCTCAAATCAGGGTTACTGATCTCAGTAATACTATGTCATAACCTGGTTCTGGGCCTCAGTTTACTCCTTCATAAAATTAGAATGGCAGAGAGAGAGAGAGAGAGAGAGAGAGAGAGAGAGAGAGAGAGAGAGAGAGAGCTATGCTTTAAGATACCAATATATGGAAGGGAATTTTCATGAAGGCAAAGGTGGGAGGCTCTGGGAAATCATTTAGTATTCAGCAGCCAACCTGCCAGTGCATATCTGAGGTCAGCTTCACATGTTCTCATCATCTAGAATTGGGATTAACCACAATTTTAAAGCTGTGAAGGCAGTCTGAACCTTTTGTCACCACAGATCTTTTCCCCCACGATACCACAGCACTTCTAGTAGGGTTTCCTCTCCAGAATCCTTCTGGAAGATGAAAAGGACAAGAGTCTATAAAACCAGGCCACCCAAGGGACCCATATCTGTAGCCAAAAGTTTTCCTGTGTCCTGCAGCCTCTCTGTCCCAGATAAACACACAGAGGCTTATATTAATTGTAAACTATTTGGCCTATGGCTCAGACTTATCATTAACTAGCTCTTACAACTTAATTTGACCCATTTTTACTAATCTATGTTTTGCCACATGGCTTCATGGCATTAGCTGTGTTCCATTCCCTCTTGCTCCCCCAGCAGTGTTCAGAGTCTCCTCTGACCCCACCTTTCTTCTCCTTGTATTTAGGCTTGGATTCCCTGCCTGGCTCTATTTTGCCTTGCCATTGGACAGAGCAGCTTCTTTATTAAGCAATGATAGCAACACATATTCACAGTGTACAGAAAAACCATCCCACAGCACAGGTCAAGAGACTACAGTCTAAGGGAAGAAACAGACATCTCCTCGAGGGCACAAGAGCATGGGGATTCAATGTGACATCTCTAAATTCACTGCTTCCTCCTAACAATTAGAGCTTTTGAAGAATAAAAGAGTGAATCTGTCACTTTTCTTGTTGCTATGGGGAAAAAACACCTGACAAAGGCAACATAAGGGAGAAAGGGTTACTTTGCTTCAAAATTTGAGGGTACTGTCATCATAATACGGCAGTCATGGTGGCAGGAACTTCTGCTTGATTTCTCCTTCATCATTCAGCCCAGAACTCCAGACATCAAGATGGTATTACTCATATCTTAGGTGATATGCTCAGCCAAACCCTTATGCAAACAGCCTCATAGACACACCCAGAGTGTATCTCCATGGTGACTCTGAATTCCATCAAGTTGAGAACCAAGGTTAACTATCATAATCTACAGGTATTTGGGGAGAATTAAAGGAGTCAATGATACTTGCCACATGATAAATGCTAAACCCAACTGTAGCTTACAGTGTTAACTGTTACTTGCTCAGAGTACAAGACAGTCTAAGAAAAAGGAAGTAGGAAATTGTCTTGGGCCAGGAAGTCCCTAAGGTTTGAGGAGGAGAAAAAAGAGTGAATAGGAATATGTCCTAACATAAGTTAGCAATCAAAATTAACTTGTACCTACTTCATTTGATATTCTGCTTGGTCAGTATATTTTGTTTAAGTGTGGAATGTCCCTTGCAAGTTCATCCATTTGAACACTTGGTCTCCAGGTGAAGGCATTGTTTTGGAAGGTTGTGAATCCTTTAGGAAGTGGAGTGTGACTGGTGTAAGTGAGTCACTAGGGGCAGTCCTTAAGAGTTCCAGCCTTGCCCTGCCAGCTTCCAGTAACTTTTCTGTTCTCTAATCTACCAAGATGTGAATAAGTTGCATCTCAAGCTCTGTCACTATGGATGAAGTTGCTGCCATGCTTTTCCCAACTATGATGGATGGTGCCCTCTGAATCCATGAGCTGAAATAAATCCTTTCTTCCCCTTAAGTTTCTTTTCTCAGGAGTTCTGTCATACCGATGAGAAAATCATTCATATAGAAGGCATTTGGTTTGTCTTGGGGTTTCTGTTCAGCAACTGGTATCTTTTATTCAGTCTTAGTTGCTGATGGGGTGGTAGGGTATGATGGGGGAGCTAGATGGAGGTGTCAAAAGTGAGCAATATAAAAAAATTAACATTAGGAAATGCTTTCAAGTTTATATGGCATATTTATACCCAACAGCTCATTTGCCCCTCAAAGCAATGCATGGAGATGAGCCAGATGAGAACTTCACACACGGCATAGTACACACAGATGGAAAGGGTGATATTGCAAGGAATGAGGAAAGGAGATAAGGAAAATGGAGATTATGGCACAGTTATTACATAACATGACTTATTAAAAAAACGTTGTCTGTTAAGTGGCTACCTGAGCTATGTGCCAAAGAAACAGAGCTAAATAAATGACATTTCCTACACTCAGGGAAGCTGTCTTCCCTATAATGGGGAAATACAGACAGGAGACCAGCCATTGCCCTTGGACAATGGGATGCACAGGGTCAAAGAGTAACACATAACCCGGTAAAGCCTGAGTGAGAGTTAGCCAGAAGGGCGGAGAGGCAGGAAGAGGCTGCCCAGATGTCAGAAGAAGCTAAGCACAGGGCAGAAGGGCAGTCATGGTCACCATGTGGAGATTAGAATGGGTTCAGGATCCCCGGAGCCAGGGTGAGAGCTAGGGCAGCGAGAAGCAGATCATGACATAGACAGATGGAGAGACTCAGGTTCCGGTCATTCAGAGTCCTGCAGGTCATCCTAAGAGGTGAGATGTTTTCCTGTGGGTGATGGGGCACCTTAGATCATTCTGGCAGCTGTGTGGAAGATGGAAAAGGAGTAATGAAAAGAATTCAAGCTGAAGACAGGGAGACCAGTATACAGGCCAATGCAAAGGTCTAGGGAAATGTTTGTAAGAGCGTGAGCAGTGCAATGGCCACCGAGGTGGGAGAAACGGAAGACCTGAGTTGTTGTGAGAAATTGGTAACTGGCTGCATATGTAGAGAGGAACCCTTGGCAGTCTTAAGGCTCCTACGGACTTACAGACAATGTCACCTTGGGAGGCAGCGATTAGAAAGAGATTGAAAATATAAATGGATGGAGATTTCACACAGAAAATCTCTAAAGGCTCAAAAGACAGTTTTGAGTTGCTAAATGCCACTTATTTTTCAGATTTTATTATTGAAAAAAAAAACTCCTGTTGGATACTGTTGGATTAAAAAAAATACCCACTCATGAAAATCCACAGGCTTTATGAATTCCTAGTCAGCTTCTTCAGACTTAAGACACATTTTTAAAATTTGAGAGAGAGAGAAAATACCAGGTGAGGGGAGAATGACATTTTGTGCCAATCACTTTATAAACAACCTGACTTCACTGATGGGAAAATAGACCTTGAAAAAGCCCAATTCATCAATAGAGCAGAGGTCAGACTCCAGTAAATAAAAGAAAATTGCTATAATTGCTGATAAAATGCAGCTTTTGTCATTTCATTTATGCATTTCAATTGCAATTAGATTAACAAGGATTTCAAGGGGGAGAAATTTCCATTGCAAACTACTTTTCAGATTGAACAAGCAGGGAGTTTCTGAAATAGCTCAAAATCTACAAGCAAGGGCCCAGAGGGACAGCCAGGGCCAGGTCGTTATTTCCATAATCTTCAAGTCACATCTCCAGTGGAGAGGTTTCCTGGGGTGCCAAGAGAAGAAGGGGAGCCTATCAACCTAATTGTGACACAAGCTATAAGGGGTACACTGCCTGTAGGAAATTTAAAGGCAGCAAAGAACCCAAAATTCAGAGTGCTTAATTATCCCCATATTCAGGCAATTCTAAACATTATCAATGATGTAAAATTCTTCCCAGGGGCCCTCTCCTACCAGTCTCTAAATCCAGGAATGTTTAGATCAGCTGAGGCTTCAGTGTTTGATAGACACCATCCAATCATTTATCCACTCACTGATGCAGCAGACATTTAAGTGTTCCCCTTCTCTTTGTCATTATCCTACTAGGTAGAAATTTTTATTTCTATTTTATGAGATCCCAGGGTCCAGAAAAGTGAACAGACTAACGGAAAAAAAATCACAGACAAAACTATAGAGTTTGAATTCTAGACTACTTGAATTTCATAACCTATGGTTTTTCCATGTTAGCAGTTCACCAAATGAAGCCGGTCCTAGCCCTTTGTCGCAGGGTGACAAAACACACAGATCCCACTTGACTCTCCCAGGCTTCTTTCAGGACTGCCTAAGATAAAAGCTGGTGGAAGAGGCTTGTTTAGGAGCACAAATACAAGGTTTTAAAAAGAAACAGGCATGCATCTCCCTCCAATTAGTACTTTGGTCTCAACACTTATGATAGGGAAAAGATACTTCCATGCCAATGAAAGAAAGAAGGAAGCTAAGAAGAATAGCACAGGGAGAAATTCACTCTCTAGTGCATTGAGGTTTGGTGACCTGATTCTTTAAGCTGAGAGATGCAGGAATACAATCCCACAGAATTCAGATATTCATGGCAAGACAATGAATTCAGTTCCCCAGCGTTCACCATGAGGCCAAAAGGCTAGGAACAGCCATGACTGGGTCAAGTCCAGTTCCCAAAGCCTATGTCCCCTTTTCACTTCTTACCCATCACACAAGACCATATTCACATAGATTGCTGGATAGTTTTTTTTCTTTATTAAGAAATTCTCTACTCACTCCTCATGCTATCCGCAGACCCCCCCCTCCTCCCTCTTTCCATCCCCCCAGCCCTCTTTCCCAAGCCACCCCGCATGCCCACATCCCCCAAATCGAGGACTCCCATGGGGAGTCAGCAGAGTCTAGCTCACTGAGCCTAGGCAGGTCCAAGCCCCTTCCCACTGCACCAAGGCTATAGATTGCTGGGTAGTTTTATGACTATCCAATAAGCTAGGGTAGTTTTATGACTATCCAATAAGCTAGAGTCATTGGAGAGAGCAGAATCTCAATTGAGAAAATCCCTCCATAAGATCCAGATTTTCTTAATTAGTGAATTGTTGAGAGGAGGGCTAAGCCCATTATGCATGGTGCCATCCCTGGGCTGGTGATCCTGGGTTCTATAAGAAAACAGGCTGAGCAAGCCATGAGGAACAAGCTAGTAGTAGCACCCCTCCATGGCCTTGGCATCAGCTCCTGCAAGTTCCTGCCCTTTTTGAGTTCCTGTCCTGACTTCCTACAATGAGGAGTTACAATGTGGAAGTATAAGCCAAGAAAACCCTTCCCTCTCCAACTTTTTTTGGTCATGTTTCCATCACAGCAAGAGAAATCCTAACCAAAACATAAATAAATCTATACTCCTACTCCTACCCTCATCCAAATATTTAAAAAATAAAATATAAAAATATAGTATTTGTATATTAATTATAGAAATCATATTTCATAAACATTAAGCTAATATATAATTGCTGTTAGTTGGTTTTACAGTGTTATGACCAAATACCTGAGCAAAACCATTTAAGGGTCAAAGGATGTACAGTCTAGCCCATCATGGCAGGAGGATATAGAGGAGCAGGAAAGCTCAATTATAGTAGCTAGAAAGTTCCTTTCCCCTCTTTTTATTCTATCTGGAGTGTGTGGTATGGTGCCACCCACATTTCAGGTGGGCTACCCCTAGGCAATCCTACCAAGCAGAGATAATCTTCTAGGTATTTCTCAATCCAATCAAGTTGACAACCAGGTTTAAACACCACAGACCATCTGTAACATCCTATCACTTACCGCTGAGATCGGTTCACTGCAGCTTCTGGCTCATCAGCTACAGGTCCTCTGCTCAAGAATACTGCAGATGGTACGATGTGAGTTCTACCAGGCTGGCACAGTCCTATTCCTGTGACCTTTTTCTTGTTGTTTTGGATCTACTGCTGTCTTCATCATTGCCTAAGGCTTTTCTTGGCAGAATTTCTTGAGATCTCCCCTTCAACTTTGGTTTTAACCTCAAGGTTTCACACAAATTACCTGTAGGGGCTCCCTTCAGGGATCCTACCCTACAATGCAATGTGGTGCCTAGCCTCCAAGACTTTCCTTTAAAATCTTGCTGCCTGGCTTCATAACTCTATAATGCATACACTCTGCATTTTGTAGAGGTACAGAGTTGGTACCATACGGACAGGGCCAAGTTCTGCCACCAGTGTAAACAGTAGCTTCCTCAGCTCGACCTTGGCTGAAGTTGCCTCTGAGAGCCTGAAGGAGAAACCTAGGGGAAAAACTTCCCTAAGTGACTGGGGGAAAAGTACCAACATTCAAGGGATACTCTCTTTTTAAAGGGAAATCTTCCAAGTGAATTTTATATCCTGGAGTCTTCTGTGGGTGGGGTCTCACCAATTCCTAGAGTGGTCCTGAGGGACCTTACCTATTATTTTAGTGCTTGGATGCCATTTCATAATGTTAATAATTCTAATAACCAAGGCCTCATTGTCTGTCAGTTTTAGTGTGTGCTTGTTCCCTTTCTGGCTAACCTTCATATTTTTGTATCTTCCCATTCTGCTCAAAGTTCCTAATTTTCACTGTAAGCCTGGCTAAAAACATCCAACAGCCTTAATGCTACACTACATTGCAATTCCTTCAGCCAAATAAGGTGGACCATTACCTTTGATTTGGGCCTCACTCAAATTATCAGGACACTGGGAAAACAGACACAAATTCTTAGCCATGCTGTAATTCAAATTGTCTTTACTCCAATTCTTAGCAGAGTCCTTATTCCCATCAGAAACCTCCAGTGCAGTCCTTGCTAGCTATATTGCTATTGGTATTCTGGTCTTCCAAATCCCCATAGTATGTTTAGTTATTCTCTAGTTATAACATTCTAGGGCCTCTCTAGTCCACATCTCCAGATTCTTACAAATTCCTCCTCCAAATCTGTTCCAAAGACCTGAGAATCACATAGTCATGTTTAGTCACAGCAATGACTCTGCTATGATATAAATCTTCTATATTAATTACCTTTATTCACCATGACCTTACTTTTATTCACCATGACTTAAGGGAGGAAAGGTTCATTCAGACACATTCAAGTGTTTTCTTTGTCTTATGCACTTGGACAAGACATTTTGACAGTGAAATTATGTGACATAGGACAGTTGTTCATATCTCAGGGGACCATAAAGCAAAGAGCAAAACAGAATTAAGGCCCAGGTATAGTTTCAAAGTCCTCCCCTTAGTGAATTCCTTCCTAGAGTTAGGTCTCACCTCCCAAAGGTCTTACAGACTTTTGTAGCACCACCACCTAGAAATAAACATTCAAAGCACAAGCCTGTAGAGAACATTTTATATTCAAAACCATACCAACTACATAAGAGAACAATTACAAATCTATGTAAATGGCCACAGATGTATAAAGATGCAATTTGCAAAATAACATTAAATGGTTGTGCCAGAGCTTAAATAGAGTCCAGGCTTTTGTATAATACTGAAAGTGAGTTGTTATTAATTTAGACTAAAGTTCTATAAATTGAAGTAATAGCTATACTTCTTAAATGACTCCAAGGAAAGAATTTAAAATAAATAGTACAAAAATTAGAATCTAACCAAAAGAGTACACTATAAAAATGTATTTATTGTCAAAAATGGACAAATTTAGAGTAAAATATGTATGATATGTATGTTATATGCACACTCACATATATGGATAAATATGAAAAATAGCAAAAGTAATCCCTGCAGTATCAGTAAACATTAAATGTTAATGGACTAAACTCTCAGACTAAAACAGAGTATTTTTTAAGGTACACTATATACTTCCCATGAGAGAGGCTGAAAGTGAAAGAATTCTAAAATATGTATACAAACAACCAACTTTAGTTTCAATAATGTATAGAACAACAACAGATAGAGAAAGAAAACTTGCCCAACACTATAAACTAACTATACCTATACAGAATTTACCATTCAACAGTAACAAAAAAATTCTTCTCAAAATTCATGTAAAGCATTTTCCATAGGTTAAGTTATAAAAGAAGTCAATAGAAACCTTAAAATATTAACATTATACAGCAACCACAATGGAACATTTTTTCACAAAATGACAGAAATTAATATGGAATACTTAAAACATGTAGATCAAAGCTTCCCAATCAGGAGATCAAAGAAGGCCCAATATAAATTAGAAAATTCTTTGAAATGAATGGAAGTGAAAACAAAACACACTAAAACAAAATAGGACACAGTGAAAACAGTGATCAAATGAAAAAATCATCTCTATAAATGCCTCTATTTAAAAAAACAAGAAAACTCTCAAATAATCCTTGAAGAGCTGATGAAAGAATACTCAACTCTACCCAAAGCTACCAGAAGGAAGGAAATATCAAAGATGGAAACAGACAAAATGCAAAACAAAACTATCCAAAATATATTATGAACAATGAATAAAACAAAATATTTTTCTTTGAAAATATCAGCAAAATTGACAGATCTCTAGCTGTGCTGAGAAAAGAGAAAACTGAAGTTACTAAAATAAGATTTAAAAGTATGAACATTATTTACCAATTTTACAAACAAAACAAGGATTACAAAACAATACTATAGATTTCTGCAGGCTGATAAATTGGATAACCTACCTGAAATAGCCATATGCCTAGAAATCATCAAACAAGCAAAACTGACAGATGAGGAGATGGAGATCCTGGATAGACCTACAGGTGGGTGTAACCGACAATCAAAGAATTCCAAAGAGACCTTGGCATAATAGCAGACACCTGCAGTCTCTGACTGGGTAGGCTGAGGCAGGAGAAATATGAGTGTAGTTTTAGCCTAGGCAATAATAGCAAGTTCAAGCAAGTCTGGAACACATAGCTAGACTCAGTGTGTAAATTTGGGGAGGATGGATCCTGGAAGCCAACTGCTTCACTAGTGAATTATTTCAAACATCTAAAGATGAATTAACACGAGGTTTTCTCAAGATCTTTAAAAATTAAAAGAGCAGTCTGTAGAATGTAATCAGAGGATAAAGTGCTTGCTGAACATCTGGGCATGGTAGTACACATCTTTAATCACAGCACGTGGGAGGCAGCAGCAGGTGGATCACTGAATTCAAAGCCAGCCTGGTCTACGAAATCCAGGACAATGAGGGCTAAGTAGAGAGACCCTGTCTGAAAACAAACATACAAACAAAGTGCTTGCTGTACAAGTATAGGAACATGAGTTTAAATCCCAAGAACCTACATAAAGCAGGAGGATGGGTTTATGATTCCAGAATTTCTTCAGTGAGATAGAAGGTGGAGACTGGAGAATCCTCCCAAGCTAGTGATCCAGATAGCCTGGCATATGCAGCAGGGAATAAAAATAGACCCTTTCTCAAATAAATTAGCACCAACATCCAACCTTGTCCTCTGACCTGTGTAAGCATGGCATGGTATATACGTGCCTGCACTCACACACACGAATGTGCAAACACACATGCACATCCATCATAAACACATAGGGTCAGTATAAAAGAAAACAAGTATAGGAGGGTACATCTTTGCTAAGATAAAAAGCACTTATGATAAATGTATAGCTAACACCACACCACATTTAATGGTGAACAATCACATACCATCTCCCAAGATTATGTACATTTTCTGTTGTTCATTTTAACATAGTATCAGTGTCATCCCATTTAAAAAAAAAAAAAACAGGATTAAAAGGTACCCAGGTCATAAAGGAAGAAGTCAAGTCATGCCTTTTTGTAGATAGTATCTCATAAAACATCCTGAAAAGACTACATCAAAAACCTTTATAAAAAATTATTTCAGTGAGATATAAGATCAATATACAAAAATCAATCGTCATTTTTGCACAACTTTCAATAAACAGCCAGTTCACGCTGCATCCCAAAATTAGATTAAGAAAGCAATTACATTTACAAGGCAGTAAAAAATAATGCATGTAATGCATTTAACAAAACGCACACTCTGAAAATTACAAAATTGTTGCTGAAAGAAACCTAAATAGATAGGAATACATCCCACATTCATGGATCAGATGACAATTTTGTTAGGAGTATATTTCCCCTAAACTGAACTATAGTTTCTATACATTCCTAGTCAGAGTCCCAACCAGTTTCTTTGTAGAAACCAACAAGCAGATCCTAAAAATTTATATGCATACAACTAAGAATAGTCAAAATAAGAGAAAAAGAGAGAGCAAGAACTCACACTCCCTGATGTCAAAACTTACCACAAAACAGAACAAGAAAGAGTGTGACCCTTTTTGCTGCTAGAGATGAAATAAAATGAGTGTTAGTAATGAACCATGGATCCAAAATCAGTGAATTTTCAGCAAGAAGAGTAAGCCCATTTAATTGGGTGAAAAAATAATCTCTTCAGGTGATGCTGGAACTACCAAATTAACGCGTGGAATTACTTTTAAACGTAGACTTTTGCATTTATTTAAACGTGATCCTTATGATCCCTGATTGCCAGTGGAGTCTTAAATGTGATAAGCCAAACACAGGGAACAAAGAAAGAAATAGATGGATTTGACTTGATCAATATTAGAGGACACTGTCAAGAAAGTGAAAATGACTACCTGCAAAATGGGAGAAGCTATTCACAAATCAAACAATTAACAAGCATTTAGTATCTAGAAGATACAACAAATAACTCAACAAAATGCTTTCATTTTTAAAATGTACAAATGGACTTGGTAGATGTTTCTCCAAAGAAAGTATGCAAGTGGCAGAAAGATCACCTGAGAAGAAACTCGACACCATTATTCATTAGGAAAATGCAAACCAAAGCTATGATGAGCTTGTGGGCTTCATGCTCACTAGGATGTTTATTGTTGCTAAACAGAAAAGTGAAATTTTTAAAAAAAGAGAACAGTGGAGATGGGAGAATGTTATGAATCTCAAACCTCATACATTGCAGAAAGGAATATGAAATAACTTTAGACAATATGGAAAATAGTTTGACAGTTTAACCTGATGGCCATTTTACTATTACTCACAATAGCCAATCATCCAAGTGATTAACAATTGATGAATAAACACAATATTGCCTGTCTATACAATACAATGTATAGACAGGCAATATTAAAAAGTAGTGAAATGCTAGTACATTTTACAGTGTGTGTGAACCTTGAAAACATGGGGAGAAGAAGACAGCAGGGATGAATGATGATCTAAAGACAACATATTGCATAATTATAGATATACAAAACATTCAGATTGAAAAATCTATAGTGACAGAAAGATTACTGGTTGCTAGGGGAGCTGAGTGGGGAGGTAGAATGGCTGCTGAGTGGATATGGGTTTATTTTAGGTGTGATACAAATGGACAACATTGTGAGCAAACTAAAAGCCGATGACTTTTCCACTTTGGCATGGTTAAAGTGAGCTGAGGTTTTAGCTCAGTAGTAGAGGGCTCATTTGTACAATGAGCAAGAGGAAGAATCCCAGGTACAAAAGAGAGAGTGAAGACAGGTAGGCAGGCAGAACAGGAGGGGAAAAAGGAGGAGGGAAGAAAAGGCTGAGTATGTAGTGATGTTGGCACTTGCCTATTATACCCAAAGCCCTGGGTTTGATTCCAGGACACAGAAATCAGGTATGGTGGTACACATCTACAAACCCAGCACTCAAGAGATGGAGGAAGAGGAACTCAGTAGTTCAGATCCGCCTCTGCTACACAGAGAGTTGAAGGCCACCATGGGATAGATGAAGCTCTGTCTCAAAGTGGGCAAAGTAAAATGGAGAAAAAAATACTAGTGCAAAGGGTGGGGGAGACAGAACCTTAAAGGAGAAGTCAGGTCAGTTTCAAGTGTATGATATACATGCTGAAATTGGATAAAATGTGCCCCCCCCAAACCATAATAAATTAAAAACCAAGGAGAGGAAAACAAAATACCTGACAAAAACGAATTTTAAATTTATGTACATTTTAAAACATTAATAATTAAACTTTAAAGCAAAACAGACTAACAGAGTAGTAGCAACAAATTGGACAAATTCCTGTGCGTATGTGTCTGTGTAAACAAGTATAAATGATGTGCTTCTTGTAAAAAAAAAAAAAAAAAAAAAAAATCAACCACAGAGAAAGTCTAAAAACTTGTTTGGATAGAACAAGAAGTAGAAGATGACCTTTTCTTGAAAAAAAAAAAATCAACCCCTAGCCATTAAAATGAAGCATTTAGTCTAAATACGAAAATATTTTCAGTCTCTTCAAATTGTTATTTCAATAACAACACTTTAAATGCAAAATACAGCCTACATCCTACCTAATTCATTGCTTGCATAAGCATATACTATTGCAATCTGAGTAGGAATTTAACTACATGTATCAAGAGCCAAAGACTACTCAGGCACCATATAACAGTACCTAGCATTCAAAAAAAAAAGTGGGGGAGATAGACATGAGCCAAACTGGGGGGGAAAAAGATTGTTTTCATTGCAATGTTATTTTTTTAAAGTATTCATGCACATTGAAAAACATTTCAAAAGTGAGTGTTAAAAGCAAAACAGCCAACCTAAATCTGATCTTGTAGTAATAACCATCATTAAAAACAAGATGACATTTCATTCTGTTTCTGGAGCTGTAGACAGAAAATGGGTAGGTGGGGTTGTTTAGAAAGCACCACGTAGATGGAAATAGCTTGGGGCAGAGTCCCTCATAACGCTGTAACTGGAAAAACAACCTTTTTTTTATGTATTTATACATTGAAAACACATAGAAACTGACTTTAAACTGGAGGATTAGTAAACTTCAGACAGATAATTGTTCACCATTTATACAACAATCCTTTTAAAAACACTACATTATATTTGCAAGACCGTTTCAAAAGCACGGCACATCAAGTGGCTCCCAACAACAGCCACTCAGTGTCTCCCAGTTCTCGGGGTCAGAAATGGGATGTGAGACTGTCTAACAGGAATGAATGTCAGTAATCTCAGCTCTTGAGTAGGTTGATGAGAAATTCAAGGTCATCCTTTGCTACATAGTGAGTTCTTGGCCAGCCTGGAATACATCAGATCTTGCCTTAGAAATCAAAAGCTAAAACTAAAATAAGCAACAACAACAAACAAAACCTGGTTTTGTTGCTGTTTCAGTTTTGCAGTTTAGGGATGAGGGTGGGCATGTCTGCTAATGAAATCCTTTCTCCTCCAGCTCCTGGCAGACT
Source organism: Peromyscus leucopus (assembly GCF_004664715.2). NCBI lineage: Eukaryota > Metazoa > Chordata > Mammalia > Rodentia > Cricetidae > Peromyscus > Peromyscus leucopus. Next base: position 109,041,819 of record NC_051063.1, on the reverse strand, counting down.
CAGAGATCATCGCCTCCATCGCTGTCTTCTCCCTGTGTTCAAGTCTATGTCCAACTTGCCCTGTGCTTGTGAGGACACTGGTCATATTGGCTTATGGTCTGCCCCTATAACCTCATTTAAGTTCTGTGAAGACCTTGTCTCCAAATGGGTCACATTCTGAGGCAATGGAACCTAGGGCTCCAATTTATCTACTTAGGAGGATGAAATTCAGTAACAAATATGCAAATAAAATAAGTCTTTTTCCAGGGAGATATTTTTAAAAGATTTGAAAAGTGTAAGTCTGTGTTTTCTAATATGGTCTTAAACAGTGTTGAATGATTCTTTGCTGTGAAAAATGAGAAAATTAGCACTTCTACAATTTTCTCTCTTCCTCTGTCTCCTTTTTTTCCTCAGGGATGTTAGTAATTTTACTGTATTGAAATTTATAGTATTTAAGTTCTATGGTATAACAGTATAAATTCATATAATTTTTCAACCATGGCTTTCTATTTGTTGAAAGCATTTTATTTGAGAATATTTTGTTTAAATGCTTTTTTTTGTTGTTTTATTTTTGTTAAACTGATTGAATACTAATCGACAGTCTTATGCCAAGGCATTTGTACTGATAGAATTTTATGTATTGGTTCATTTTATAGTGAACTTAATTTCATCACGATTCATGTAAGTTCTAACCTGTAGCCCATGGACCACATGTTCCCTGATATAGTTGGTAGTTAATCAATTTGACCCAAGACAAAATCATAAGCTTATTTAAACATCGCAAGGGTTGGGCATGTAGCTGAGGTGGTAGAATACTTGCCTAATGTGGGTGGCACCCTGGGCTCTACCCTTAGCACCACATAAATGCACAAGCTAAGCATGGTAGCAATGTTCATAATCTCAGTTTGTATTTCTACTTAAGATGTAGAAGCAGGGGGATCAGAAGATTATAGCAAGAATCTTAAAAGTTCTTATTAATAAAACAAACCCGGAGCCAAGTATTGGGGTGAACACTGGAAGATCAGAGAGATAGAACAAGCCACAACTAACCTCACCTGGCCAACTTCTCAGCTGATCTTGTTTCCTCAGACTGGAAGCCTCTGTGTCCTCTTATCCGAATGGCTCTCAGGTGAACTGTGCTGCTCAAAACCTGAAAACTTAACCAGCCAAATGCTTAACCAGCCAAATGCTTCTAGTTTCTGGTCCTCACGCCTTATATACCTTTCTGCTTTCTACCACCACTCCCTGGGATTAAAGGCTCGCTTTCTGGGATTAAAGACGTGAGTCACCATGCTTGGCTGTATCCTTGAACAGATGGATTTCTGCCTGTGGAATGCTAGGATTAAAGGCGTGAGCTACCACTGCCTATCCTAAGTATCTAGGGGCTTTTCTGTTCTCTGACCCCAGATAAGTTTATTAGGGTACACAATATTTTGGGGAACACAATACCACCACTAAGTTCAAGGTCATCCTTCGCTATGTAGTGAGTTCTTAGTCAGCCTGTCTCAAAAGAAAGCAAAGCTAAAACAAACAAAAGCAAATGAGATTTTTTTTTTGCAATTTTTTATGACTCAATTGCATGGTTCTCCTGCATCAATTTTTTAATTAACAACATGATGTTCACAGTGTCATAATGTGCATGCCTCTGTGTTCCACATGCCTTGAAAACACACTGTTCCTCCCTGTGATTTGTGTCTAAAATATACTTTAGCTGACATAGCCACCTAAGACCACACTTTCTTGCTTGCTCCTGCAAATCTTATTCCAACATTGTCTAACTTTGCATCTTCTCCACTCATGCTATTTATGATTCCAGTTGGCTGGCTTACAACTGACTAGTTTTCTCCGGAAATACAATCAAAACTGAGTTCTTATATTTTGTTTACCAATGTTTACTTTTTTGCTATTTTATTTATTATTGCTGTTATTAATTAGTGTATTTATTTGTGTGTGTGGTATGTGTGTTGTATGATGTGTACGTGTATGTGAGTGGGTATGTCAGTGGGTATGTGGGTGGGTATATGGTTGGGTGTTGGGTGATGTGTATATGTTTATGAGCGGGTAGGGTATGAGGGTGGGTGACTGTGCATGTGCCATGGCACATGTGGAGGTCAGAAGACAATTTGAGGGAGTTGGTTCTCTCCTTCTCCATTCTTAAGGTAGAGCCTGTCTGGCTGCTTCTGCCCTGCTGCTGATAGCTGCCCCAGTCCTCCTATCTCTGCCTCCCATCTCTCTGTAGGATTCTGGGAATTACAAACGCACATAACCACATGGGCTTTCTACATTAGTCCCAGGGAACAAACTCAGCTTTTCAGGCTTGTATAAAAAGCACTTTTACCCGCTGGACCATCTCCAGGCCTGGATGACTTTTTTTTCCCTTTGTATATCCACAAGGAGTGGTCAGGCACAACAGTGCTCAGTACCTGTGTTGTCACTCCCTAGTGACATCTCAGGCTCTGCTTTAGTAACTTCTAGTGTCAGGTGTGTGTGTGTGTGTGTGTGTGTGTGTGTGTGTGTGTGTGTGTGTGCAGAAGTCTGAAGTCAGCTTGACCTCCTTCCTGGAACTCAGCCTATTCTTCCCTGTTTATTGTCAGAGTGATCATGTCTTCATTATTGGAACTTGATGGGAACAGACTATTGTTCTTACCACCTCATCTATTTCCCTGAAGTGTGGTTTGCCCTGTCACTCTGGAGGACAGAAGGAAAATGTGTCTTCTGTCCCACATGTTGCTCCTCAGCAGAGACACCATGACCTTTATTTTTAAATTGCCCTCCTCACTAAGGACCTTACTCTCTGCTCTTTACAGCAGCTTCCACTGTTATTACAGCAAACCTTTTACTATGACAGCAGTGCAATTTTCGGCTGCCTAATTTAGTTATTTTTTGTTTGTAATTTGTTATTTCCATAATACTGTAGTTTTTCGTCAATTTTCCAAGCATTGTGAATTCTCCTAATGCTGTGCTGAGTTGGATGTCTCATTTTTGTTGAACCTATTTTTCAAGGAATTTAGGATGTTAATATTCTTCTAGTGCATCACAAAGCAGAAGTTTTTCTTATTCTTTGATATGTATTGTTTTTTATTCTTTGAGGTGTATTATAGGCAGGGCTTTTCATAGGGACCATCAGACAGCCCCCAAACAACCACACAGAGACTTATTATCAATTTTAAATGCTCAACTGATAGCTTGGGCGTGTTACTAACTAACTCTTACCACTTAAATTAACCCCTATTTCTTATATAAACTCTGTTGAGTGGCTGTACCTATTTTCAGCACCGCATGTTCATCTTCCTTCTCTCTGTATCTCTTAGTGACTCCCCCCTTTCCTCCCTGGGCTCTCTTTTTGTCCACAAGTCCCACCTAACCTCCACCTGCCCTACTACTGGCCACTCAGCTCTTTATTAACCAATGAGAGTAATACATATTCACAGTGCACAAATTGTTCCATAGCAATGTATTTCTTCATGGTTGGGTTTTCCTTCGTCTTTTGTCAACAATTTTCTCCTTCCTTCCCTCCTACTTTTCTTTGTTTCACTCCTTTCCCTCGAATGTTCTTTCCTCTCTTGATGGTGTAATGGAGCGATGTGGTTAATATATTGTGCACCCAAATAAACTTATCTGGGGGTCAGACAACAGGATAGCCACTATATTAAACATAGAGGTTAGGCAGTGGTAGCACATGCCTTTAATCCTACCATTCCAGAGACAGAGATCCCTCTGGATCTCTGTGAGTTCAAGGCCTCACTGGAAATAGCCAGGCATGGTGACACACACCTTTAAGCACAGCACTTGAAATCTCATGTCTTGCTTGGGAAAGACACATGCCTTTAATCCCAGGAAGTGATGGCAGAAAGGAGAAAGGTATATAAGGCATGAGGACTGGGAACTTTGGCTTTTTAAGCTTTTAGGCTTTTAGCAGCAGTTAGTTGAGATCCATTCGGGTGAGGACTCAGAAGCTTTCAGTCTGAAGATTCGTGGAAACAGGATCAGATGAGAAGTTGACAAGGTGAGGTTGGATGTGGCTTGTTCTTCTCTGATCTTTCAGAATTCACCCTAGTACCTGAATCCTGAGTTTTTTATTTAATAAGACTGGTTAGAAATTCGTGTTACAGAGAGAGAACCACATTTGCTCAGCCATGACATGGGTTCTTTGCTTGTTTTGAAGAGGCTTTCTGTTTCCTGGCTCCTTCTTATAGTATCTGATATCTGCTTCTGTCCCCACTCTAAAATAATGACTGTAGTATGGCAAGTCTAGAACCTTTTCAGCAGATGAAGACATTGCTTTCCAGGGTGTAAAACAGCATAGACATAACATTAAAAAATGTGGTGAGCTGGGAGACAATCTGAGCTAATGGAAGTACCTTGGGGATAGTAATAAAGGCTGGGAGGTCTGCCTCTGGAAAGCTTGCTCACACTTTCACATGTGGGTTCATCTCTCCTCTATCTGGATTCTAACCTGGTGTGGTTAGCTTAAAACATCACCGGCAGAGGCAGAATATTTCCTTGAAATTTATCACATGAAAGGGAAACACATTCTAATTGATTGCTAGAAGATTTAGGGGAGGAGGGAGATGAGCAGATTTTCAATTAGCTACTATTTATTTAGTCAAGAATTAGGGTGGACCAATTGTGCAGCTGTCATAGCTAGAATTGTTCCATGTAATTATTTAAATGGGTGAAGAAGCAAAGAAGATCCAAGTTTTCAATAACAGAAGATTGCATAGATAAAGTAGAATAGACCTTTATAGTTGAGCATTAGTCATGAAAATATGTTTGAATTCAAGTGAGAAAATAAAGTTTGCACAATATATTAAACAGTGGATCAAACCATATGTACAGCATGATCCACTTATACTTGGATTACAAATCTAACCAAGCAGAATAAATCAGCGTACACAGTTTTAAGCCCCGAAGTCCCCATAGTGTTGATGGTCATTATTCTGGGCAGTTACTTTACCTCTTGAAAGTTTGATTTCATCCAAAGAGAAACTACTTGGAGCATTTGAAACAAAAAAAAAAATGTATTTAAAGGATTCCTTATTAGAACTGGAGAGATGGCTCAGTAGTTAAGAGCACTTAGTGCTTTTCCTGAGGACCTGGTTTCGATTCCCAGCATCCACAGGGTGGCTGACAACCACCTGTTATCTAGTTTGAAGAAATCTAATTCCTTCTTCTGGCCTCCATGGGCACCAGACATACATGTGGTATGCTGGCTTACAAATAAGCAAAATATCCATATGTGTAAAAAAATATTTTTAATAAAAAAAAAGAGAATTCCTTACAGGGCAGATAGAAACCTAAGAAGTTGTAACTGGAAAATTTAATAACAAGAAACTGAGAGTCCTACCTCTAAGATTTAAAACAAAATATCTCATACCGGGGGACTGGAGGGGAAAGGGGGGTCCAGAAGGAGTGAGAGAAGCATAACGGGATGGTGGGAGGTGCATGTGACCACAGTACTTATAAACCTTTCTGAACATGTTCAAGAATTCATCTCTAAAATCACGAGATCCAAAACCAACAAAAACAAACAAGCAAACAAAAAAACAGAACAGAGCATGATGCCCAGTCTGGGGCTGGGCACCCTGTGAAAGTGGCCACAGGTCACAAACACAGTATCCTGCCTTTGGCCAGGGCTACCTTGCTGTTAGCTCAAACCAGAACAAGACTGCTCCTGCTACAAGGGAGAGAGGAGAACGTGTTCAGAGGGGAGAGCGTGGGCAAACAGGAAAGTCTCCTTTCCCTTTCCTATGAATACCACGCCAGGACCCCTTGGGAAATAACAGGTATAAAGAAAGATCAGGACAGGGCTTGCCCAGGAAGGGATTAATAACTTTTCAGGTTAATGAGGGGCATCTCGGGAGGATTATCCAGCCGGAGACCAGGAGAAGAAGCTCAGGCAACTTTGATGACTCAGCCTCCATGAGAAGGAAGAAGCGTCGTTCACACTAACTCACACAGTTTCCAGGTGTGCCGTCAGCTCCAGGGCCGTGAGTCTCCACATCCTTCCTCTGCCTAGAAGCCTCCAGTAGACTGAACAAACACCCCACATATAGAAGTACCTCAAACAGAGGCTGGGAGAACAAACCTGGGAAGCCCTGCTGAGGCCCTGAAAACCGTGTGACAACCCTAGTATTTAGGATTTCTTAGCAATCTGCCTCATCCCCTTTTTTTCTTCTCATTCTTTACAACTGCCGAATGAAGTGTGGGATCATAGCCACCAAACAGCCTCCTTATTAGCATCAGAACTATAGTCAAAACACATTATGCTTGGCTAATACATTTATTTTTTATGTAATGGAAATGCCATCAAAGCACAGTTAATCGGAATTGAATTAAATCATAATTGGAGCTCTTGTGCACAAGGAAGAGAAATTATTCTTTATTGTGGCAGATGGAAAATGCACCCGCTGTAATTTACTTTTTTAAGCGAAAAGCCATTTTTACCCAGAGGAGTGCATCCCAGCAGCACTGAATTCCAGTATCATCAATGTCAAGACACCTAGTGTCCATGGCTCTACCAGTGGACAGGGATGAGAAAGATGCTTTGATCTAAGGCAAGAGCCTGCCCAGCCATGTCACCTTTGCCTTCTCTGTGAGAGGAGAGTGTTCCTGCATGCGTACAGAGGGAATTCCATAGGCAATGAAATGATGCATCAGACATACTAGTCTCTAGATCACTCATAGGAGGCCGGAGTTTAAAACCATGTCCGGTTTCTGCCATGCTTGACCTGAAGAGTGCAGGAAATGTCTTCTAAAATTACAGCTAGATACCTGTGTCTTCCCACACTCATCCCAGCAAGCTCTCCAAAGTCATGCCTGGGGCTTTAGGGTTCTGTGGAAGCTCCCTGGGTTCTACCACACCTAGTCTGCACACCACTCTGCTAACCCTCAGCATTCTTCATGGTAAGAGCAACCATGCCTATATGGATTTCCAATGGACCCAAATAAAACCATGTAATCCCCTGCTTCCTGATAGCATTAGAGGCCCTGCATATAAATATATGATAGCTCAAACCCAGATCAAGCAAGTACAGGCCTGCACACAGGGGCACAAGTGTACAAACATACACACACACACACACACACACACACACACACACACGCACGCACGCACGCACGCACGCACGCACGAGCATGTACAACCTGACATTCTTCTGGGAAAACTTCTGCCACCAAACCACAGACCTCTTCTGTGTCTGCAGAAAGATGTTGAATTCCAACTTTAGGGACTCCATCTCCCCAGAATGTTTTTTATTTAATTCTTCCCCTCCTCCATCATTCATGGAGAATGAGAGAGAATCTTGAGCATCACCTTGAAAAGAGGGTCAAAATTGTGTGCCAGGGAGTGATCTGAACATGTCTCATGACCCAGAATGGCCCTAGGCAAATGCTGTTCCAGCCTTGTGTTCCCAGACTTCTAAGCCAACATCACACACAGCAGAAAGAAAATCAATAGAGGCCCCTGACTCCAGGGGCCTCTGAGGCTTTGCAGGCTCTCTCTGAATTGTGTTCAAGAGCAAGACCAGCCAGAGCTGGCAAAGGATGCCCTAGGACTTTTTTTGTGGTTGTTTTTTTTGTTTGTTTGTTTTGTTTTGTTTTGTTTTTTTACTTCCAGAGCTCATATTGTGCTTAAATTTGACCCTCAGACTGAGTCATCCTTATCTGTCAGATGATGACAGTAAGGCCCAAGGAACTTGGTCAACCTGTTGCATATGGTAGAATCGGGACAGCAATTACGCTGACATTTACATGTTCCTTCTGTCTTCTGGTTCAATACTCTTCCCTTAGCAGCTCTTACTAGCGGGTACATTTTAATAAATACACTGTTTTTGTTTTCACTGTTGGTTCTGCCATTGGCTTTGAAAGGGCTCAGTACATAACCCAGTCTGACCTTGACCTTGAACTGTTTTCATCTTTCAAGTGTTGGGACTGGTGTGTGCCACACAGTGATAGTGGGTTCTTAAAAGCAGTCTTGTTGTACAAATACCATAGAATTCACTTACACAGACTAAGCTGGCCATAACATAGGTGAACCAGTATTGACCAAATGCCTTTAAGCAGCCCACGCATGACAGTATGTGCACCTAGAAAAGAAGAACAGGAGGTACAGTGCAGAGGGAAGAGAACATGTCTCAGAAAGCGGCATCTTGCACCCACACTCCAGTGGCAGTCACTCACTGTGGGGCAAAAGTCAGGCACGTTGAGAGAGAACCCTTCCTAAGGAGGAAGAAGACGATTTGGGCAAGAACTCAGCTGTAGAGTCCCAGCGCTTCGGGTTTGTCCGTAGTCCAGTCCCCACACTTCCCAGCTGTGTGTCCTTGGGCAACACAGCTAGCTGTGGAAGGCTGGCTGCCCAGATACCAAATGGCAGCAGGACTCATATTTGCCTCATGGGCTTTGTAATGGATAGCAAACTATGTGAGTTCTTAGCACAGTGCCTAGCATGTGGCACGAACTCAGTAAGAAGTCACTGAAGCGGGTGGTCCCTGCATACTATCAGTAGTGGCAATACTAAAATGCTAAACATAAGCATCATGCTTGGCAGATAACAGAAGTCCAATAAATCCGTCCCTTCCTAAACCAAGGCCTGCCTGCAGCCTGCTTCAAAGTCAGCCTCTGAAGGTCTGGATTCCAGTATTAGTTGTTCCCCTTACTGGCAATGTGATTTTAAGAGTCATTATGCTGCCTCTCTGGACTTTAGTTTTTCCTTCGTAAAACTTAGAGTCAAGAATTTACCCAAAAACTCCAAGCCAATACATCTCAGAGATACGTGCACATAGTGTTTATTGCAGCATCAACAGCTAAGGTATGGATCCAGCCTACGCTTGAGACAATGGGAGAATGGTGAGAAAACATAGTACATATGCACAATGGACTTTTGTTTAGCCACAAAGCAGAGCGATTACGTTGTTCCCAAGAAAATGGATACAACAGGAGATAATATATGAAGTGTATTAAGCCAGTCTCAGAAAGACAAATGTCACGTTTTCTCTTATGTTCCTAGATTCCAGATAGATTTTTTAAATGTGTGTATATGACATGAAAGTAGAAATAAAATTGTCTAATATTACAAAGGGAATTGTTGAAAGAGAAAGAAGAAAAAGAAGGGGAAGAGGGTGGAGGAGTATGGAGAAGATTTTAACACACAATACACACTTATATGAAAATTAATTTTTAAAATAAAGCATAAGAAGATAAGCCACTGGTCTTCCATCTTTGACATTGAAGTGTCCACGGGGTATAATAGATAGCAGTCCACATGTGCCAGTGGTGTAGGTGGATTTGTGTTCTGTATCATTATTTCCAAGCTCCAAACAGGCAGGGTTGTATCTGCAGTCTGCTGGTATCAACAGAACTTGTCAGGATTGCCCCATAGCAATGTGTCAGGCCTCTAATTCAACCATGAAGGGAGGGGCCTGACGGTGAGCCTGTTTGAAACAGTGATTCTGTGTCTTCTCCTACCAGAAAGCAAAAGCCATGTGTGGTAGGCAGGGAGGGGAAAATGAGTATGAGCACTTTTACACAAATACACAGAAAGCATTTGAGCTAGCAAATGGATTTCTTAAATCCAGAGTGATTTTTTAATGTTTGATGGTAGAAACTCAATTCCCTGAGCTGATTTCAGTGGCTATGTTTAAGCACAAATCTCCAATAGTATAAAATTTTAACCCAACGCAAAAGTAAAAAGGCCTGTTTTTTAACTCACTTAAAAATAGTGCAACCAGGTCCCGCCAATGCACCTGACGGTGGCTTTCATACTTCTCCCTATGAACCACTCCATCCCCACCCCTCAAGTTAATACTCCCTCCCAGTACCCCAACCCCCACCCCCACAAGCACCAGCATCTTTTTCTCTACCTCAGTGGCCTGCTTTAGTCTCTCCACAGGGCCCCTTCCTAAAGCTCCCTCATCCCTCTTGCTCCTCACCATCTCTGGTGCAGCCAAAAGGCAAGCGTGGTCTTTTGTGGACTCTCCTTGGTCTGTGGAAATGCCCGTTCTTTGCCCTCTGTGCCTTTTACAGGGTGATTTATCAATGTCATAAGGGATGAGAAGTCAGGGAAGAAACAGTGGGGCTGAGCGAACCTAAGGTCTACAAACTGACCATGGAGAACAGAGTGGAAGAAGGTTCGGGATGTAGCTCCATTGGAAAGTGATTGCTTTGAAACCATGAAGACCTGAGTTAGATCCCCAGACACCACAAACAAAAAGTTCCATCCTGGTGGTGACACAGGCTTGCAATCCCAGAACTGAGGAGGCAGACACAGACAGATTCCTGAGACTCTGTGGTCTTTCAGCCTAGTCTTGGTGAGTTCCAGCCAATCAAAGATCTTATCTCAAAAAAAAAAAAAAAAAACAAGGTAACCAGAGGCACCTGAGCAATGACAGTTTAGATTGTCCTCTGTCCTACACACACACACACAGAGAGAAGAGAGAGAAGAGAGAGAGAGAGAGAGAGAGAGAGAGAGAGAGAGAGAGAGAGAATCTGGCCCACTTAGAATTTCGGCAAGGCTGGCCTCTTGAGTGTTATGTAATTTCTTGAATTGATTTATATGCTGCCTCATTCTAGAAAGAGTTTGGGGAAAGTTACCGAAAAGAGGACATTCACTGTGAACTTAAGTACAAAAATAAAAATATTAAGAAAGGTGACAGCAGAGAGGAGATATAAACAGTAAGTTTAATTGAAATAGGAGAGAACAAATGCGTGGGATGCACACCTCTGGACTAGAGCAAGCATGAAAACAAAGGGAGGAATCGGACCTGGGGGCGGGGGTGCTCCCTAAGGAAGGTGGAGAGCAGAAGGCTCTTCTGTTGGAACCCAGCCTCTTCCTATTTGCAGTTCAAAGAAGAATATCTAGGCTTTAATTCCTCACCTCCTCTGAATTAGGAAGTCCAGTGCAAGCATAAAATTATTTCACAAGGCGCTTCTCCCAGGGAGCTACAGTAAGAGGCAAAGCCTTGACCCTGCAGGGCAACCCAGGGCTGTTAACTGTGGTGTCAAAGCAGCCAGGGAGCAGGATACACTTCACTTACACATAAACATTCTCCTGTGGAAGTTTGCTTGCTTTGAGAGGAAGAGGAACCTTGAGCTCAGAGAATATGGAAAGAAAACATCTTCAGGTGTTGCTTATAGAGGTGCCCCATCAAAATGTTAAAGTTTAAAAATAATTACAAAAACTTCATGTTCTTATGTCTATACCTTCAAGAATGATTATGCCATGTTGATATACTTACCTCCTGGTATATGACTTGTAGTCCCGAGAGATATAAGAAATACTGAACAACCCATGTCGTTGGCCTCATCTAAGTCTTGTTCTGAAGCCCATACTCTGGTACCCAGTACTCAGTGTTGGGAACATGATTCTAATACAGAATGAGACTTAGGTGACAGGCAGATAGATTTTCACCACACGAAATCGAGTGGGGTCCCAGTAAGGTTGGGGAAAGGCTATGAGATACAGCTAGATGGTTAAGAGCAATCACTGCTCTTACAGAGGACCCAAAGCACCCTCTTGCTGGCTCACAACCTTCCTTAACTCCAGTTCCAGGGGATTAGATGCCCTCTTCTGGCCTCTATGGGCACTACACACATGAGGTGCACATGCATACAGTGCAAGCAAAACATAAACATAAAACCAAAATAAATAAATCTTTAAAAAGAAAAGAGAGAAATTCTGTAGAAAAGTTGGGGATTTGGCTCAGTAGTAAAGTAGTTGCCTAGCAAGCACAAGGCCCTGGATCCAGTCCTCAACTCTGGGGAGAGGGGGAGAATAATGCTGTCCAAAGTAAAAATGGTAGCCAAATAGCATTCCAAACACCCTTGATCACTGAACCACTATTTCTGTGAGCTCTCTCATGAGCCATCAGTCTGTGAACCTTGGGTGAAGGTGTGATATTGATGTCTATTTATGGCTGAGCACTCATAGACACTCATTCCCTGCACTTTGACCAGCTGTGACTCATCTTCTACTACATGAAGACTCTAACAAGAACACAGGAAAAGATGTTCAACTCATAAGGATGAAGATAACTTTTGTCCAGAAGCATACAAATATTTGTGATACTAGAACCACGAAGTTCTCTCAAGAATCCTCCAAAGCATAAAATATATGAAAATGATTAGAAAATAAACGCTCTAAAAAGCCATCTCATTTTCAGTAGTTATAAGTAAATGATGCTAGTGGGTATAGTAGATGATCTTTAAAACCTTTCCAGTCTTTTAAAAAAACTTTATTCTTTGAAATTTTGTTCATGCATATATTTTGGTCATATTTACCCTACACACACACCCAGCCAAATCTTCCCAGACTCCATCCTGTCTTCCCTTCGCATTCTCATGTACTTTTAATTTGAAAATAACTGAGTCTAATTTGTGTTGCCCATATACGCACGGGTGTGGGACCATCCTCTAGAGCACAGTCAACCTAGGAGGAAACATACACCCCCCCAACAAAGAAAACCACCTCCCCCTTGTCTGGCAGTCATGAACTGTCAGTAACACTCCACTAGGGACAGGACTTGTGAGCTCATCCCAACATGCCAGAATGTTGTCTAGTTTGTTCTCATATGGGTCTTGTGTGGTCATCTCCAGCTGCTGTCAGTCAGGGCAGTAGTCCTGTCATGGCTGGAAGACTGTTTTTACTTCAGTCTTCCCTTGCTCTTACAGCCTTTCCATTCCCTTTTCCATGATGGTCCTGGAGCCTTGGGTGAGGCTGTGATGTAGATGGACTGTTTATGGCTGAGCACTCATAGACACTCATTCCCGGCACTTGGACCAGCTGTGACTCATCATCTATTACACAAAGACACTACTCTAGTGACTGTGAGCTGCACTGATCTATGAATCTTAAAAACTTACCATGGTAAAACTTTACTTTTCTTATCACCAAGCAGTCAGAGTTGGCAAGGAAGTTCAGTTTTCATCTGAGATCCCAGCACTACCCATCTTGGAGCTCCACATCCCATCTCTGTAGAGTCTCGAGACTGAAGAGGTTCAGACTCCAAGGAAGAGGTTTCCAGAAGTGAAGCCATGAAATGGCTTACATCTCATCCCCCACATTCCATTGACTAGATCCAGTCATGTGAGCCCTTCCCACTGCAAGGAATGCTAGGAATTGCACATAACTGTGCTGAAGGTGGGCTCTAGCAGTTTTGGACCGTAGTTTCTCTTTGGTCCAGCTTTCTCCTTACTTTCTCCTTGTCCTGTGGGTCTCTGTAGCCCTGATGTCTTTCACCCGTCAGCCGTGCAGCCTACTGTGAGGGCCCTTTGAAAGAAGCTGATGTGAAAGTAGTGCAAACACTTGGCTTAAGCCAAGACCTTGCACAGTAGCTCGTCCCCATGTTCTTCACTTCCTTCTGGCCCTGTCAAACTGTTCTGAGGGCTGATCACACTTTGCTTTCGAAGGAATCGCAGAGGAGTGTGTACAATTATTCTGCCATCATTAACGACACAGACACACCTCTAGAAGCAGGCACATGTGAGCGATGAGGAAATGGAGGTGCAAATGGAGGTTATGCACACTCTTCCCCTAACAGCAGGTAAACGTGTTAAATGTGTATTAGCCAGTGTGACTTTGCAACTTCACAGCTTCTTACTGAAGGAAATAAGGCAGGAGGCTTCCAGGATAATAGTCTATCAGTCATCCTTCCTTAAGCACGCACCCCCACCCCGACCCCAAGAGCTAATGCCCAGCTGATTATCACACTGACCAACTCTGCCACTTGGCACAAGTCACATGACCCTGTCTTCTACCTGCCTCAGTGTTTATCTCTGAGATGGAAACTAGAAGGACCACTCAGAGATTTTGTGAGGATTTTGGTAGGATAATCTGTTAGGCAACTTTCCCAATAGTATATGCAGAGTGCTTGTGAATAAGAATTCCTAGAAAGAGCTGTGACTATAAAGGTGGACTGACTGATTGATGTGGAGATATGGGAATGTTGTAGGGCCAGAGCCTAATTACAATATATTTTGTGCTGTCTTTAGCCCCACAGTTATTTCTTGCCTACCACTGTGTTATCTTGGGGTTAACAGGAAAAACCTTTTGGAATGTATTAACTTAACATAACCCTAGTATTCCACCAACCAACCTAGTATTCCAGTAACCATGCTGTTAGATATCATCTTATGCCCACAGTAGAGTTCTCTCCATTGTGTTATAAGTCACCTGCCTGGTGTACCCATTGATGTATTTGAAAAGGGCCTTGATTTATAACTTATTTATTCTGTTACTATAAAAAGTTCATGAAATTGCTGCCTCATTGGAGCACAGAGTTTGAGGTAACCTAAATCTGTGTTTAGACGGCCATGGTCCCTCATATTTGGCCCCAGAATAAATTATGCCTTATCCCTTTTGAGGTAAGAGTTGTGTTTTTGCATCAAAATGGCTATCAGTATCTTCATGCAGCTTGTCTAACTCAAATGCTTCTGCCTTGATACAACATTAGAAAACAAAACAAAACCCAAACCAGAAAGCTAGCTTCTATGACTTATACATCTACCTGCCCCTATCAGAGCATGTGCCAGTATTAGACACTGAATGATACCCGAGGACCTAAACTTACCCAGAAAACTCAGCAGTGCTCTGAACATCTCCATGGCACATCTTACAAACTGTTCTATGAACCTGGCTTTAATCTGTTGCTTTTTCAGCTATCTTCAGACATAACTCTCCTCTTACCCAACTATGTCCTTTATTTGAAGACTGTATTAGTTTTCCTGTTGCTGTGCTAAAATGCTCTGACAAAGGCAACTTAAGGGGAAGTTTCTTTTTAACCTCACAGTTACAGGGTACAGTCTATTATGGCAGCAAAATCGCAGCACCTTTATGTCTGGAACATGCCAATTCCCCAAGGATGATGCACAGCGATGATGATGGTGATGATGATGCCTAAGCATAGCTTTGAGGGCAAAAGTGCTGTTCACTATTTTTGTAACACCCATGGCACTTAGTGAAGGCCATAAGAAAAGTGAATAAATACTTGGTAGTGATGGCAATAATGATGATGATGATGATGATGATGATGATGATGATGCTTGGTGACAGTGATTTTGATGATGGTGATATTGACGGTGATGATAATGACAATGATAATTAATAAATAAACAGATCTCACTCATTTCATGCTTTGTCTCTATATTTCTAAGAAAACTGTATTGCATACTGTGCAAGTAACTATACAAAAATGAACTAATTTAGTATCCCCTCCTAACCCTGCAAGCTAGTCATTACCTCCGTTTTGTAAGTGGGAACATCAGAGCAGGCAGAGAGCTCAATTCACTTATCAGAGGTCAGCCATAGGTGTGGCATCTAATCTGCATAGCTCCAACACCCTCATGCACGCCGGTAAGACAAATAAATTCCTGAGAGTTGCTCAAGGGACATGGCCCTTGGAGTCTGAAAAACTGTTCAAAATAAGGGATGACTGATGAATCCAGTCCCTGCTCAAAGCCTTGCCTCCTCTGTAGCCTGAGGCCGAGAGTAATCACCTCACGGTTTAGTTTCCTTCATCTATAAGCACAAATTTGCACTTACCCACACACAAGAGTGCAGGAAGATTAATCGGATTCAGTAGAAGTGCTTTTAAGATGAAAAATGTGGATTATTTGCATCATTATTCTAATAGCCTTGGACTTCGTTATCCCCAGTTTACACAGATGTGGAGAGCGAGGAAGATGGAGATTGGTGAGCTTCATTTTCCCCAGCTTCGTCCTCTGAGCAGAGCAAGGGAAACACAGCCCCAAAGGCCTGAGGGTTGGGTGGGTCCTCTCTAGCCCAGCCTGGGTGTGCATACCATCCCAGGACTAATGGCTGCCTGCAACTGTTTGAGCGGCTAGGACCTCAGAACAGCCATTTACCAAATGATTCCACAGCTATAAAATGAGCAACCAAGGCAGGAAAGCTTTGCTGTCTCTATGGGTCTAGCCCAGCATAGGGTCAATAAATGTGTGTTGAATGAGTGAGTGGGTGGGTGAGTGAGTGAGTGAGTGAATGAATGAATGAGTGAGCAAATGAGTGAGTGAGTGAGTGAAGGAACAGATAACCAAACAAACCAAGAAGTGTCAAGTAGAGAAAACACCCAGGAGTTCCTTCTGGAAAAAAGCAGGCCTCATCCCTGCTAGAATAGACACTGAATTCCACAATCCCAACCTGAAGGAAGTCACAGTCTAAGAGAAGAGGCTTCAAGTTCACCATTCATCACAGTCCAAGGAAGTTGGGCTCTGATAGATGACTAGAGTTTCCTGTGAGCAATTGGTTTCACTGGAAGGCAGGCAGGCAGGGAAGGTAGCATGTAGCTAGACATTCCTAATGAGGAATGTCTCCAGGGAATATGTCAGGAAGTCTCTTGCTATGGAGTGAGAACTGTGTGGAGGGAGGGGTTGATGAGGCTGGTTACTACTGCATCAGCAATTCTTCCTCCTGTTAGAAGATGAATAAGTATGTGGGTGTCCATGAGGATCTCTGCAGAACAGGGCATTACTGGCAGGCTGGCTAGCAGAAGCAAACCAAACTTACAAAGATGACCAGGTATTTCTTTGCTCCACAGTGAGGCAGAGGCATGCTCTTTGCCCAGGAGGGCAGCGCGCAACCTGGAATGAATTCCAAAGGGCCTTGAATACCATGCTCACATTCAGGAATTTGGAATGCTTCCCGAACTCTGTCCTTGCATGGTTCAATTTACTGTTTCAAGCAAAGACTTTTTCCTCCTAAGGCTCTCTTTCCTCTGCCAGGCCTGAGGGCATGCTCATAAAATGTAAAATCTGTTTAAATAATTAAACCTGTGGGCAAGAGCCATGGTCAGGGTGGAGGACACCAGCCTGTGACACTGTAAATCACTGCCAGGGTTGAGACTTGGCACAGCCCAGCTGAGTCTAGGAAGGCGCAAGAACAGCCAGCCTGTGGCCTGTGGAGGAAGTGCCAAGTCAGCATCTCACACTTGGTTTGGGATGAATTATGGAGCTTAGGTGGGGACAATGTGCAGCCTGCCTTCTGACAGATGATACAAGTCTATACCACCCCTCTGCCCCTCTTCAGCACCAGATTGGCTCCCTCTCAGACAAGCAGTAAAGGAGTAGAGACAGAACCTGCACAGGATAGCTTTGCACCAAAAAGGGCCCTCTGGAGTCTGGCCTAAGTCTGGAGGAGTATAAAACTCCAAGGATCTGTGGAAAGCATAGGATAAGAAAGAGAGACAAGGCCACTAAAGGCAAGTCCTGTGCTCTCTGCCTTCCCCAGAGACTCCCAACTACTCTCTGCACCCAGATTGAGCTCCTACTATGTGCTGAGTTCTTCATGTACATCACTGAACTCTCTTGTTTTTATCTAAGTTGTTCTATTTACCAATAAAGACTTGGAGTCAGATGTTGGGGTGAAAACCTGCTAGCTCAGAGAGGCCAAGAAGATTATGACCTTCCTTTTCAGCTGAAGCCCTAGCAAGAGAGCATCTCTCCACCTGCCCCAAACCAAAAAGGACTGCACATCTCTAAGTCCCTCCCTACTCATTCCTGTGTGTGTTTCTATCTGTCTTCCTGGGTCCTCCACACCCTCTATGGCTAATTCTTGTCAACTAGTCACTGGCACTGCCCCATGATCCAAGGTTAATTTTATTAACACAGTCTCAGAGTTCCACAGTGCGATCAGGCATCCCAAAACAGTGATCAACAGACATGCAGACCAAATAGCCAATTCTACTACTTGATAATGAATCTGAGAAAGTTATTTAGCCTCTCTGTGCTTCAGTTTCCTCATCTTTAAAATTAGGTCACTAGGTAGATAGATATATATATAGGTTGGTAGAATGCTTGCCTAGCATGCATGAAACCCTAGGTTCAATCCTGGAACCAAAACTCTGTGAGCCAGTTATATATTTGTAATCCCAGCACAGGAAGTAGAGACAGAGGATCAAAATTTCTAGGTCATCCTCAGAGGCCATCCTGGGATATATAAGACTGTCTTAAAAGCCAAGCAGAAATGAAAGAAATGCAAAATGGATCACTTAAGCTGATGGGATTGTTGTAAGAATTTCATACATGTCAATCACTGTATGTCAATCACTTAAAGTACTGCCTGGTTCATGGGGGAAAGCTGTATAAATGCAAATCCTGATGACCATACAATTAGCAAATACTCATTGACCATCCGCCCACACCAAGTTCTGGGGTTGATTTCTTTTTCATAGCTTCATTCATTCATCTACCTAATAAGTCTTAAGAGTACCTACTGGGGCTGGAGAAAGTTCTCAGTGATCAAGAGCAATGGCCACTCTTCCAGAGAACTGGGGTGCAATGCCTAATACCCACATAGGAGCTCACATCTGTCTATAACTCCAGTCCTGGGGGATCCAATGCTTTCTTTGTTCTCTGTGGAAACCAAGCCCACAAGTGGTACATAGAAATACTGTGTGAAGGATTTCTTCTGTGTCATCTAGGTAGATACATATGTTCTGGGCTTTGTCCCAGAAACATTTCTGACCCTGGACCTTGAATTCTATGCCAGGTGACAGCCTTGGATCTGTGTTGCCTTCTATTTTATTAGTGTTCCCTATATTTGATGCCCAGGGCTGCCATCACAGCATGTCACCAAATAGGTAGCTTAAACAAAGAAGTAGATTTTCTCTTTTCTCTGGAGACTTCACAAAAATCAAGGTATCATTAGGTTTAGTTTCCTCCAAGCCTTATGAGGGGGAGTCTACTCAGGCCACTCCCCTAGTTTCTAGCAATTTGGCATCAATCTTTGATATCGTGGAGGTTGTGCATGCCCCACCCTGGCCTCTGTCTTCATTTCTACTCAAGGCTCTCTATGTGTCTCCATAGCTGAATTTGTCCTATTTCTACATAATCAGACCAAATGAGTTAGGACCTGTCCCAATACCTCCAATTTTCATCCAAATGCTTCTTAGAAGACTATATGGCCAATTAAAACCATTCTCCAAGGTACTCAAATTCAAATTCCATCACAAGTCCTTCCTAGGTAGCAATGCTGCCCATGGGGTAGACATTCTTGTGCACATCTTATAGCCAAGAGTTGTATCTCCAGAATTCGGGTCTACATTGAAGTCTGCATAGCCACTGAGATAGCTGCCACCTCTGGAACTCAGAAGTCTTTGCTTTTTCCCAGGTTCCAATTCAAAGGAACCCTGTTTCCCTAGCACTTGGCATCTAAGACTCGCAGAGTTAATAAGCTGGGAAGCTTCAGAACAGCTCACCACAGGGAAATGGACAATAACGCCATTAGTTGTTTGGAGGAGCTAAAAATAGCCTGACACCGCCTAGCTGAGGGGGCCGTTGGGTGACACAGCCTGTCCCCAGCACACAAAACAAGGAGGGCATATTGCAGGCTCTGGCAGAGGATTCATAGGATAAAGTCAGAGGCAAAAATCACAGAAAAGTTCGCCCTTAATGAGAAATGACCTTCATAGCTCCCTGTCTCCCCAGAGTTTCCTTCACAGAATATTACATTTTTTCATATCTAATTCCATTCCATCTATCTTATCACCATTGTGGAAATATTAATAAAGATGGTTTTGTTTAGGGCCTTTAATACAGTGTGTATATATACATATATTGGTACTAAAACCTATAAGATGAATTTTTTGCTCCTTCTCTCCCTTTATATTCCTTTTGTTTTGTTGTGTGGGGTCCTTGTTGGTCATTTTAGCGTTTTTTAATATCCTGCAGGTTAGACTGATACCCTGGTCTTTTGACAAACTTGGGTACCCCATGGGGGTGCTGGGCATATGTCTTTCACCCCACCCAGGCTCAGGCCTGCAGCTACAACTTGCCGGCAGCTGTTCTACCTCATTGTCCTGAGCAGGCATGAAGCATATGTCCACAGCTCTAAGTCCCCAAAATGGCCATCCCAGGCACTTCCAGTTCATTCCGTCTCAGGGTTGCAGCAACCCTTGCTCAAAGGCAGACACACCTGTCCACTGAGAACATTTGCTTGTGTTGGGCTGAGTTTTTTTCTGTGAGCTTAGCTTTGGCCTCAGCCTTACGGTTTGTGTAGCACTTGGATATCATCAGCGTAGGTTGTTGTTCACGCATTGCTCACAGTCTTCTCTTCCCTTACATTCTGTGTCCTCTAGAAGATGGTCATGCCCACGGTGTAATGTTGCTGTTACAGTGAGAAGGAAAAAAAAATGTCCATAGCACAAAGGAGTGGTAGCAACATTTGGTTGCTAATGTGGGGTAACATCAGAGAAAACCCGTCTTCATCAAGTATCAGCTCCTCCTTGTTTTTCTGAGATGACTCAATTGACGAAGAGCTTAATATGAAAGCATAAAAAAATTGAGTTTAGAACTCCAGCAACCACGTGAAAGCCAGGCATGGCACTATGCACCTATAATCCCAAAGTTTTAGAGGTAGAGATAACGGGATACCTATCTATCCAAATTGGTGAACGCTAGATTCAATGAGAAACCTCGTCTCAGGAATAAGGTGGAGAGCCATTGAGGACACACAACCCTGTCCTCTGGCCTCCACGTGAGGGCACACACAAGCATGAGCACACGCATAAACACAGGTACATCAATTGCCTGACTGTATATATAGCACAATGCAGAGACCAAGCAAGTATCTTAACCCCTAGTCCACAGAAAAAGAGGTTGAGCCTCCTAGAACAGCAGGAAGCCATAAATGGGGGAGACCTGAGATGTTTGTGTGATAAAGCAGTGGCTTAGAAGGGAGGGGATGACCCAAAGTCAAAGCTGACACAGCTTCCTCAGTGTCTGCCCAGGGCCTATGTTACTCCCAGGATTTCCAGTTACCAGCTCTATCTCTCTGTCACACATATTTTAGTTTGTAATTAAGTTCCTCTTTTTAGAGACTGCTATTGAAAAGTTTGCCATTAACACATTGGGGAAGTGTGAACTTTCCTCAAACAAATGAGTAAACATCCCTCCAGCATCTCCTTCTATCACTGCCCTGAAGCGGGTCCTTGGTGAAGGCAACCAAGGCTCCCACTGGAGCCTTAGGGTCCCTGTGCTCCTCCTGCCTGGAACTTGGAGCTTGCAGGCTGCCTCCCTTGCCTCCTTCAGCCTCCCTCAAAGCTCAGTCTCAGGCTGGTCTTCTGCAGCACCCCATTTAAAAATAACTTCCATTCCCACTCCAACCCTCCCCATCTCTCTCATCCTTTCAAAAATACTGAAGGTCTCTTCTCCACCATGATGTAAATTCTAAGGAGGGCCTAACTTGGGACCAGGCTTGTTTTCTGTCTTATACTGTCACCTGACCCAATAATATCTGCTCAATAAGCATTTATTGAGTGAATGAATGAATGAATGAATGAATGAATGAATGAGGCTGTACTGTAGCCAGTTATGTTTGTATAAAGCATTCTTTCCATGAGTGTGCAGATAGGGAAACGGCTCCTGGGAGGGGCTACATCTTGGACACTGAAGAAATAGGGTCTTATTTTAGTCCTTCCTGGTTGCAGAGCCAGGAGAGAAAGATGGCACTCAGGACCTGGGACTAACCTAGGCTAGGCAGTTTCCCGGTTTGGGGAAGAAGATGATGTAAGTTGGCAGCAGTGAATGCTTCCAGCAAGCTAAAGAAGCACTCCTTGTGTATATTTTACATATTGTGGGATGCTCCTTGACCTAAGGATTCTTTGTTCTGTTTGCCACAGCCAGGCTAGAGATTTACAATTCCCGCACAGCCCTCAGTTCAAAGCTCCTCTCATCCACCTCTCGGCCAGATTGGTTCTCTTTGTTGTCTTCGTAGTGAAGGGTTGTTGTGAGGGTCAAGTGAATCAGTGTTCATAGGGTACTTATCACAAGGCCAGGGCCAGAGGAAGTGCTCAAAGTGTGGCTCCGGGCATCTAATTCAGAGCCAGATCTCCATGGGAACCCCAGCTCCTCTCCTGCCTGACTGGGTGAGCCTAGAAAGCTGTGTGGCTTCTCCTGCCCCAGTTTCTTCATCCACAAAATGGATGAGCACTGTTCCTGCTTGCTGGGGTCATGGCAACTGCGTGAGTTAAAACAGCTACAGCACACAGAATGGAACCCGACACATAGGCTAATTGTCTCACAATCGCATCACCTCTGCTCAATGTGGCCTTGCCAGGGATTGACTAGGAAGCTTTCAGGTCAGAAATTAGCATTCGAGACTCTGGCAAATGCTTGTTAAACCTCTTTCTGTGTTTCCCTCACACTAATCTCCATGGTGGATGTTTGTTCCCCAGCAATTAAGAATCCAAAGACCTTGGGCTGGAGAGATGGCTCAGAGGTTAAGAGCACTGGCAGCTCTTCCAGAGGTCCTGAGTTCAATTTCCAGCACCCACATGGTGGCTGACAACCATCTATAGTGAGATCTGGTGCCCTCTTCTGGGGAGTAGGAATCTATGCAGACAGAATATTATATACATAATAAATAAATAAATCTTTGTTTAAAAAGGAAAACAAAAAGAATCTAAAGACCTCTTTCCTGGAGGCTCTCTTTTGGGAATGACCGGTCAGGTTCCCCAATGGGATGTATTGGGGTCAGGAAGAGACTTTGGATGGGGCTAGGTGACAGCTAGATATTCAAGTTGTCACTCTTCCTGTTTGGGGAAAGTCAGGAAGAAGTGCCAAGGAGGGAAGTCCCTGTGAAATTCGTAGGAGAGAAGGTCACTCGTGCAGACACCGAGAGTAGCCAGCAGGTGGTAACAGTGCTGCTCTGAGATGCAGGTGTGGGTCACACCTGAGAGGAAAAGGTGTGCCTGAGAGTGAGAGAGTGATCTAGAAGACAGAGCACCCAAGAGAGAAGCAAAGCTGGGAGTCCTGAGACACAACTCAGGTCCAGACCATACAGGCCACAACCACTGGGTATATGTGTGGGTGTGGGTATGGGTATGGGTATCTGAACTATCCCTAAAAGGACAACCCCTGGGCGCCACAGGGCCACTGAGCAATGGCAGGGTGGACAATGTACAGGATTATTGTATGTACTGGAGTGACTCTAAATGGGCTTCTCTCTTTGTCTCGGGCACACTGTAAAGGCCAGGGAGAGAACTGGAGAGCAGGAGTCTGTGGAGTCTGGTACTGGCTGTCAGCTCTTTCGCTCTTCTTCCTCGCCAACCTGTATGCTTTTCATGTGTGTACATAAACACACCAGTGCTCAGACAGCCCTGCCCCCTCTGCTAATCCTCCTGGGGACACAGCATGTAGGGGACCCCAGTGCATCTGAGATGCAGACCTTGAGCAGAGTAGTGGCCCCAGTTCAAGGCTCGTAGTCTGTGCTCTACTACAGCCCTTCCCTAGCTGTGTGCCCTCAGGAATCCTGTTGTCTCCTGGGACCCGGCTACTTCGTCTGAAAATGAGCTGGTCTGTTTCGTTGAGTTGTTGTGAGGATTAGCTGAGGTGCAGGTCACGTGTTGGCAGACGGTCCAACAGCGGGAATAACACCATCAGCTTCTGATAAATGCTGAGTTCTTTCTGCAAGCCGCCTCAGGTCCTCGCGCCTTCTCCATCCCCTCACCCTCAGTTTCCAGCCTTTCTGGAGGGACAGCCTCTCACTGCCCCTTCACAGAGCAGAAAGGAGGACTCGGAGAGGGTGACACGCTTTTCCAAGTTTGGATAACTAGGGCAAAGAGCAGAGGCAGGGACCCTGATTCACACTTCACTCTGCATTCTCAAGAAAGTGGCAGCAGCGACTAAAAGGAGAGAGTTCTCTGGAAAACGGCTTTATGGGAATCTCTCCCACTCCCAAGGCTCAGATTCTTCACCCATTAAACAGAAGCAGCATGGGAGCTAAGGAACCTGGTGCAATGAATTGCCTTTGAGTAGAGGACTTAGTTCAATAGCCAAATGACTGCCACCCTCTCAGGTGACTCTGGCTCCCTAAAGGGAGAGCTGTACCCATCAGCCAAACCTAGAAAGCCTTGTCTTAGAGAAAGAGCAACGACAAAGAGCTGGAGTTGAAAGTCACAGGCGGGCCCTTGGAGGCCAGCCTCAGTGGGCGGGCAGCCTTCCAGCTTGGCATCTTCTTCTGGCACCTCTGTGTCCAGGCACTAAAAATAGTATACAAGGTCTCTGCAGCTCACCCAGCTCCCCAGCAAGGACTTGCGCCCTTTATGGCCAGTGAGCATCTGCTGCCTTCTGACAGCTGTTGACAATGACAGCGGTGGCTCGTCTCCCTGGAGGCTCTTTCTGAGCCCAAAAGGAGGTCCCTGATCCAGACTCCAGCTAAGTGGTCTCCTGGCCAGCTGTACGAGTGGCCAGGACCCTGCCTGTAAGAGGTTGGCCCTGGATGAGTGGGGTAGAGAAACCAGGTCACGAAAAGGGGTACAGCCAGAGCCAAGAGGGAGAGAAGAGGGGCTGAAGTGCTTTCTTTCAAACCTAGGCCTGTCTTGAGCAAGAACGAAGGCGGCACGACAGAGGTGTAACAGCTTCCAAGTGTTTGTATTCCTGACACACAAGTTGAACAGGTATTCAGGCCTGGGTTGTGGGGTGGTATTGTGTTCCCCAAAATATTGTGCACTCTAATAAACTTATCTGGGGTCAGAGAACAGAAAAGCCACAATATTAAACATAGAGGTTAGGCAGTGGTAGCCCACGCCTTTAATCCTATCACTTGGGAGGCAGAGATCCATCTGGATCTCTGTGAGTTTAAAGCCACACTGGAAACAGCCAGGCATGGTGACTCATACCTTTAGTCCCAAGAAGTGAGCCTTTAATCCCAGGAAGTAATGGCAGAAAGCAGAAAGGTATATAAGGCATGAATACCAGGAACTGGCTGGTTAAGCTTTCAGGCTTTTGAGAAGCAGTTCAGCTGAGATGCATTTGGATAAGGACACAGAGGCTTCCAGTCTGAGGAAACAGGATCAGCTGAGAAGTTGGCCAGGTGAGGTTGACTGTGGCTTGTTCTGTTTCTCTGATCATTCAACGTTTACCCCAATACCTGCCCCTGGGTTTGTTTTTATTAATAAGTTTTAAGATTCCTGCTACAGGGTAGCAAGTGGGGCTGGAACCTACAGCCTTTGAAGGAAGGGGTGTGTGCCGTTCACTTCTCCTCATTGTGAGACAACACTGAAGATGGTCAGCTTCCGGGGGGGGGGGGTCCTCCTTTTGCCTCAAGGATTCAGAAGTTTTAGTCCAGGGTCTCCTGGCCAATTGACTTCAGAACTGAGGACAAGATGTACATCATGGCAGGGAGCAAGAAACTGCTCATCTCATGCAGCCAGGGAGAAAATAGAAGCATAAGGGCCAGGCTCCAAAAATATACCCCGAGTGACCTACCTCTTCCCTCTGGTCCTTGCTACCTAAGGTTTCCATTGTCTCCACAACCTCCCAGTAGCACCAACAGTTGGGAACCAAGTCTTCAACACAAAAGACTTTGGAGCATTCTGGACCCAAACCCTACCAGAGTACTCCTCCTCCCTAACTCATGATTGGCCTTGGTCTTGACCACTGGATACCTACTGAGCAGTTATCTTAGTGCCAGGCATGGCCTTTTCCCTCTTTCATCTCTCAGCTCGGGCTCCCCAGCAGGTCTGATTTCCCCACTTTGCTCACGCTGGAGTAGCTCTGTCACACCCCAGTTTTGGAGGATTCATAACATGCTGATGGCTTGAAGACTATGCCAGCCGCTGCCCTGGATGTCCTCTAAGCATTCAGTGCTTTCCCCCACATGCTGCAGGTGAAGTAGGTGTTTATGGCCTGGTTGTCTTGACTTGAAAGCTCTTGCTCTTGACAACTCTAACCCAAAGGCCATCTGAAGTTCCTCAGCCTTTGAGGGATTTTGGATACCCCTAGTCTACACCTGAGCCCTGCTCAGATTCTGTGAACCGTCAGATTCCAGAAAAGTTCATAGCACCCAGCTTGTTCTGATTGCCCACCCCAGTAAGCTGCAGGTTCCCATGGTTGACCAAGGAGAACCAAAGGTAGCTGTCCACCATCTTGTGCTCATGTCCTTGGCTCACTCCCGGTTCAGGTCTGCTAGTCTACCCCAGGTGGAAACATGGCTTCGAACTTTGATCTTCCCCAAGTATGCAAATGGTTTTGTGGTGGGCTGGTTACTATTAGGTCAGCAGCGCAAAGAAGCAGATAATGTAAAAAAAGAAAATACAGAGGCTTCTCCCAGCCTTTGGGAGCCTGACATATCTGACCCATAGGACCTCCCCATGGGCAGTCTTGTGCTATCAGGTTACATCCCCCTTCACCTTTCACCTCTCTACACCACACCACAACTTCAACTTCACACATTGTAACTTGGTGTCCTCCCAGCATGGTGTTCATCATCCTTTGATCCCATGAAATGAAGTGGCCTCCCAGGTATTTTCTTGAATAAATCCGGGTTTTCCCCCTACCATGAATCCTAGTGACAACTTTTCACATAGTTTTTTTGTCCTTTGAGACTGCCTCCAATGGAGTAAGCCACCCTCCATCCTCTTCCAAAGATGAAGACTCAATGTGTTCTTCCCTAGAAGTCAATGGCAGTATCCAAGAGCCCAGGCTGGAGTCAGATGGCTCTCTCTAACATTTCCTGCTTATCCCACAATCCTCATCTGGAAACTGAGAGGACTAGGCAGTTTGTTTCCCTTACACTCCTGGGTCATTGAAAGAACTGAGAACAATAGCACATTGGTAGTAGGCAGTACGAGGCTATAAGTACATTGATGGTGCTGGAAAGAAGCCTGCAACGCCTGCAGTGATGGAATACATGGATGTAATTTTCTTCCAAACTGAAGATTCTTATTTGAGACAGGGCCTCACTAAACAGTCCAGGCTGGCCGTGAACTCGTGACCTTCCTCGTCCAGCTCCCAAGTACTGGGAAATTGGTGTGCATCCTCACACCCACCTCCAACCATAGGCTTTTCTGAGACCTCTGCTTTTGGTCTTTGCTCTGTCAACAGAACCTATGATGGGAGCTGGCATACAGTAGACACTGGAGGGTTAGCTGGAGAGTAAGTAAAAGGATGAAAGACTAGATGAAAAATGAATAAACAGTAAGAGTGTCCTATACACCAGAAGGACATCATGAATCATCCTTCATGCTTATTGCTTTGACTTCAAATTTTTCGCTAATCACTCTGTATTTTCTTGTTTTCTTGGTGTTGCCGACAGAAGACAGTACAGTCAGTTCTTCTATCTTACCCCATATGTGTTCTGAAAAATCACTGAGATATGCAAATTCACGCATGGGAGGAGGGACAGAATCTAGAGGAAAATGGAGGTAGGGCCACGACACTCTAAAACGTCTCTACTGAAGCATAACTTTAAAAAAATCACACAGACACCCACTAATAAAAGGTAGCATCATTTAAACTATGTTAATGGCTGAACAGAATAATAACCACAGCACTTCGTTTTGAGAAAGCCCTACAGCTTGGACCTGCTGGTAGAAATGTGAGATGGTAGAACCATCATCTGACATTAGACAGATTGTTGGAAAGCCGGATGTGCACAGGTGTGGATAATAGCATGTGTATTTTTTACTTTTCTCATCGCCATAACAAAATACCTGGCAAGAAGCAATTTAAGGAGGGGAAGGTTTATTTTGGCTTACAGTTTTAGGGGACATGTTCCATCCCCTAAAGGAAAAGTGTGGCAACAGGAAGAGAGCAGAGAGAGAGAAAGTGCCCATACTGTATCCACGGTCAGAAAAGAGAGAGAAAACCATGAATTGAGGCTGGGCTATGGAAACCTCAGGGCCTGCCCTCTGTGACCTCCAACATGTCTTCACCCCCTAAACTTTCCACAGCCTTCCATAATAGTGTCACCAGCTGGAGATGAAGTGTTCAAACACAGGAGCTGGTGGAGGACACTTCACATTCTGACCACAACAATATGTGCAAGGAACTAAAGTGGCTGCATGATGTTTGGATATGTGTGTGCATTTCATGTGTTCCCACACACTCTGGCTGCTTTTGGGCATCCAGCTAGGGCTTTTCAGGGGAGCTGGGGAAGCCTTGTCTCATGTTCATGTTGCTCCCTAGTATCAGCTGCACGAGAACAAAGCCATGTCTTCTGAACAGTAATCAGAATAGAACCACGGATAGGTGTTTTGAGACCAGTCTTTTCCTGTTTGTTAGTATTCTTCCTATTTCTGATTCATACCCCGCCCCCCCCCAAAAAAAAGAGAAAAAAAGAGGTCTAACCTATTGGTGTCCCTCTTTCCCACATAGCTCTTCTTTCAACATGGGCCTACTGTGCTGACTACACGCCAATCTGGGGCTACAGAGATAAAGTACAGATGGCCCCTTGCTTCACGTAGCTGACGGTCTAAAGCTGTATTTAAATAATGAGCCAGAGAGTCACAGAGTGCCTCAAATGGAAAGAAGCACCCCTGGGCAGGAGCGTTTCAAGTTCAGTAATGCAGTAATGCTGAGTGCCTCCATGTCAGGGGTCAGCTCTCACTGTCATAAATCCTACGGAAGGTTACAGCACTGTCTACTCACTGTGTACTCAGGGGCCCTGCCCGAAAGCATTAGAGAGCTAGGTTAGCACAAAGAGAAGTCCTTGCTTCCCACGGAAGCCTGAGCTGGCTCTAGGAACGTGAGCAGACATAGGTGCACCCATGTGGAGGACATGTTGGTCCCGATTGCCTTGAAGTTTGCTATTTGTCCCAAGGAAGGGTCTTCTTCATGGAAGTTTGACCAATGCAATGACAGTTTACACACACACACACACACACATACACACCTTAAAATTCTCCAGCAGCTCCTCTTAGTTTTTAGTTAAATGCCAGACCCCTTGCTGTGGTCTCCAAGACACTATGATCTGTGAGTCCAGTGTAACTGTCCGACCTCACTTGACAGCTCCCCACCCAGCACCCCTCCTCCCCCACCCTGCTCTTGCTGAGGTCTGGCCACCCACCGCGCCTGTGTTTGTTCCCCGTGCTCTGGGCCTTTGCACCTGCCCTTCCCTCTCCTGGAATGTCTTTCTTGGGCATGGTTCTCTGATCCTTTCTCTCAGAGTAGCCTTCTCGGGTTGTTATCTCAGTGTGATTTCACCTTTCTTCTCAGCTAGGATCATAATCTGTAAAACTTCACCAACCATCTTCAGGCAACCGAAAGTTACTCTTTGATAGTTTCCCAAGTGAGGAGTCTGAAGTGGGTGGGCAGGACTGCATTCCAGACAGAGGCTCTGAAGACCCCTTCCTCTGCCCTCCCACCATCTAGTATGGGGGTGCTCTCCTGCTCTGACATCTGGCCTCTCCCATTTCGGAGCTGTCAGTCACAGCAGTTTGCCCTCGGTTTCCACAGCCCTACCCTCCTTGTGACAGAGAGCCTGCGGCTCCCTTTTCTGAAGACTCTTTTGATTGCATTGGGCCCACCTGGTTAATCCAGGTTAATTCTCCATTTCAAAGGCACAACTTAATCACATCTGTAAAGTGTCAGGTAGCTTTCAGAGGTTCCGGGGATAAGGATGAGGAGGTCTTTGACGGGAGCCATTATTCAGCCTACCACAACCTTCTTTCCTATCCATCCCTGTCTTCACGCTAAGCCCTCTGAGACGAGGATCTTTTTTTATCTCATTCACTGCTGTCTCCCCCAAACCCAGCATAAATCCTAGCCCATGGTAAGTGATCAATAAATATTTATAAAATACAGAGATTGACGTCTGAGAGTTTTAGTAAAACTGCAACCAATTTCCACGTTTTAAACAACATACGAATACATTCTAGCAAAGAGGATTGGCCATCAAAATGTACCCTCAACCTCGAAACGAACCATGTAACGTGGATACAAGTTGCTTCACCTCTCTGATCCTTTGTGGTCATATCTATAAAAGTGAGTACAGGAAAAAATAAAACAACTTAGTTCCAATACTGTAGGTATTAAAGATCATAAAAGAAGAAAAATGCCGGGAAACTATGGCCTCCACAGCTGTACTCATTCCTGATGCATAGATTATAGATGAGCAAGGCTGTCTAATGAGAAATTACAACATAAATAACTAATGCAAGGCATGTGTGTGTTTCTTTGCGGCCTGGGGTTGAGAGACAGGGTAAGGCACAGAAGCAGAGCTCCTTCCACTTGAGGAGCCAGAGAAGGTGCACTTGTAGATGCTGGGGACTGTGTGAATGGCGGCAGCAGGAAAAGCCCAGAATGGGAAGTGATGAGATTGTTCCAGGAACCACATTCCAATAAATCCCCCAGCACAGTGGAGGCAGAAAAGGGAGATGCTAGAGAAGCCATTTGCAATGACCATCTGGCTTGTTAAAATTGATTAAAGGTAAAAAGAGAAATCGAGATCTATGTCGGTGGCATTAAATTACTCCTCAGACAAGCCAGTCTGTGAGCTACAGACTCTCCTTGCTGCAATAGCTGAAATATCTGAAGACACAATTTCAATTTATAAAGAAAATTCTTTTTAAAACTCCACTAAGAGCCTGTATCATTGAGAAATGTTGAGCATTGCTCAACTGCTTTATTAAATCCTTTTTATTTATGTGTTAGGCAGGGCACTGTGGCATTCTGCAAATATAAAGCAGGCTTGGCGTCCTGTCTTTACTGGAGAGTGGAGACAGCACATATGCATGCATCTTCAACCTTTTTCAACGCTTAAACATTTTATAATGATTTAGGAGCAGAAAAGAAAAGAAGCCATAGGCTCTGAGGTGAGACACACTGGAGCGCCATGCTGAATTCTTCCAGCTCCCTGGCTGTGTGACCTTGCCAAGAAAGGGATATTTCTGACCCTCGATTCTTCTTCTCTAAAGTGACAGCCGTTGTGACCACCTCACTGGTAGGTGTGATATGAGCGGTGACACGAGGTAGTATTTACCTTTGGTGTCACAGGACTGTCCCATTAGGAGAATTCTGTGAGTTCCAGTTCTTCAAAGAAGAAGAGACCAGAGGAGGGTTTGGCAAAGCAGATCCTGGTTGGTGGGTTCATTGGTCAAGACTGATTAGCACTGCCTGTCACAGACAGGGTTGTGGCAGCCGCCGCACAAACACGTCTGTTTTCCCTTTTGAGTTTCTGACTTCTAGGAAGATCTTGACGGTGCTGCCTCACAGCAGGCCCCTACACACACACACACACACACACACACACACACACACACACGCACGCACGCACGCACGCACGCACGCACGCACGCACGCGCACGCACGCACACACACACACATACACACACACACGCACGCACGCACGCACACACACGCACGCATGCACACGCACACACGCACACTCACACACGCACACACACACACACACACACGCACGCACACACACACACGCACACTCACACACGCACGCACACGCACGCACGCACATCACTAGCACTACCGTCAGTCAGCTCTTCAGGCAAAATAATATCTAGTTCTTGTGTGGTTTTGGAGCTCCGAATGTATTCCTATGCCATGACGGCTGTGGTTTGTGGCAAGGATCTGTTTATGGGATTTTCTGTCCCATTCCACCCTGAGGTCCACGAGGACAGGGGCCAAGAATCAGGGTGAGAGCATGAAGGAAGTAGCCCTGGTGACTGCATGGGCTTCCACTTTGGTTGACCCCAGGCAAGGTGCTTCACTTCCTGGACCCTGTTTCCTCATCTTAAAATGCATTGATAGATCCTCTTGGAGTCATCATGGGAGGGAGCCAAAGGTGGATGCGAGAGGCCCTGGGGGCTATCCCAAGATTCAGAGGGGGTGATGCAGGGATGGGTGAGACACAGAGTGAGAAACAGGGAACGTCAGGGCATGGCCAAGGTAGGTCTGGGCGGGTTATCACAGTGCTGGTAGTGAAGCCTTGAAGGATGGAACAGAGTTCTTTCCCACACCCCTCCCCTGTGTAAGCTCCTTTCACTGGAGGTCCTCTGATCCAGGCTTGCAGATTAGAGAGAATGCTGACTCAGGGTAAACAAGGACGGTGACTGGTTTTAATAGCAAGGCGTTAATAGCTACCCTTGCTCCTCCTAGCCGCAGTGAAAGTCGGGAGAGTGAGTGGTCTCAGTTGGGAAAGATGGGGAAGCCAATGGTCAGAGCAGCATTTACTCTCTGTGATGGAGGACTTCCTCCAGAGTCGTGAGGCAGGCGTGGCCATGACCTGCCACACGGGGGAGCCCAAGAGACTGAGACGGAGGGTAGCAGAAGCTGGAGCAGAGGAACTGGGGCAGGCCCTGAGAACAGGTCATCTGTGTACTGGCTGAGCTAGGATGACCTTTGGAGAAGCTACTCTGTGCCATGGGCAGAGATTGAGGCTATGCTCACTCCACAGCGGGCAGAGGGAGAGATGAGGCAAAACTTCAGGGAGCAAGAGTGGGTAAAGGAGGCAACACACCACCTTTGGAAGCTGCTAGGCCAGGCCTGGAGGATAATTCGGCGTTCCCAGCTCTTCTGCAAACTAAACTGAGCAGAGTAGAGAGGAAGCGGGAGACTTGATAAAGCCCCTTGAAATAGTGATTTATTCCCAAGGATGACTTAAATTCACACGTGAGGGAGAAGCAAGATTGCATTCCACTCAGAGCGGCTTCTTAATACTGATGAGTTGTAAGATGAGCATTAGCACAACATAAAAATTATGATCATGATAACAACAATAATAAAAAGGGTTTAAATTTGTACAGCACGTTATACTTTGCAAAATGCTTTCTCATTCATTAGCTTGTATGTGCCTCATAATAGCCCCCTGAGAAAGGCAAGATGATGGCCGTTATCCATTTTATGGGTGAAGAACAGGCTCAGAGATAAAGTGACCTGCTAACGGCTGGTAGGAGATGAAATCTTTAACCTATGTCCAAGGCTCTTTGCCAACACTTTAGAGAGAGGCTGACCACCCTTGCTCATCTGAGATTATCACCAAAAGATATCATGGGAGACATCTGTGATGGAATCCCAAACCCAACATGGCTTCCACTAGGCCTCCTGCTGATGAGGGAATCATTGGATTTGAGACACTCTGCTTGGTACTTCCTCCATCACTGCTCAGAACTAAACCAGGTCAGCATCAGGGGTTCCAGAATTCAAGCCCCTCTGTTAGTAAACATTTGAGAACCACATCAATGTCTGCTTCAAAGACAGGTGTGCCATTCACCATCCAGGAGCAAAGAAACAGGATAGCGAAAGACCCCAAAGCCAGAAGCTATCCAGAGAGGCAAAACAGAGACATGGAGACACAGAGGAGGATCCAGGACAATAAGGAATTTGGGTAAGAAGGGTCTGGAGAGATGGCTCAGGGGTTAAGATCACTGGTTGCTCCCACAAGAGGACCTGGGTTCAGCTCCCCAGATCCACAAGGTTCACAATCATCCCTAAATCCCCTTTCAGGGGATCCAACACCCTCTTTTGACCTCTGGGGTCACCAGACACATAAATACTCATACACATAAATAAATCTAAAAGAAAAAAAAATTTAGAG
Organism: Peromyscus leucopus; assembly: GCF_004664715.2. Taxonomy (NCBI): domain Eukaryota; kingdom Metazoa; phylum Chordata; class Mammalia; order Rodentia; family Cricetidae; genus Peromyscus; species Peromyscus leucopus. The sequence goes on along the minus strand of NC_051063.1, from coordinate 109,008,560 downwards.
AAAGCGCAAAAAAATGATGAGCAATAAGGAGGACTGAAGAAGAAGAGAGGAGAGAGAATAATTTGAAAACAAAAGAAATAGAAGAGAAAGAGGGAGAGTTGCCTGGCTTTGAGTAACAAGGAAAGCATTTGTTTTTAAGAGGCGATTAAATATCTTATTCTTCTGTCCCCAAATGTAAATGTTTCTGTCTCCTCCGGAGTTAATCAGGCTTAAAGCAATTCTAAGCCCTTAAGGGCTTGGTTTAACCGCAACAAAGAATGTGTCCAGTATGCTGACCTCTGTCGGGCCAGTATGTAAAGGCTGCGGAGAATAGAGATTAAGGAGCTGCCCTCACCCAGGCGGGGCGGCCACTCCTACGAAGGCATCTCCACCACCCCACCACCCCACCACCCCCTGGCCCACCCACCCCCAGCGGACAGAAAGCTGACCCGCCACTGCTGCTGTGACTCAGGAGCCATTTAAGCCAGCTTCCACATCCTCTGCCTTTCTTCTGACCCACAGCCACCGCAGGAGCTGGAGGGCAGCTCACAGGCTGAATCCCCATTGGCGGAGAGGGTGATAGGCGGGACATAAACCTCAGGGGCGGAGTCTCTGGCAGCTGCTGGCCTAGCAGGGCAGCTGTAGTGGATATTATAGGAACTTCTCTAATCACAAATCCTGCTGCTCCTTCTGTCTGCTATTTACTGTACTCGTGGTTTTATTAAAATCCTGCTACATAATATATTGCTGTGATTTTTCTAGCTTAAAACAATTTGTAGGTCAGGTATTTGGAAAGGTATTTGAAAATGGCTGGTTCTGCTCCTCCATGTCTGGGTTTACCTCTGAGAAAGCCGAGGCTGGAAACAACTGGCAATGTCTTTAGGGTTTAGGGTTAGGGTTAGGGTTAAAGGTTAAGGGTTCCACACACATATCTGTGTGGCAGATACCAACTATTGGTTGGAGGTACTGGAGGCCTTTTCCTATGGCATAGACTCTTTCATCCCACCATAGACATCTTACAAGCCCACCTAACTTCAAGGAGAGAAGAGCCAGAACCCAGATCTTGATGGAGAGGTGGCCAATTCCCAGCCGAACATGTAAGATTAACGATGTCACTGTGCGTCTTTGGAACATGAACAGCTCTGAGAATGACTTCCCCTTAAACCACTACACTTCTGTTAGGTACCATTGTCCCCTTTCCTGGGAATGAGGAGTCTAGTCTTTGAAGGAGGAAGCAATGGATCCCAGATCCATCAACTAATATGAGCAGAGCAGGAGTTGAACCCCAGTGGCTTAAACAGTTCGGACTCCATATTGCCACAGGCATCCTGAAATGATAAAAATAATAAATAAATAAATAAATAAATAAATAAATAAATAAATAAATAAATAAATAAATAAACCTTCCTCTTTCTGCTCTTGTAGCCATACCATATGTGGGACACTGTCCTGAACATATTTTCTTCTTTTCTTCATTGAACAAAATAATTGCTGCTATTTGTTGAGATTACTCTGTGCAAAGGCTTGTTTTGCAGCTGGCCTCTTCAGTCTTGAACAGCAGCCTTCAGAGTCAAGGTTGTATCTGTTTTATAACAGAGGGGACAGGAGGGAGAGGCAGCTCTGCTTGCTCAAGCTCCCAACGCTGGGAAGAGTGGCAGCTGGGAAGCTGCCTGTAGTTTTCTAACCAGAGAAGGGTGGGAGGCAGTGCACTGTGGGAGATGCTGCCGTTTGTGCACAGTGTCTGGGGGGCCTGGGGCTCCTTTGCAAAGGTATAAACCTGCCTAAGAAGAATGTTCCAGAGTTAGTGAAGCCCGGACAAAACAGGACACAGGAGACTTCTGTCTCACTTGTAGGGGTTTCAGAGGTGTGTGTGTGTGTGTGTGTGTGTGTGTGTGTGTGTGGTGCAGGTGTGTGCACCTGTGTGTGTGTGCATGTTCCAAACCCAGAGGAAAACCTTGGGTGCCCTGTCTACCACTCTTTGTCTTATTTCTTTGAGACAGGATCTCTCTCTGAAATTCCGCTAGGCTGTCAGCCAGAAAGCCCCAGGAAGCTTCCTCTCTCTGCTCCCAACAGTACTGAGGTGACAGGCATGCATGACCATGCCTAGCTTTTTATGTGGTGCTGCAATCTGGAGCCCAGGTCCTCATACTTGCAAAACGAACATTCTGGAGAGATGCTGCCTGTGCTCTCTCTCTCCAGACCTGATTTCAGGATTATATTAGGAGAGGACAACCTTACCTTCTGTGATCTACCTAGTGCATAGATAAGGAAATAAACAGAAAGGCTTTGGGGGTTCTCAGTCAAAAAGGAAATACACAATACGCCCACAAATAACTAGACAAATGAAGAGAGCATAATACAGTGATAGACCATAGAGTGTTATTCTGACAGAGAGAAGGGAGCAAGCTCTCTAAGTATGGAGATCAGGAAAGGCATCCTGGGATAAATAGCATTTGAGTGGGGTCTTGAAGATAAGGAGGATTATATAGTGTAGTGACGATTCTCCACATCTTTTTTTTTCTTCTTCTTCTTTGAGACAAGGGTTCTCTATGTAATCCTGGCTGTCCTGGAACTCACTCTGTGGGCCAGACTGGCCTTGAACTCAGAGTTCTGTCTGCCACTGCCTCCCAAGTGCTGGGATTAAAGGTGTGTGCCACCACCCATCTTCCCATGTCTTACTTTGCATAGAGCTATCTCTTTTGAAAGGGTCAGAGTCATACTAGTGTGTGAATAACTAGTCAATTCAAGAGATATTTTCATCAGGGAACTCAGAGCAGATCAGGAACATTATTTGCAAAAAACCTTTAGTCAAGTTCCCAAAACCCAACACCACTCTTACCTTCCAAAGTAATTTTATATATTGTGCCGGGCAGCAGTGGTGGCGCATGCCTTTAATCCCAGGACTCAGGAGGAAGAGCCAGGTGGATCTTTGTCCAGCCTGGTCTACAGAGCAAGATCCAGGACAGACACTAAGACTACACAGAGAAACCCTGTCTCAAAAAACAAAACAAAACAAAAAAAGATTATATATTGTAAAACCCTTATTTTCAGAGGCAGAAGTCTGGAAAGATAAATGCCCCTCTTGAGAGAGCAGTGAAGAGACAGAAAGGACAGCTGTGCAGCTCTGTATGGGACTGTGGTACTCAAATTTCATGTGGCCCAGTCATGCACTTTGAGCCAGAATTTCCTTCAAGACAACTTGCTGAGTGACCTGCAAGTGACCTATTATGATAAGTCCTTTAGTTTCCATAAACCCAGACAGGAATACTGCAGAATTAAATATTGGCTCTCAAGCATGGTGCCAGGCAAACATTATTCTAAAACCCCATGAGGGTCAATGAAATGGCTCAATGCATAAAGGCGCTAGCTACCAACCTGGAAGACCCAAGTTCGATTCCCAGGACCCACAGAGAGGAAGAAAAATGACTGATTCCTGCAAGTCATCTTATAATGAAATAATTATGAAATTATAACCATTTCATAATTTCCAGAGCATTGTATGCACATAAATAAATCAATGATTTTTAAGAACTCCATGAAAACTTACTAAAGACACATACCTAAGCAGCCACCCACCAACATCTGACTTTAGTCACCTTTTCTTGAGATAATTTTAAAGGAGCGTGGGTCTATTTTTACTATTCCAGCAATGTTGAATGTTGAAAATATTGTGAAAATGTGAATATCAGAGAGGCTCATGAACATTTTTAATTCAAAAATAAAAAAAACTTTTTATGCCAAGTACCCAAGAACATTGAAGAAATAATAAAAATAGAAATAGGAAAAAAAGCTCTTGTATTGATATCTTAAAGATACAATAAAAAAAATCAATCTTATTTTGGAATTATACTGAAGAAAAATGATAAATAACACAAACTAAGAAAGCATCCCTGGAATTGTGGCACAATCCTGTAGTGGTGCCAGCACTTGAGAGGTGGAGGCAGGGGGATCAAGAGTTCTAAGGCATCTTTACCAACATATTGAGTTAGAGGCTAGCCTGGGCTACAAGAGACCCTGTGTGTAGGAAAATGATCAAACAAAGAAAGGGAAAGAGACAAGGGAAGGGAAAGGAGAGAAAGAGAGAGCAGCACAAAGGAGATGGGGAGGAGAAGAAAGGAAAGGGGGAAAGGGAAGAGAAAGGAAAGAGAAACCATAAAATCAGCTGATGTAAAAATGGAACTGTGCAACCCAGGAATGAAACCACAAAATAGCTCCAAGACCTGGGGTGGAGGTTTTGTGAGCTGCTGTGAGGTGTGGCTCTATATTTAGTTGATCATAACCTTCGGCTTCATCAAGCTACCAGCGAAGCTATGAATAACTGTGGGCAGTGGGAGATGTGGGCTATGGGAGATGTGGACTATGAGAGATGTGGGACTATGGGAGATGTGGGCTATGGCACATGTGGACTATGGGACATGTAGGCTATGGGAGATGTGGGCTATGGGAGATGTGGGCTATGGGACATGTGGACTATGGGACATGTAGGCTATGGGAGATGTGGGCTATGGGACATGTGGGCAGTGGTAGATGTAGGCTATGGGACATGTGGGCTATGGGACATGTGGGCAGTGGCAGATGTGGGCTATGGGAGATGTGGGCAGTGGGAGATGTGGGCTATGGGACATGTGGGCTATGGGACATGTGGGCTATGGGACATGTGGGCTATGGGACATGTGGGCAGTGGTAGATGTGGGCTATGGGAGATGTGGGCAGTGGTAGATGTGGACTATGGGACATGTAGGCTATGGGACATGTAGGCTATAGGAGATGTGGGCTATGGGACATGTAGGCCATGGGAGATGTGGACTATGGGACATGTAGGCTATGGGAGATGTGGGCTATGGGACATGTAGGCTATAGGAGATGTGGGCAGTGGGAGATGTGGGCAGTGGGAGATGTGGGCTATGGGACATGTGAGCAGTGGGAGATGTGGGCTATGGGACATGTGGGCTATGGGACATGTAGGCTATGGGAGATGTGGGCTATGGGACATGTGGGCTATGGGAGATGTGGGCTATGGGACATGTGGGCTATGGGAGATGTGCTGCTGGTCTATCTCTGCTTTAATGCTGGCCAGGATGTGGCTACTGTGTCACTGGCCTCAGTTTGAGGGATGAAGGTTTGCTGCTCCTGTCAACGCAGAATATCAAAAGCAACACTGTGTCCATATCCACCTCAGAGGATCAGTTCAGAAATCCAGACAGGTGTGTGTGTGTGTGTGTGTGTGTGTGTGTGTGTGTGTGTGTGTGTGTGACATGGGCAGGCTCTACAATATCTCTAACACCCAGTTCCTACTTAAGAAAAAAGGTGATACTGGGAGAGTGACAGATGTCACTGTGTACGAGCTCTCCCATGGTACAGAGACCTCAGTTCCTTTTGTGTCACAGGGATCTTTTACATAAAGAACATTGTCAACCGTCTGCCTCATTCTGCCAGGGGACATGAGGTTAAATGGCCTCAGCAGGCAGGATTGGGAAAGAACTGGAAACGAGACCTTTGCCTGGGAGGTTGTGAAATGGAGTTGGCCTGGGGATTACAGAGCAAGGGTGAGGTGGCTTCCCTGGTTCGCTTGAGGAAGGGCTCCATGGGAAGAGAGCAGATGTCAAAGGCTGCACAAGGCTCCCAGCACCCAGGGCTCCCTGGCTCCTCCTCCCTGTGTCACTGCAGAAGCCCTTCCTCCTCCTCACCCACAGATATCCACGGCCTCTAGCAGGAGGCTCTCCACCAGTCCCCACTGATCATGATCGTCCACACACTCAACATCAGTGTCTGCACAGACCATGAGAATGGAAGCAAAGGTTTCTGGGTAATACGCTGCTGCTCAATCTGAGTGGGACAGAAGGAAACAGAATGACAGCCTCCAGCCCTGCAGCTCAAATGTGCCCTTCAGGAGCAGATATTCCACATAGAAGTTAGATCATAGGCCATTTGTTCAATGTTGGGATAATATTTTATACTGTATTAAACCCAAAAAAAATATGATTCTCTGTCTGCATTCCCTCCCCCACCATGACTATATGAACCCAAGCTGGTAAGTGGCCACCCTGGTTAATTGGGATAAGAGAGCTCCAGTTCACAACTGCCATTCCTGTGCTCCTGGGACATCAATTGGCTTCCCAGTCTGGCCCCTATCAGGGGTAGTTTGAAATATGTGCCTTGGTTTCTAGGCTATGAAATTAGTAGATGTCAGACTTAATCACGTCTCTCCCAGAGAGTTTTGAACAAATTCCTTAACTTCTCTGATTTTCAGTTTCTTTCTTCCTGAAATAGATGTAAATTTCTTCTAACCTTGTCAGTTGTGGGAAAGGATCGGGATGATGCACTTATTACAGTGTATGTGCATACAGTAGGCACTCACTGTTTAGAATCACTGTTATTGTAGTCACGTTTATCATCAGTCCCAAGTTCACTAGGACTCCCTGTGAATGTCATTGGAAAAGATTAGATACTAGTAGATAGAAGTCAATCTCAGTTAGCCTATACCTCAAGAATGGTGCAACCATCACTGTGAGCAAGAAAGCACAGGCCAAACCTATGGAGGATTTAGAGGCACTTTACAGTAAGTTCCCATGCCAACCTGAAGGTTCAGCTATGTATTGGCATAGCTGTCACTTTTCACATCTCATTTTAATCAGATCCCCACATTAGCTCTATGAAATGTGTGTCATTACTGTCTCTATTGCATGAATGAGAAAATTAGAGTCAGAACTCAAAGCTAAGAGTCCTTGATGACTGAGGAAGCTTCAAGCAGTGTGCTCCCAATAGGGCATTAGAGCACAGCTCTAATGTGAAGCAAGAGAAATGGATGCACTTGCATGGGTAGAGTTCCACTCTGAGCACCAGGAACCTCAGGGCCATCCTGGAGTTACCTGGAATGGACTAATGACGTCCTGCAAGCCAACAACTTAGTCATGGCATTCCTAGTAGCTGTCCCTGTACCTAGCCCAGCACCTGTCTCCTGCAGAAATGAAGAAGTAACTATGGCATACTTCTGTTAGAAAATGAAATGAGCACCAGGCAGTGGTGGCACAAACCTTTAATCCCTGCACTAGGGAGGTAGAGGTAGGTCTCTGTGAGTCTGAGGCCAGCCTGATCTATAGAGTTCTAGGACAGTCAAGGCTACACAAAGAAATCCTATCTCAAAAAAAACAAGAACAAAAACAAAACAAAACAAAAAATGAAATGAGTTTCTCATGGTGTAGTGGTCGTCTTAGGTCATTGTGTATTAAAGTGCCATCAACTGGTGACTTAGCAAATAAACACACCCACTACAGTTCTGAAAGCTGGAAGGCAAAGGTCAAGGTGGTAATCTAGTCACTTCTGGTGAGGGCTCTCTTCCTGACCTACGGGTGTGGCCTTCTTTTTCTCTTTCACATGGCAGAGATAGGGAACTATATCTCTTCCTCTCTCTCTCTTATTAAGCCACTAATCTCATCTTATCAGCCCCAGCCTCATGGCCTGATCCAATGCCAATCACCTCCCAAAGCCCCTATTTCCAAATAACATCACACTTCGGAGTAAGGCTCCAACAGATGAATTTGGAGGGGACATAATTCAGTCCATGGCCGTGTGTGCCTCCAGATGACAAATGCTACATGTGCTGTGTAGTTAGCTGTGTAGTGTGCAACATCATCACATGGGAAGTCCCCACTCTTCACTCTCCTGGCCTGCCTCCACCTCCTCCTGTGTTGCACTGTTGATGGCTTCATCTGAAACCTAATGCAAGTAAAAGCTAGAAGAGAAGGAAAGGGGAGCAGAGCAGCTGGGTGACTGCAGGGTGGTACACAAGATCTGCCCAGCCAGGTGTCTGCTGTCCTTACACAACCCACACAGGCTGCCTGGTGGGACAGGGGTGTGGAGGAGTCCTACAGCATTGACACCTGCTCCTCCGTGGAAACAGAGCCACAGAGCTCCACCTCAGCATGCAGAGTGAAGAGCATGGGCCTAGACCTCGCCAACTCCTTGACAATCTTGGGGATAGTGCTGTCCCTGATGGCCTGTGTTCTCACTCACTCACTCACTCATTCGCTCACTCACTCACTTATTCACTCATCCACTCTCTCACTCATTCATTCACTCAGTTATTCATTCATTCACTCACTCAATCACTCATGAAAGGCCAAGTTTTCTTCTTCTAGAAACTCCTTCCAATTCTATGACAGTACAGGGTATGAGGAAAAGGCAGACCTGGATTTTAACCTCTGTCCCTGCCTCTATCTAGTCCTGTGACCTCATTCTAATCTGACTGACAGAGCCTTGTTCATTCCAAGGATCAGACTGAATACCTTGTAGATGTCACAGTCTTATTATTAAATAAGAAACACAGAACCAAATGCAGAGTTAAAAGCCCAAGAGGTCAGAGCAGTAGCTGAGAGCTGATACTAAAAAACCCTCTTCTTACCCTTCCTGCTGCTGCTGTTCTTCCCCTCAGCAAGAGACCTACTTCCTGTGTATCTGTCTTTTTATTGACTTTCTATTCTGACTTCTCATTGGTTATAAACCCAACCACATGACCTCCTCATCACTGCCTGTCTATACAGACCTCCAGGTCTTCTAAGGTTGGTATTGAGATTAAAGGCGTGTGTCTCCATGCTGGCTGTATCCTTGAACACAGAGAGCTGTCTGTCATGTGATCTGGATTAAAGGCATGTGCCACTACTTCCTGGCTTCTGCTATGGCTTGCTATTAGCTCTGACCCCCAGGCAACTATTTATTAACATACAAATAAAATCACATTTCAGTACAAATAAAATATCACCATAATACCTTATGTCTGACCTCATCTCTCAGCCCGTGCGATTTTCTCACTTCTTCAACCAGAGACACATCATCCCCATGACCCCTGGTACTTCAGAGAGAGACTTTGTCCCCAGAAGAGGCAGCATGCTGACTGTTGTTTTCCCTCAGGTGTCTGGGCACTTTCATCTTCTATGTTTGAAAGGATGGACAGTTTTCAGTCTGGTTCTCAGATAATGGTGTTTTGAAAGTCCGTGATACCCATGTGCTGCCAGGCATTCTCAAAGCCACTAGGACCCAGCCAGGAAAGCCAGCATCTTGGCCCATAGGACTGTGCCCTTCTCACTGAGCTATCTTGATGCTCACATACAGCACACCTCTTTAGACAGTGAAAGCAAAGACCATGAGATCGAAGACCGGGTCATTGGAGAAGACCAAGTGCCTAAGCTATAGACACTGATGGAGAGGATTAGAAAAACCCCTCTTGTTTCTGGAGGTCTTGCAGCAATATAGAGGGAGGTAGGCTGGGGACCCTCAGGAATTTGGAGGTGAATGAGGCTCCATTCTGGGGCTCCAACTGCATAAGGACAAGTGTTGAGCATGTCTGAGCAGGATGGGTGGAAAAATTACAAAACCTTTATTCAACCTACTCTATGTGGCTCTATCTACCCTGGCCCACCACACAAAACTCAAAAGCCAGTTCCACAGAGGAACCAAGAGCCTGTGTGAAGAAGTCCATATGATTGTTATAACACCTCCTGTTCCTTTGAAAAAACAGCTTCAACCCAAACCAGGGTGACTTTCAGCAGGAGGCTGGTATCAAGGCTGTAGGAAGGACAGGGAGAAAGGGGGTGTGAGCCAGTTCTTCCTGAGTCGTACCCCTGAGGCCCTGCAGGTGCATCAGGCCTGATCAAGCTGCTGCCTGTTGCAGGGCATATTCTTGGATGCTTCTGAGTTCCCTGGCTGCTGAGGGCAGGAAGCACCTCCTCTGGTTGACCACTTATGACGCCCTTCTTGGTCCCTGGAAATGTTCTCCAGCTTTCTGCTGGAGATACCCTTGATCAAGGTATCCCTATGGCCAGCATGTAGAGCTACCCTGTACTTGCCTTCTTTCTCAGGTAGCACAGACTGGTGGTGTAGAATTCTGAGAAGACAGGCCACCTGTACTGGCTAGTTTTGTGTCAACTTGACACAAACTAAAGTCGTCTGAAAGGAAGAAGCCTCAATTAAGAAAATGCCTCCATAAGATCAGGCTGTAGGCAAGCCTATAGGACATTTTCTTAATTAATGATTGATGGGGAGGACCCAGCCCACTGTGGATGGTACCATCCCTGGGCTGGCAGTCCTGGGTTCTATAGGAAAGCAGGATGAACAAACCATGAGAAGCAAGCCAATAAGCAGCACCCTTCTGTGCCCTCTGCATCAGCTCCTGCTTTGAGGTTTCTGCCCTGCTTGAATTCCTTTCTTGAAGTTCTTGAACTGTGATGTGGAAGTGTGAGGCAAATAAACTCTTTCCTCCCTGATTTGCTTTGGTCATGGTGTTTCATCCCAGCATTAGCAACCCTAACTAAGACACCACTCATGATCCATCGCTTCTCTTTGCTGCTCTGATCAAGAAGCAGCCATGGGATATCTGGGCTCCACATTCCATGGTGATCTATAGAGTTCTGTCAGTGTTCTTAGGAGAACCCAGTGAAGGAAGGAAGGGTACCACTTGCCCCTTTGAAACAAGGCTGGAGATTAAAGCTCATTGGTGGCCTTCTCCAAACTCCCTCATCCATTGGACACCCATTCCAGAAAAGTTTTAGCAGAAACACAGATTGGAAGGGTCCTTGATGGACTTCGGTCATAGCTAGCTACAACTGGACACAGAGTTACCCGGAAAAGAAGCAGCCTCAATTGAAGAATTGTTCAGGTCACATTGGCTCATGCCCAGACCTGTAGGGCTTTTTCTTAATTGCTAATTGATGGGGAAGTGTTAATTTGTTTTTACTCTTTACTCTTTTTTTTGGGGGGGGGCACCACCAAGCTCCCAAGTAAACACATGGAGGAAACTTATTCTTAATTATAAACGCCTGGCCTTAGCTTGGTTTGTTTCTAGCCAACTTCTCTTAACTTTAAATTGTCCCATCTACCTTGTGCCTCTGGGCTTGTTCCTTTACTTCTGCATATCTTACTTTCACTCTTACTCTGTGTCTCACTGTGTGGCTGGGTGGCTGGCCCCTAGCATCCTCCTCTCCTTGTTTTCTTGTTCTTTCTTCCTTTCCTCCCAGATTTCTCCTTCTATTAATTCTTTCTGCCTGCCGGCCCCACCTATCCTTTCTCCTGCCTCACTATTGGTTGTTCAGCTCTTTATTAGACCATCAGGTGTGTTAGACAGGCACAGAACACAGCTTCACAGAATTAAACAACTGCAACATAAACAGAAGTAACACACCTTAAAATAATATTCTACAACGGGGGGGACTTAGCCTACTGAAAGCTGTGCCATCCACCCACAGGTAGGGCTGGGTTGTGCACAGAGCTAGCTGAGCAAACCAGTAAACAGCATTCCTCCATGGTCTCTGCTCCAGTAACAACCTCCATGTTTCTGCTTATGTTCCTGCACTCACTTCCCTCAAAGGTGGACTATGACTTGGATATGTAAGCCAAATAAAACATTGCCTCCTCCATGTTGGTTTTGGTCAGTGTTTTATCATAATAGCAAGCAACTTCTATCACATCACACACTGAAGAAATTGAACAGAGTCCAAGTGGCCTAAAGAAAGGATATGTTTATAAAGCATAGTGTTAGCCATAGTGAAAGCTAAATGGCATGTAGAAGACTCTTCATGGTTTTGAAATTCATTGAAATGTGGAAGTTTGGACAAGTCAAATGAGAAAAACTTTTGTTCATTCAATAATTCTTTCATTTGATAAGAGTTTATTGAGCACTGACAGTAAACACTGGCTGGGTCTTGGGACTCTGACAGAGCATCCTGATACCACAGCCAGAGGAAGCATATGTGTTCCTAAGAGCTTTGATATTGCACATAGGTTTAATATCATGGTATTTCACTGTGTGTGAATTTAACTTAAGCCATATGCTAAACAGGAAAGGGAACCCAAAGACATCCAGATCCTAACACCAAGACCTTGAGAGTGAAGGCAGTCGTGGCCTCTGCGAGCTGGAAAAGCATGAGGAAACAGATTCACCTGAGCATCTCCTAAGTAGTGCAGCCCTTGCCAAAAACTAGATGTTAGCCAAGAGAGGCCTATTTTGGACTTAGACACTCTGAAACTCTAAGATGATAAATGTCTGTTCTTTGGCATGTTTAAATGGGTGCTAATTTGTTACAGCAGAAAGAGGAAACTAATTTAAGTAATTGCAGCTAAAATCATTCAGTAAAGAAAAGGAAGTAGGGAGGGGAAATAGAGAACATAGAAAAGAAAGAAATGTGTAATCTAAGTATTTTAAATGAGGTGGTACTTCTGTCCACTTTGCTGGCAGGGTGAGTTTCAGATCAGTCCTGATGCTCTTTCTGTATTTGGTCTCAAATCTGAGACACAGCTTTAGGAGAATTTTGGAGATGATTCAACGTTCTATACCTTCCCTAACTTCACAACTTGAGCTCTAAACAGGGAGCATTCCTCAGCTTCTCTTCTCTTAACATTGAACCCATGACTTTTAACTAGGCAAGCACTATACCACTAAGCTACACTCCCAGCCACAATGGCATCATTCTGTCAGAAATGAGAGCCCCCTCAGTTTACCAGGCATGAACCTGAGCTATGAAGCTCAGACAAATGTGAGTTGAACAAACTCAGGCCTGACCCTTACCAACTGTGTAGCCTTAGACAAGCTTCCAAATTCCCTTAGCCTCAGTCTTCCATTCTGTGAAATGGAAAAAAGAGATAGTGATTCCCTACTGCTCAGTAAGAAGGTTGCTAGACAATGCATGCAGAGTGCTTGGTACGTAGTGAACTCCTAATAAATGATTGTACTTAGTACAGTCTGAATTATTATTGGGATTGTCTCTACTGTTGAAATAGAATTGCCCTCCAAAGACTAATTTGCCTCTGAGATAATGTGCTTCCTTCCGGTACCCGTTGCACAAGCTTATTAATGTTTCCCAATTGTGTTTATTAAGTAGGAAAAGTCTTACAGGGAATAAAATGGGGCAAATTGTGAAAAGGGGATCCTTGCAGTGAAAAAGGTGGGTGTCGGGGATCTCATTATTATATAAACGGGACACACCTGACATACGAAAGGGTCATACATGTGAGAGGAGAAACTCTCTGGGAGGGTAGACAAAGGACTAGAACATGGGCCTCGCAGACCCCTTCTGGCTTCCTTTCCAGCATGCCACAAACTGTCTGTAACTATAGCAAGGCCTCAAAATCTCCAGGCCAAGATCATTGGTGACCCTGTCTCAAACTAGGGTAAACACAAATATTCCTTGCCCTTTCCTCTAGCACATGCTTATCAAATGTGGCATGGAAGTATGTCTTCTTCATGTAGCCAGCCTTTCAACACCTTTCACTCATTATTTTCCCCTGCAAAAAGATATTTTAGTTTTTGTAAGTCATTGTAGTTAAAGCATGCTAAAAAAAAAATTAAAGAATGATCTTTTCTAAGACAGCCTAGGGTTAATTAAAGGAGCAACCTCCTTTTAACCAGTCATAAAGTCAGCTTCCTTCTGGAATGTACTCTGTTCCACTCTATCCCCTGAGTTGTCAATACATGAAATGTTGGTTCTAGGTTCTTCAGTGAGAATCTGTCTTTGATCTTTCCAACTGAAATGTGGAAATAACCTTGACTCACTTATTTGATGGTCAAATTGAGTGAACACTCAAGTGGCTAATGGTGGACAGTGCCCCCTCCCCCAATGCCTTGAGCAATGGGAAAAGCCTAGGCATTTTTGTTGGCTTTCATGAAAATTATAAAAATGATACCTATTATTTGTTGAATATTTAACACATAAGGAAGAGTCTGCTGATCATTTCCCATGAATTTGAAATCCTCACCTCTATCCTTCCTAGTAGTATTATTATTGTTGTTGTTATGATTATCATTAGTATTCTCAGTGTGCAGATTAGCACACTGAAATTAGGGGAAGTTCAATAACTTGTTCAAGGTCACATGGTTAGGAACATGTGACATTGAAACTTGACCTCCCCCCATCAGTGGACTCCAAGCTCTTCTCCCCACATGAGTGAGACCGCCATGAACCACACTCCACAGAATGTACGAACTCACAGGAAAGCCGGGGGCAGAAAGCCACTTCCAAGTTCCCAGTCACACTGTGGTATTGTCAAACATCCACTTATTCTACAGGTAAACGTTTAAAGGAACAACACTGCACTCAGGCACTTGAGCACTCCCCCTGGGAAAGGGCCACTGAAGCGCAGCGAGGGGGTCCTCAAGTCTCACTTTGAAAAGATCTCTCTGGCAACAATGAGAGTTAGATGTTACATTACTTCTATCAAATGCCAGGTTCAAATGAGGTGTTGTTTTTCTGTTTTGTTTTGTTTTTGTAAAAAAAAAAAAAAAAAGAAAAAGGAGCTTTTATCTAAGAAAGTCTCCTCCTCTGGGCTTCCTTGTGTCTGGTTTGTTCTCTCCTTTTGTAGCTTCAAATGGAGTTGTGTTCCTTTGATTTCCGGGTGTGTTCTCACTGTTACCTTACACTGAGCACACCTTGAGTGCAGAGTTTGTCTCCTCTCATGTCTCCAGCATCCAGCGGAGTGCCCCGTGGGTCATTGGTTCTCCGGCAGCTTTTGTTAAATGAACGATTCTAACATAGTCGTTACCCCTAACATAGAATTGTATGCATTGCTATTTTAATAGACAAAAGTCAGCACAGTCGATGAGAGGCTTCGCATGTGAAATGTATATTACACACACTCTGTATGGGTAGATTTGCTTTTTTATTGGTGGCCTCTACCAACAGTCCAGAATGTGATGACACTTAGCATTTTGGCCATGGCTACATTACTCTTGGTTACATGATCATTAATGATCATTCAGTTGCTTGTAGGATTGATGAGGCCCGATATTGGACCTGCTATTGTTCACTCCATGTTTGAACATTTAATTAAGTGACAGCTGATTTCTCCTTATTTGGTTATGTAAGAAGGAGCTCATTTCTCTTAAATAAAGTAAAAATTGTGTTTATATTTATTGTTTAACCCATAAGATTAATTCCCAGCTGGGCAGTGGTGGCACACGCCTTTAATCCCAGCACTCGGGAGGCAGAGCCAGGCGGATCTCTGTGAGTTCAAGGCCAGCCTGGTCTACAGAGCGAGATCCAGGAAAGGCACCAAAACTACACAGAGAAACCCTGTCTTGCAAAACAAAACAACAAAAAAGGTTAATTCCCAGAATTTCCTTTCAAAAACACCCTCTGGTGTGTCAAGAGTCATAAGGAGGAAACACAAATTAATCCAAAGTTCCTGGTAGAGATGAAATATCAACATAGCTACAGTTGGAGTTGTCCAGTTCTGTGCCATTTGAAAGTCCAACGGTGACAATTATAAAAACTCCAGCTTTGCCCCCACTGTTTCCCGTGCCACCTACAGTCAGCTATTATCATCTTTGCACCCATCCTTCCTGCCATCCTCAGCTTACCCCTTAGAAACAACATTCCCCTGCAGCTTTGGTAGGGTGTTCCGGAAATACCACCAGCATGCAGTCAGCCACTTTTGTTGGGAACTCTTCAGGCTTACTACCATAGGAAACCCAAACCCTAGGCCATTCTCCTGATGGGGAAAGAATGGTCACACCTCAGACATGTCTGTCTCCGAGTGCCACTCTGAGTTCTTCCGAATGTGTCTCCCCTTCTCACAATCTCCTTTAACTGGGGCATGCTTGTAGAGCTGACTCAGCTGGCTCAGGAGCCTGGTTAAAATGCTAAGGTCCTTTCCTGCTAGATGCAGGGCCACTGTTCCAGTCGCTACCAAATCCCCACCCATCCTTACCCTGAACCCCACAGCTATGCCCTGGCTTAATAAGCCAGCAACAGAGCCTGGGTATCCTAAACAACAAATATTTTTCTCACTCTTTAAAAGTCTGGAATCCAAGATTAAGGTGCCAATAGGGTTGATCTCTTCTAAGGCATGCTGGCTTGGCTTGCAAATGGCTACCTTCTTGCTGATTCTTCATAGTCATGACTCTCTACAGCAGCCCCTGTACACTTCTATCTCTTCATTTCTGTTATTGAAGGATTCCAGAATGGATTAGGGTCCATCCAAAGGCTCTCGTTTTAATTAAACTACCTCCTGAAGCTCAGGATCCAAATACCGCAATGTCACAAGGTGTAGGACCTAGGACTTCAAGGAGGTAAGGAATACAGTTCAGTCCCTGCCACTGACCTTGTCCATTCTAGCTAGCATTCTGATCCTTTGTGTCCCACCATACCTGTGGTGGTGGATCTGGAATACAAGTGCAGAGCCTGCCACATTCTTTAGTTCTCATCTGCAAGCACAGACTGTGAAACTACTCCTGTGAAGATAGCCATCGCCCCATAGCCGCTGCCATGTAGCAAAAGGGGAGCCGTTGGTGTTCAGTGACATATGTCCTCACTTCCAAAGATATTTTAAAATAAAGAAAACGACAATATACACCACAAGTACACATTACATATAACCCCCAATTAAATTCTCTGTGTGTACATGTGTGTGCGTGTGTGTGTGTGTGTGTGTGTGTGTGTGTGTGTGTGTGTGTGCGCGCGCGCGCATGAGGAGAGCAGAAGTCAATGCTGGGTATCTTCCTCTGTTGCTCACCAACTTAGGTTTTTGAAACAGGCTCCCTCACAGGACCTGGAGCTCACCATTCGGCTAGACTGGCTAGCTGGCAGGATTCAGGAATCTGCAGATTTCCACCTGCTCCCAGAAATTGGCTATAGATGGACAGCTTTTATGTGGGTGCTGGAGATCTGAACTCAGTCCCTCATATTTGCACCACAAGTGCTTTACCAAAAGCAATTCCCCAGCCCCCAGATTGTTATATAGTCTTTTGAAGATTTGGCCTACTTCTCTTCACATTTCAAGTTTCAGTTTGAAAAGACAGTAAAGAACTCAGGATCCTTCATAACACCCCAATTAATAGACCTTACAAAAATGACCACAGACAATGGACCACCTTCATGAACAAGGGTAACTGGCAGATCAAAGCAGAGGTTCTGGACTCACGTAAGCCTACATTTAAATTCTGTGCCTACCACTTATTAATTGCGTGATTTTGAACAAACTTCTGAACCTCTGAGTTTCCCGGCTTGTAATAACATCTAGCTCGTGAGGCCACTGCAAGAGCACTCAGCATCTCCCCATGCCCTGCATGGGAGCACAGACTGCTCCAAAGGTGGCACTCCTGCTCCTGTCCTCTCAAACCCATACACCTGCCAGGCAGATCCCTCCCCCTCCCACCAGACACCCCCCTCCCAAAGTTGCTGCCAAGCCCAGGTCTTGCTCAGTTCTTAATAAAAATCTACCCTGCCCTTTCACCCAGTGCAGAGGGTTTGTGCAAATCCTATGGTAATAGATTTCTTTGGCTGATTCACTTGGCAGATTTTCCATCTGAAAGACTATTTGACAGTTACCCTGGGCATTTCTCCAGGGCCCCCCAAGGGCTAGAAGCCTTTGGGAGATTAACTTCTGCTTCTTCTGGTCCCTAGCACTCCCTGTGAGTACCACCTTCAGCCTCCTTCCATTCCCTCTCCAGAGAAGGGAAAGGGAAACGTGCTGACAGGGATTTAGGGGAGAAATTTGAAGAGGAAAGAGGGAAAAGATAAACATTTACAGAGCACCGCTTTTAAACTGCCAGGTCCTTGACATCTGTGACCTTCTTAGCTGCCCCAGCCCCACAGAGCAGAGAGTAGGCAGTATTCCTCCTTATTTTATTTTGAGACATGGTCTTATGTTCCCAGGCTGGACTCAAACTCATAGCTAAGGATGATCTGGACTCTTGATCCGCCTGCCTCCAACTCCAGAGTTCCACCGATATTATAGGTATGGGCAACCACTGCCCATTCATGTAGGTTAGAGCCTTGTGCAAGCTGGATACGCACTCTACCAGCTGAGCCATATCCTCAGTCCAGTTCATGCCCATTCTGCAGAAGAGACAAAGATTCAGAGATGTTAACTAATTAGTGCAAAGCTATACTGCTTGGAGAACTTGGTTCAAGGCTGATGTTCTGTAAGACAATTCCAAGTCCAGCCCTCTTCCCCCGGGGGAGGGGGAGGTCTCCCAGATCTCCCTACAAATTTTCCTCACATCTCCTTTGCACCCTGAAATTCATCATCTTCCTTCTTGTGTTAGAGTCTAGTTCCTTGCATCTGTGTCTTCTTTCATCCACTGTTAGATAAAGAGTTCATTCTTTTGCTGTTGTTGATTTTGGAGACTGTATTTTAACTACAACATCCACCCCTTCCATTTCCTCCTCCAAACCCACCCATATACATGTTTCTGCTCTCCTTCAAATTCATGGACTTTTTCATCAATTGCTTTTGCATGTCTACTTGTATACGCATATATATTCTTAAATCTAGCTTGTTGAATCCATATAATGTTACTTGCATGTATGTTTTCAAGGCTACCAATTGGTGTCCACTTTTTTCAGCATATAATAAGATTTAAGATGCATTTTCAACAAATAATTGTATGAATATGTGCATAAATAGATGAAAAATTATCAAATCTATGAATCAGTGAATTTAATCAGTGAATATAATCAGTGAATTGCATGGTTGGATGGATGGATGGATGGATGGATGGATGGATGGATATTGGAACTAAAGGTAAATGCTTCATATATGCAAAATGAATAAATGCATGTTTATTAAGTATATAGATTATATGAAAAGATAAATAGGTGGATAAATGAATCCTGATAAATAATACAAATGAATGTGTCAGTCAATGAGTGAATAAAAATATATGTGAATACTGAATAGGTGGATGAACATAAGAGGGAATAGGTAAATTAATATATAACTAATTAGAGCAAGGATGAATGATGAGCATATGAATAAACTGATGAATTCACACATTCAGAAATGAATGAATGAGGGGAGGAAGGAGCCAGCAAATTGGGGCATGAGTGCCTTCCCTGTTTTCCTAGGACATTCCCACCCAGAATATGTCCTGTGATGAGAGAGCCTGAGATACTGGGACCACTGCGATTCCAGGAGTCAGCCTTAAACTCTGGGGTTGAGTCCCACCTACATATGGATGATGGCAGGAGACTCCTATACCTTGTCTCTTAAGAACCAGACATCAGTCAAGATAGTGAAATCCAGAGAACACAGGATCAGAACCCCCGCTCCCAGTGTCCCTAGTCCCCACTCTTAGCAATCACCCTGCTCCATCTACATCCGGGAGCACAAGCAGGCACCCACAGGCAAGGAAATTAATTCTTTGAATCCAAGAACAGCCTCTTGTAATGAAGAGGCTGCTGCAATATCTTTGCAACAAGCAGCAACCCACATGTTCGATTACAACAGGTTGAGCCATTCCATGCTCCCCAGTGCCAGGGCTCAGGAAAGAGAAATGAAAACACCAGCCTTGAAACATGAAGCAAGAACACAGGCTCCCTGACAACCAGCACTGGGTGGGGATGGGAAGAACCCCGAATTTGGACTCCTCTGCTTGCCGGGCCGCTGAGAGACATTCTTTGCCTTTCCTTCCTTTTTTTCCTTCTTCAGACTCTTGAGCTTCAGCGGTTTTGAATGACTGAAACCTCCCTACTCACCCCTGGGACGTCATTCCTGCAGGATTGTGGCAAACTAGTCTTTCAGGTTCCCTTGGCAACCCTGGTGCCCTGTCTCCTGAGAACTGCACTTCTCCGGGACCTGAGGAGACCAGACTTGTGGGTAAGAATCTCTACTTTTCCGTTTCTCCGCTGTCCCCGCCCCCTGCAGCAGCTGGCTGCCGCTTGGATGGGGAGGGGCTGGCAAGGGGAAAGGCTATGCTTGAAGTTAGGAACCTCACAGAGGAAGTAGGAGGACCCTGTGTGTACCTGGTTCTGGGCATGACATGTAGATTCCTAGGATGGAAAACCGCCTGCTTCCAGTCTTCAATCCAGTCATTGCTTGTTCGATGATGCAACTTTGGAGTAATACCTGCCAGTGAGCACTGGATGCCCATTTAGCCTCAGGCATTTGTCAGTCATTGAGTTAATCATTCTAGTTTGACACATGCAGGAAGGAGTTACTCTCTCTCTCATGGCTATGGGGAGTGGGCAGGGAGCGGACCCAAGCAACCTCTGTGGTGGCAGAGATGTGGGGCAGCACCGTGTGTAGGGTGGTGCCTTCCCTCTCTGCTTACAGAGTAAGCACACTTGCCAGGCATCAGGAAGTCTATAAAGCAGGCCACCAACCCACTGAACTTTCTGCTTTGTTTGGGGAGGGGGTGGAAGTGGCAGGACCTTGGCCTTGATGACTAACTCCCAACAGCCGCCTCTGAGAGAGATAGTGATGTGCAAATTACTGATTTTTATTGGACGCTTTGGGGAATCTAGTTGTTTGTCAGGAAATGAAAGAGAATGTTTGTGCTTATAAAATTATATGGAAAATCAATGTGGTGTTAAGTATATTTTTCAGTCGTTTGAGTCAAGGACTGTTCTCCAGCCAATTCTAGCAAACTCTAAGGGGGATGGCGACGACCCAAAGTGCAGCTATGGGACTGGCTGGAAAGGTCAAGCCTCTGTTTACTACTGTCCTCCTCCTCCCCGGTGTGGGCCTCCTGACATGAAGTGACAGAGCGGTGAAGGCTGGGCTGGGTTTAAATGTGGTGGTTAACAGTTCGTCTCAGCAGCTGCACTTAGCTCTACACTGGGCGACTGGAAGCTTCAGCCCATCCTTAGTTCCTTTTCTCTGCTCTAATTCAGGGACTGCCACCCCACCCCATTAAGCTTCTGTCACAGATGGGGTAAGGCTAGGGGAACTGGAAATTCATGAAAGCAGGAGGCAGGAGGGGAGACCAGAGCTGTCCGAAACTTGAGTGAAAATGGCAGCCCACATCGCTTCTGGGTTTCAGGAGCCACCTCCCATGGGTAGACATGCACTGGGTTACACTGGTATTACCCCGCACCGGGCTTGACACACAGAATAAAGTGGAGGTGTAGGAGCAGGTGAGTCTTCTGCCCTCTTGGGAGTGCTTGACATTACTTTATGACTGAGGGTGTTGATGTTGAGGGCTAAGGATGATGCCAAACAAGCTGAACAGAGCTCTTAGAAGGTCGGAGTTTGCCCATCACTCACCCCACCTGATCCCCCATGTTCCCATCCCTGCCCACCCTGAGTCTACTCAAGAGATTTCCCCTTCTCAGGGAGATCTGAGTCTACTCAAGATATTTCCCCTTCTCAGGGAGATCCAAATGTACCCCTTTGATCCCTCCTTGTTACCTAGACTCTCTGGGTCTGTGGATTGCTGCATGGCTATCCTTCATTTTACAGTTATTATCTACTTTTAAGTGCATACATACCATGTTTGTCTTTCTGGGTCTACTCGGGATGATTTTTTTCTAGTTCCATCTATTTGTCTGCAAATTTCATGATGTTATTCTTTTTAGCGGCTGAGTAATACTTCATTTGTAGAAATGTACCACGTTTTCTTTATCCATTCTTCAGTTGAGGAACATCTAGGTTGTTACTAGGTTCTGGCTATTATGAATAATGCTGCAATGAACATAGTTGAGCAAATGCCCTTGTGGTGTGGCAGAACATTCTTTGTGTATATGCCTAAGAGTGGTATAGCTAGGTCTTGATTTGCAATTAGAAGCCTCTTAGTTTGTTATTTAGAAGCAGGTTTCACTGCAGAGCTCAAGCTGGCTCAACCTCACTCTACCATCCAGATCAACTTTGAATTTGTTGTGATCCTCCTGACTCAACTTCTTGAGGGCTAGGATAACAGGTATGTTCCACCATGCCCAGCCAAAGAAACTTCTTTAATCAATTTACTTATCTACCCCCACATCTGCATGTGTGTATGCTTTTGAGCCACTGTACACACTTGGAAGTCAGAAGACAATTTTTGTGGCTATGCTTCCTTCCTTTCACTTATACGTAAGATATAGGAAATCCAACTCAGGTTGTTGAACTTGCATGGCAGTTGCTTCAGAGCTGTCTCTCTGGCCACCCATGGATGCTTCTCCCAGTGTCCTCTCCTGTGCATTCTGTGATGTTAGGATGTAAGGATCACACTGGTTAGTGAAGATGGGCAGCTGAATGGCTGAACTACAAGTGTTCTTGTCTTCTTCCATTTATGCATTTAGTGGGGTAGAGGTCCTGTGCCAAAGCACTTCTGTGGAGGTCTGAGAACAACTGGTTCTCCCCTTCCACCATGTAGATCCAGGAGATCAAACTTCTGGTTAATCATCAGACTGAGCAGCAAGTGCCTTTACCCAATGTGATCTCTCCATCCTGTCAAATTTTCCTTATGTCTCTGACGAGCTGTATGTTAGACAGGTCACTCATTTTGCCTGTGCCTTACCTTCAGTTCCTTCATTTGTGAACTAGATGCTTGATTGCTTGCTTGGTTTTGGGTTTGTTTTTGATAGAACTGTGCAGGTAATTAAATGCCATATGCATGCCATATATGTTGATCTCAGTAACTCTCATAGCAGATATACACTCGTTACTGATGCTATACAAGAAGGCAAAGAAAACAATGTGTTTAACAAATTGTCCTGCTGTTCACACTCAAGGGAACTGTCATAAGCCAAAGAACAAATTTCAAGTGACTCTTTTTCAAAGAGCAAATACCATAGCAAAGTCCAAGGACTATATTCAAAAGATATCTGCAGCATAGCAAAACAGAACACGGGGTCAGGTGGTCTCTCCCATCATGCATTGGTTTCATCATCTGTGAGGTATGGTACAGACCAAGAACTGTTCAAGAATTAATGTGACATGTGCAGAGCATGCTTGAGGCAACAAATAATGGTATCAGTTATTACGTTAGTGACTATTATTTGAAATTTATGATTGAAAACAGAAAGATCAAAGAAGCTGCAAAGCCCACATCTGTTTTTAACATGACCTCCTTGATATGTGGGCACTGATTTTTCCCAGAAAGCTTTTCCCTATGTGTCTTCTTTCAATTACTCATGTGCATAGCTCATTATTTTCTAAAGCAATGAAGCAGAGATGGCTAGAAATATCATCTGTATTTTACTCAAGTATTAGGAGATTCTCAGGCTTTCAGCTCTGTTGCAAACACAACCCAAGTGTTACAGCATGTGTTAGCAACAGAATTTCCTTGCTGTAGAACATTGAAATTTGAGAGAGAAATGTATTTGGTTCACAAGACGTTACTGGCCATGACTGTGGCCAATTGTAGTCATCGACCCAAAGAACTCTTACAGAGTATTTTCTGGCATGAAAGGAAAAACACATGTCCCTTAAAAATAGAGACATGATCCAGGGGTACAGAGTGGCATACCCATTTAATACTAAAACTTGAGAAGCAGCAGAGATACATGGGTCTCTGTGAGTTCAAGACCAGCCTGATTTATATAGTCAGGACTACATCATTAGCGAGAACCTATCTAAAAATAAATAAGTAAATAAACAAACAACCAAATGTACTCGGTTTCATTCTCATTTCTATGGGTGTAGAGCAGTGTTGGGAGATTCCTACATTCCTTGCCTGGCCCTGGAACCTAGACATGGGGATTTGTTAATGCGTAGTTGAGTCTCAGTTTCAAAGAGAGTTTTAAAAGTTCCTAAGTCTTATAGGATATACATATCAAAGTTTGGGATAAAAATACCACTGTGTTACATATTTTCTATCTATCCCCTGTACGCGCGCGCACACACACACACACACACACACACACTTTAATTGTATTTCCTTTAAATTATAACTAGCTTGTCTCTAATGCGGAGAGATGGAGAGAGAGAGAAAGTCAGAGAGAGAATCAGTAGGTTAACATAAAAGTTATTTCTTTAGGAAAGAAACATAGCAATTATCCAAACACATCAAACATATCAAAAACCCCAAAGAACAACAAACCAGTTAAAATTATATCATTCTTACAGGTAAAAATATAACAAAATGTGAACAGTAGCCATCTTTGCATGGGAGAACTGATTTTTTCTTCTGTTTCTCCATACTGTCTCAACTTTTGTGATATATAGATATAGAAATTCATTAAGCAAACATTTTAATATTTCTAGAATTATTGTAATAAGTGATAGTGCTTTTCTGGGAAAAATGTGTTTCTACCTAGTGAGTCACATAGTCACCCTGTGCATGCCATTTTTCTGTTAGCAGATGTCCCCTGTGCATGGTAGCCTACTTATAAGCAAGTGTCACAAGGTCATGCCACATCTTACAAGATCTGGGGGTGCAGCTCAGTGGTAGAGAGGTTGTCTAGCATGTATAGGCTATGTGAGGCCCTAGGTTCAATCTCTAGTGCACAAAGGCAAACAAACGTGCAGTCATCGTCTGTTTCCAGGGTGTGTTGACAGTAGTCAGGGATGCTCCAATGGGGTTGTCTGGTTTCAGCTCTTGCTTAAGGCCTAGGTCTGAAACAGTTTGCTGCCACGGACGGTTTACTTCTTCAGAGAGTTCTCCAACACAGGCTGCCACATTTTCTTATTGCCGTAATACCATATTCCCTCCACCCAGAGCCACCATTGCTCACTCGGGGGTTTCCTTCGCTTTGGTCTATGCAGTGTTTACTGGATATTCTTTTAAGCAATTGAGATTACATTATGCCTACGTGCCTGTGTTTGCATATGTATGCATTAAATATGCTGGACATTTTCTAATGTCATTCCAAACATTCATTACAATTTTTGTGCCTGTGTAGCAATACACATGTTGTAATTTATTCAAATAATTTTCTTTCTGGGAATTTAGCTTCCTATGAGCCCAGGTTTTGTTAATGTAAACAACGCCATGATGAACACAACTCCTACTTCATTATTTTCTTGGTATATAAATTAGAATTAGTGGGTCAGAGAACCTCAACACTTAAAAACCTTTAGAGTCAAAGAAACACATGGCTGAATGGTCATGGGAGGCAAGTCTGTAGGCATCAAACTGAGAAATGGAAAAAACACATCCTACATGCTTACAAACACTGGAATTTATCTTTCCCACCTTTGACAGAGAGTTTGCAAACATCAGTCCTTTCATATTATTTTAATTTACATTTCTTTGATTATTCCTGAGATGAAACTCTTTTTCATGTTTATTGCAGATTGTCTATACTCTTAATTTTCTGTTCATGGCCCTTGTCCATTTTTCTGCTGATTTCTTTTTTTCAATTCATGAAAGATTCATCCCCATTAATGATATTAGGCCTCTGTCGCTTCTATTAAAAATATTTCCTTCATGCTACTTCCCTTTCATTTTTTAATGAATATTCAGTTGTGCAGAAATTTGTTTTTCTGTAGTCTGTTGACTGATCTCTCACACCATGATTTCTTCCCTTTGTGGTCCTTAGAAGTATGCCTGTATTCAGAAAAAAAGATCCCCACTGTCAGCATTTTTAAGGTTTTTTTTTTTTTAATATAAAAATAAGATTGTGAGTGGTGGCCAAGATGAGACACATGAATTTCAGCAAGAGGCTCTTTCTGCCTCTTGCATCATAAGGACCCATGGAGCACTGGCTTCCTAGGGTGCTAAGCGGTTGAAGACACAGACATAGAGTGTAAAAGTCAGCCAGGGTTTGCTAAAACTCCAGGACTGGGAATTTTGAGTATAGGCGTGGGCGTTTGTGCAGCAAGTGTGGTTTTAAGTGCTAGAAACTGGTAAGTCCTTTGACAGCAGGGTCTCTGTAAATGCTGATGCTGAAAAGTCAGCCAGCCAGACTATGTCTGTAAGTCTTCCTCCAGTGAGCCCTGGCTGCTGGAGAAATACGGCTGTGGTCTCAGGTGGCAGAGAGGAAGCTAAATGATTTTGAATTAGATCTTTGCTTTGGGTCACATCTGAAGAAGTCTATTTTCCTTTTCCATTGTACGGTGGTGGTTTTCAGTTTGGTGTGCTGCACACTGTAGATTGTACACACAGCTGGGAGGGATACTGCACAGGAGCCCCAAAATAGGCCACAGATCAGAAGCAGTCTGTATTGCCAGTTTCTAGATGTGCCACCTTGAGCCTCAGTTCCCTTACCTATAAAATGGGTATAATAGGAATCAGCTTTCATAGATCTTGTAGAGTACAATACACTACATACAGCATGAAGACTCAGAAATGACTTGATTCTCAGTGTCTTTAAGGTTCAAACAACAAAGGGTTGTGTTTCCCACTTCTCCCTGAATGCTTACCATGTGTCCCAAACTACAGAAGCTTGATTTTTTGCCCATCAAAATAAATTTTCATTTTGATCTGAAAAAAAAGAAAGATTTCTTTAAATTGTTCTTCAAACTGATGCCCTTGTAGTTATATGAAAAATCAGGGCTAGAGAGGTGGCTCACTGAGTAAAAACACTTGTTATGGAAACCAGAGAACCAGAGTTCAAATCCCCAGTCCCCCGATTTTTTTTAAAGCTAGCCATGGTTGACTCTAGCGAGGCCTGTTACCCCAACATTGATAGGCAGAGATGGACAGATCCCAGGGGCTCATTAGCCAGCCCACCCAGCCGAAACAGCAAGTTCTGGGTTCAGTAGACACCCCCATCTCAGACATAAGGTGGAAAGTGCTAGAAGGAGACACCCAATGTTCTTCTCCGGCTTTCACATATGCATGCATGCCTGCATACATCAACCACACATGTACCCACCACATACCCCATTCATGCCACATATGCACACACCAAAAATAAATCAATAACTATAGCATAATAATGTAATCATCTCTTGCTCTGCATTCAATGACTTGACTTATTTAAAAAAGTAAAATTATAAGAAACCCAACTGTCCTGGGAAACCGGCTTTGTGTCCACACACAGAACCCAGTGCCCTTCCTACTGAGATGCCTCAGACCTTCCTGGAGCTAACCCTGCAGTTCACTGATTTGCGTATTACCTGAGTATCAGTTGCATGTTGAGTAATATCTGTTTGGTATTTCACTATCAAGAGTTACTTTGTTAAGGAAGGTGTGCATAACTAATAGCTCTTTAAACCAATGCTTACGAATCTTTGCCACGTTGCGTATGAAGAAGAAATTAAGTCAGAGTAAAATAACAGGGAAGCAAAGCTGCAGCTCTTTCCTGAGTACCTACTAAGTGCCAGGCACTGCACCAGTCCCCTTGGCAGGAGAGAAGGTCTGTAGGGTAGAGCAGGAGGGAGGCAAGAGTGCCAAAGCCACCAACTTTGCTATTCCAGTTTGACTGCATTGGGAGGAGGATACAAAATTGGGAACTTTCCAATGGCAATGTCAGATGTACGAAATCATTTAACCCCTTGTCTCCTAAATGCTTTAAGTCAGTGGCTCTCAACCTTCCTAATGCTGTGACCCTTTCACACAGTTCCTCACGTTGTGGTGACCCCCAACCATAAAATTATTCTGTTGCTACTTTATAGGTGTAGTTTTGCTACTGTTATGAATTGTAATGTAAATATCTGAAAAGTAGGATTTCTGATATGCGATCCTAGAGGGGTCGCAACCCACGGGTTGAGAACCACCTCTTTAAGTGTTAGTGTTAGAATCCTGAGATATCCATGAATTTGATTTATGTGGCACATGGGAAAGGCAGTACAATTTAAAAATCAAAAACAGAAGACCCATTAGGCTCCTGTCTAGATGTACAGAGCTGTGATGGTGCAGGGCCCCGAGGGTACCAGGAATGAAGGCAGTGAGAACAAGTGCTCACCCTTCCAATCCCCCAATCCCAGGAGGAGTCTCAGGATGCCTGCACTGTAACATGGGTAAGGATAGGTCCCAGTGACCTACAGCCAGGAACAGTAGGAGGAAGAAGGGGGGATGTGAGGGCCCTTTGTGAATCTTTGAGAAGCAGGAGGAGAGCCCCCACCTTTGCTTCCTCTTCAAGCACCATTAAAACAGCGAAGTGGGGGTGCAATCATCAGTATGCATCGGGCCCTCTAGCACAGAATTACCCGTGAGTTCTTCCACATCGTGCAGATGCCCCTAGTTTCTTCTTGTCTGTACACATTACTAATGGGCAAGTGAGGACCAGTGCACCTGACCTGTCTTTATATGAGATGGATGAGCAGTGCCTTAAAGAGATAGACCCTATGTGAGGGTAAGCATGGTGTGTAAGGAGACAAACAGATTCTTCTTAAAACACTGAAAGTCTGTGTTGTATTGTCTGCCATGCCCCTGGCAGTTAAGAAGCTTTGTTCTCTAGAGACTAGAATAATGTAGTATGTATAGATTTGCTCATGAAATTGTTATGTTGGGCATACTAGGTTTAAATGAGCCATCAACACAGATCATGCTTACACATTTATCACTTAATTCACTTTTAAAAACTCTTTAGTGTGACAGGCTAGGGATATAGACCAGTTTTTGCAGTGTTTGTTTAGTATGCATGAAGCTCTGGGTTCAATTCCTAGAACCACGTAAACTGGGTGTGGTTTTGCACACCTGTAATCACAACACTGGGAAGGTAGAGGCAAGAGGAGCTCCTCATCTACATAGCAAGTTCAAGGCCAGCATTAAGTTATGTGAGACCCTGTTCAAAAGACAAGCAAACCAAATAGAAAGTTGGGAAGATGGGTCAGTGGGTAAGGTGCCTGACACATGACTGACTATGAGGGTTGGAGTGTGGATCCCGAATTCCCATATAAAAGCCAGGAATGACAGTGCCTGTCTGTAAGCCCAGCTCTGAAGGGTGAGGGTTGGGGGTCAGAGACAGGACGATACCTGGAGCTAGCTGTCCAGTAAAACTACATGAATCAGTGAGCTCCAGGTTTAGTGAAGAGACCCTGTCTTGGAAAATGAAGGTGGAGAGTAATGGAGTAAGAAACAGAATGCCAGTCTATGGATTCCATACTTATGTACATACATGTGTGAGCTCCCCCACAACATGAACATGTCCACAGGAACCACAAACAATAAAAATAAAATTTAGTGTGTGTAGCTGGAGAGTATCTCTCCAGGTCCCAAAAAGCTCCCGCAGTCCCGCAGCCTGCTTATAAAATAATCACTCAGACGCTTATATTACTTATAAACTGTATGGCCATGGCAGGCTTCTTGCTGTCTGTTCTTATATCTTAAATTAGCCCATTTCTATAAATCTATACCTTGCCACATGACTCATGCCTTGCCGGTATCTTACATCGTGGTGGCTGGCAGCATCTCCCTGCCTCAGCCTTCCACTTCCCAGAATTCTCCTCCTTCTTTGTGCTGCCTATACTTCCTGCCTGGCTACTGGCCAATCAGCATTTTATTTATCAATCAATCGTAGCAACATATATTTACAGCCTACAGGACATCCCACAGCAAGTGTGGCCACAGACACTTGAGGGAAGCCTTCTTCTTTTGGTCCCCACCTGTGCAGACCCAGTGAACACACAGCAAAGACGACCACAGTGATGCCTAATGTCCCAGGGTTGTTTGGAGTTTGTTTCTTGGCAAATGTTGAACAGACTGAGACATGCTTATTTCACAAATGCTAAATTGGGGGCAAAGTAGAATTTTAAAAAATGCTTTTCTGGAGACAACTTTTGCCACATGGAACCTGGTCTAATCATTCTCACTCTGAAATACATATTTCTTCTGACACACAGCTGCAAATTATGCTCCCACCCTCCCACCCTCACCCCGAAAAATCTAGCAGTGTAGAAATGCTTCCATATGCTCGAAGTTTATTTCCCCATTCTTGCTGAGGAGAAATAAAGAAAAATGGAGCTGAGTAGCCAGCTTGCATATACGAGTAAACACTTAGCTGCAGTACATGTAGAGGAAGTAATAGCAGTCCTCAGAGTTGTCTATAAATAACACTCCAAGCCTGCAAGCTTTTGCTCGCTGTGTGTTGAAGTTTTGCTATAGAATGGCCTATTAACTGGAATGTAATTATAACTTACATAGGTTACAGAAATAGTTTAAGACCATGAAGTTCATAGTTCCCAAATTGGGAAATACTGAAGCAGGAATTATGGATAGTGTTACCTGCCAATGTATCACATAAGGATCCCATAATCTAGCTTCTACTCTGGCCCATGTAGTTGAGCATTCTTGTGTGGGCCACCAAATCTCTCCGGGTTTCAATAACACCAATGAAATGCAAAGATAATAATTAATGTGTCTGTATTGCAAAATTAACATGCAATTGAGTAAGCAAAAGTCTTTTGCCTCCAACACTAAACTGAGGTTGGCAATATTGGTGCAGGAATAGGAAGGCCTCAGGAATAATGCATGCTCCTTGAACGCTGTCTGAAGCTTACTTTTGGCACCACTCCCCAAGTTTGCTGGTTCTTAGTTTCAGATCTGTCATCTGTAGTGTGGAGTCCCCAACAATGCTGATCTCCTCTCACTTAGATGATGTATATGGAAGGATCTAGCAAACCACAAACCACTCCAAAGGAACCATGTCTACATTTGATCTCCAGGGTGTCCTCAGGATTTGGCATAGTGGTACATTGTAAATACACCATAAATATTTGTGGAATGAAAAAAAAAAAGCAAGAGAACGAGTCGACTCTCACATTTCCCATTGCCTCATGCCTTGGGCAGAGCCGAGTGATAGGCTCTTTCCAAATGCAAGTCTATGTCTGATGCAGTTAGGCAAGTTATTGCTTTTTTTGGTG
This sequence comes from Peromyscus leucopus, assembly GCF_004664715.2. Classification (NCBI taxonomy): domain Eukaryota; kingdom Metazoa; phylum Chordata; class Mammalia; order Rodentia; family Cricetidae; genus Peromyscus; species Peromyscus leucopus. The sequence continues at coordinate 108,978,203 of NC_051063.1, read as the reverse complement.
GTATCTTTAAAGGAACATGTCACCAAGTTTGTCTTTTCTTCTCCACTCTGATTTGAAAATGAAGTCAGAGGGGGCAGGGAATGTGTTTTCTCAGCAAGCCTCGCAATTTTCCTAGAGACACACAACTACTAAGGTATACAGCCAAAAGCAGAACTCAGGTCAGGCTGACACAAAGTTTGCCCTTTTGTGTTCTCCTGTGTAAATCCACTTACCAACCTGAAGTTCAACCGCTATCCAAGGACACCCTGGAACTTGCCACCTTCTCTTATGAGCATGGTGTTCACTGGAGGCCCAAAGGACACGCTGTCAGGGCTCCCAGGCCTGCTCCTGATGGGTAGGGATTATAATTATTTACCTTCTGCATGACTGTAGGTAAGAAGTCATCAGTGGTCTCACATTGAGAAATAATTCCAGAAAGAAATAATACACTTATATCAAACATTCGAATCATATTTAATATAACTTCCTAATCAAAGTTTGTTGATAGGGTTAAAAGCTATCACACCCTGCCCCTTTCCTTTCAGTATCTATAAGAGCCAGAAAAAAAACTTCCGGATTGATGTTATATTCAATTGAACATGTGCAAAGTCATCCTAAACCAAGCATGGGGGTAGGTATCCATAATGCCAGATACTCAGAAAGCTGAGGCAGGGAGATTGCAAGTTTAGCTCCAGCCTGGGCTATCTAGTATGTCTAAGTCCAGCCTAGGCAACTAGCACACAAGACTCCATCTCCAAATAAAAAAAGAAAAAAAAAAGCCGGCTATGGAGTGTTTGCCTAGCAGAAGTAGATCCTGGGCCAAATAATAACAATAACAACAACAACAATAACAAAATAACAATAATAATAATAATAATCCAGTCTCCAAACCATTCCCTGCTCTATCTTAAAGACCTTGGCAAACAAATAATCCTGTTTTGTAGTGAGAAGTGTCTCTATGTCCTGCCCAGCTCTGGGGTTTGGATGAATCTCTCCTACCCACGGTTCCACAGTCACTTATAAAATAATTACTCAGAGGCTTATATTAATTACAAACTGTATGGCCTATGGCTTCAGCTTCTTGCTAGCTAGCTCTTTCATCTTAAATTAACCCATTCTTATTAATCCGTATGTTGCCACGTGGCCGTGGCATTGCTTGTCTGCTGGCGTGTTGTTGCTCCTTTGGCAGGGGCTGACGTCTCTCTCAACTCTGCCCTTCTCTCAGTGTCTCTACTTGGATCTCCCACCTGACTGTCAGCTTTCTTGCCACAGGCCAAAACAGCTTTATTTATTATCCAATAGGAGCCACACATATTCACAGCATACAAAAAGACATCCCACAGCACTGTTTCTCCATCTTACCCGCAGCCTGAGATATCTCTGTTCACCTGACTAGCAAAGCCAAAACATTTTCCTCTCTGCACAGGCCTGCTTCCTTTGCCAAAGCAGCCTGACTGCCTGAGGGCTGCTGCATTGGCCGTTGGCATGGTTTTCTTCTGCAAAAAAAAGAAGAAAGTTCACTTCTTGTCACACATGGCTTTGCACTTTAAAACACATTGCATGCAACAGTAACATCATTTCATCTAATTAATGGCTATCTTGCGTAAAGTGCAGAATTCAGCTTAGAATTCTGTGCGCAAAGTAATTGCTGTGGATCTGTGTGCAGAATGTTACTGAAACATACAGTAATGGGAGTTTTGACAATACTGTGCTTTTAAAGCCTTTTAGGAATACCATGGGCATGTCTACGAGAGAGCAGCGTGAAATGAGAGTTTTTTAAATGCTAATATGGGGATAAAATGGAACTGAGCCTTAACCTCTGTCCACTTTGGCCAGTGTCACTTTAATCTCTATCTGCTCCTCTGACTTGACCAGATTTCATTTCAAAATTTATTCTTTAATCACATGCTGGACACTAGGCATATGATAGTCAACAAGAGAGACACCCTGAAGTCTCCAGAACAACAGGAACGACTAATGTTGAATAAACAACTATTCATAATGCTGTCTTGCTTGAAAACAAGCAAGTGCAGGAGTGGGACTTGACACGTTCTTCTTGGCCTGGCAAGATGGCTGAGTTAAAGGTGTCTGCCACCAGGCCTGATAGCCCAACTTCAATCCTTGGGACACATTTAATAGAGAGAATAGACTCCTGCAAGTTGTCCTCAGACATCCACGTGGACTCTGAGGTGTGCACACGTGAGCCCACGGGCATGTGCACGTACACACACCCTGTAAATAAAACAAAAAAAAGTTTTTTAAGAAAGTGTTCTTTTCTGGGTCTGTTACAAATTTATCTTGGTGTGGGTAAGGTAGATACACCTTCTCCATATGAAATGTCCTTCTCTCTTGCCTGCTGAGAGAACTTGATCCCCCAACACACTAGACACTTTTCTGTACTCGATTCCCAAATTACAGTTTAAACCCTTTGTTCTGTGCCTGGCCCCAGTTTCCCCATATGTGGAGATCTGTAATAGTATATAACTCCTAGGGTTGCCTGAGAGGACTAAAAGGATTCATCATATAAAAAGCATTTAAAATAACACCCAAGTTCCTGCAGAACACTGGCTCTTGCTATAACTGTACCAGTTAGTGATTGATGCTGAAATGATGTGCTTAATACATCTACCTTCTTCATTAGTTCATCAATTCTTGGATTGTAGGGCCCTTCATTTATCTGCCCCTTCACTCTAGCACTGGCATAGGATTTGATCCCTTAGTAGATACCTGTCTCAGTTGCTTTTTCCTGTTCCTGTGATAAAATGCTGTGACAAAAGCAACTTATGGGGGGATGCTTTATTTTGGCTCTTAGTTCATGATATAGTCCATTATGTCAGAGAAGTCAAGACAGCTGGGGCGTGAAGTAGCTCACCACACTATGTTCACAGATGAGAGCAAGGAATGTGTGCTCAACTAGCTTTCCCTAGTCTACTCAGTCCAGGATTTTCCCACCCAATTCCTGCTCACAATGAAAATGAGTCTATCAATTATCATAATCAAGCTAATCCACCACAGATCCATTTCCCAGATGATTCTAGAATCTGTCAAGTACACAATGAACATGAACCATCTCATGTTCTTTAGCATTCTTTAAAAGTAGCATTCTTTAAAAGAACCCAAGACTGGTGAATCCCCAGAAGCATAATGCACCTACTGCATGCCTGGATCAAGAAAATTTAAGTCAAAATATTCTAGAAACTCGGCTTATGCCCCTCCTATATAACTTCATTCCCTTTCTAGGTAAATAACAAGAGAAAAGAAAGTACATGTGTCTTTTGGACAATCATTCGACATGCTCTTTGGTTCTTTTATGTTCTGTGGACAACACAGAAAATAACTGACATTTCTTTAGATGCAGCCATCATATTCTTTGAACAGGAAAACAATATCATGTCTCTCTTACTTTAATTATGCCAAGCTGCATGCATGAGAGTCACATAACACAATGCAATTTTATTTTGTCAAATGCTTTTCATCTGGAGCTACATCCCCAGCATTCAAGTTAAATAATAAATAATGCAACACAAGCTGTTGGGGGTGGGGAAGAGGGGAATTAAATAACAAAAAACAAAGGAGGAAAGCTGTGAGCATAAAGAACCCCTTATCAGATTTCAGAGGACCTCCAACTCCCCATCCCGATTTGATTGTTTGGTGATGGTCTAGACAGAGGAGTGGGCATGGAGATGCAGTTTAGCAAATGGCTTAAACAATGGCTCTGATTTCATGGTAGTGACATGGTTGCACCACATTTGTCATGCTGCCTTGGCCCTCTTGATACACCATACAGGTTTTTCACTCAGAAGGACGTGTCTCAACAGACAAAATGCTGCACCCCCACCTCCCCATCCATATTCTCTGGGGAGAGTCAGAATGGCAGTGAGAGTTTTGATGGGCACTGTGGCATCCACCCATGTCTAAGAGGGAGAGAGGGAGAGGCCTGCTGTTGTGATGTGGAGAAGAAACATTTCTTGATATTTGCCAGGTGCCAGGCATTACCATAAGGGCTTCGGAAGCTTGCAGGCTCGGAGCCGAATCTGCTGCCTGTCTTGTACTGCCCCAGAGCTGAGGAATGTTTACATTTTTCTTTTTCTTAAAAATTAGTTTTAAAATTAAGGATGATACACATACAAAGAATATGCAACTTTGGGAGATACTTCAGGTGACAGAATGATTACCTAGCTAGCATGCTTGAAGCCCTGACCTCAATCCCTAGAAGAGGAGGTAGAGGGAGGAGGATCAGAAGTTCAAGGCTCTCCCTTGGCTATGTAAGGAGCACAAGGCCAGCCTGGAACACATGAAGCCCTCTCTCAGAAGCAGAAGAGGGAGAGAAAGAAAATGAAGAAATCATATGTGCTCTGCAAAGCCTAACATGCTTCCCTTCTTCCCCAGCAGGCTGCTGAGCCTCCTGGCACACTAATGCAGACTGTGCAATAATGTGAGCATTTATTATCCCCACCATATAATTTGGACATTAGGTCTTAGAAAGGATAAGTACTTACCTGACAGCATGCAGCTCATCCATGTGACTGCTAGCCAGAGATCATGAGCACACATTCTTCCAGGACTTGAGTGAAATAGATTGCTAGTGTGGACCTAGCCGGGCTGGGCCAACGCAGAGGGCACACACCCCTTACAAAAGGTGACCACAACTTCCTTGTGCATATTGAGGCAGTAAACACACGGGTGTAGAAGTCTCTTGAACATACTAATTTCCTTCCCTTCAGATACACAAAAAATAATAAATTGAGGCTGGGGTGATGGCTCAGTCAATAAAATGCTTTCCACACAAGCACGAAGACCTTAGTATGGTCCCTGAGAACCCACGAGAAAAAGGCAGGCACAGAGAACCTAGGCTGAGACCCAGATGTAGTAGCACCTATCAGCTGAGTTCCCAGATATCACCTACTTCACCTACCTGGAAGTTGACTCCAGTTGACTTGCTTTTAGGCTAGTGAATTCCAGGAGAGTTGTTCCAGTAGTCAAAGAAAGAGAAAGATGTCAGAAAGCAAATATTGTATTTCCAGGGCATAGGCTGTAGGCAGCAGCTGACAGAGTTGCTCTCACAAGGGGACTTCTGAGACCCAAGGTACGGAAAGGACTGCCTGGGGTCTTAGGTGACACTGAGTGGGAGAGTCTTCTGTACATTGTAACATGGCACAACCCTGCTGAGAGCCTCAGGGAAACATTTCTACAACTTGAGGTTTTAAAAAATCTATTATTGTAGTGTGTGTGTGTGTGTGTGTGTGTGTGTGTGTGTGTGTGTGTGTACATGTTTGCCACTGCACACATGTGAAAATCAGAAGACAACTTGTGGGAGTTGGGTCTTTCTTTCTGTCATGTATGGCCCAGGAATCAAACTTAGGTCATCAGCTTTGACAACAAGCCCCTTTTATCTACTGAGCCATCTTTCTAGTCCCACATCTAGGACTTGTATATTGCAGGACACCTGCTTAGAATTCCAGTGTTATGTTCAGAGAAGGCACTAGAATCAGTGTGAACAGTAAATGGCAGGGATACCCAAAGGCAACAGCAAGCAGTGAGACTCTTGCCCTCAAGGCAGTGGGAGGACTGTAGTAGAATCTTGCCAAGGATTCCTGTGTGCATATCCAGGACCTTGGGCAGAGGTGCCCAAGGTCCTGGATATGCACACAGGAAGAGACAGAGAGCACATCATGGTTCTTGTGGTCTCATTTGTACTTTTGGGAAACAAGATTCCATGCAATGTGGCATCCCTAGAGGTCATTAGAGATCACTCCTTGAAATGTGGTCTTTGTGGTATCATCACAGGCATCACCTCGGAGCTAGCTGGATATGCAGACTGTATCCCCATACCAGGCCTGCTGAGCCTGTACTATAACAAGATATAATTATATCTGCACTATAACAAGATCCTCAGTGATTTGTGACAGCATTAAAGTTTGAGAAGCTCTGGTCTTGGTTGTAGGAGTAATCACTCTGGGGTGAACTAGACACTGTAACCTTGTGACCTGCCATGTCTTTGTTGTGTGATATTGACTTAAAGACATAACATCTCTGTGCTGCAGCTTGTTCCTATCTGGAACAAAAACAGATGTACAGAGATGTATAGAGGATAAAAACGCATGTACAGAGATATCATGGTGTTCAATTGAGATAACATTGGAAGCCCCTTGACACATAATAGGCTCCTGCTAAATATCAACTATTGTCATCACCATCATCACCACTATTGTCTTTTGTACTCTAGGAGTTTTCATTAAACATTTCTAAAGGAGAATCCTCTCATTCCATGTAGGCCTCATTTTCTCTATCAATAACCCAATAAGCTCTGCCACCAATATAGCCAGAAATGGCAATATTGCAAATATATGTGACTGGCATTTATAGATATTCTTCAAAAAAGTAGGAACTAAGATTACAGACCAGGCATCACCTTGGTTGTTCTCACAACCAGAAGTAGACAGACATGGTTATCTGTACTCCAATGCTAGGGACACTAAGGACCCCCACCCAACTACCCCACAGCCTGGGAATGGTATAGAGAGCCATGGGGCTACTAAGAAATGGTCTCAAGATCCCAGGAGTAGCCGAGGGAAGTGTCTGCCTTCATCTCCTGCTGCTCATGAGGGTGAAACACATCTTCAATTCTTGTTTCTTCCATAATAACTACTAACTGAAGAAAGAAATGTTTAAAAAGACACGTAACCACAAAGGGAAGAAAGAGCCAAGAAGCCACTAGCATTTTAGAACTACAGCTGATGAACAAGAACTGGCTCAGCAGATCTGAGGATGTGGATCCTAAGCTCCCCATCGGAAAAGCCTGTGGGTATCTGACTGTCACCACAGAGCTCTAGGGATCCTGGGAAATGGGAAGCTCGAGGTGCCTCTAGCAACAGTGGTCTGGGAAGAGTTGAAAATGGAAAGGCTGATGGATAGTCTTCAGCTCAACCCCTCTATTCCACTCTTCTGAGTGTCTGCCCCCTCAACACAGTGCACTTAATATTCTTGGGAATCCAGGAATCAGTCTAATATAGGAAGATACAATGTGCTGCAGAAAGGAACAGAGATAAGTGAATTCTGTCTACAATGGTCAAACCAACTCTCCATCCCTTCCCGATGCTAGGTCTCCAGAAAACCCTAGCAGCCAGTTTCCTCCTCCCTTGGAACTTTCTAAAGAAACTGAGAGGCCTGTTATGGAATCACCAAGGAAATTACCTGGCCAGAGCATCCTATGACAAAACCTACCAGCAACAAGTCTTGCTCTACATCTTGGATTATCCAACTGTTTTTTGTTTGATTATGCATGTACACACATAGACCATCTAAACATGAGCATAGTCATTAATGTACACAGGCAAACTAAAAAAAAATAACTTTTCAAAAAGTCTCAAAGTTTGTGCTTCTCTCTCTCTCTCTCCCCATCCCTCCCTCTCCCCTCTCTCATTTAACAAGAACTGGCTCAGCAGTTAAAAAATTTAAACATTTTTTCTTAATAACCTCAAATTTAGTCGTCCCCCCCCCAAAGAAACAAAACCTTTATCCCATACCCATGCTTATGCAAGCAACTCTAATTAACCTCAGTAGATTATTAAAAAAAAAAAGCATGAGAATAAGAGGAACATGTTGGGAAAGAGAGGGTTCCAGAGTGAATGGGAGTGAGTAAGAGAGAATTAGGGTTGAATATAGCAATCATCCATTATATATGTGTATGGAATTGTCAAACAGTACATAAACAAACCTCAAAGAACACAGAGACATGATGAGAGCAGCATTGATATAACAGCTCATAAAAAAAATTGTGAGCATCCATAGAGATGCTTCATGCATGAAACAAGGAGGCTATTTAAAGAGAAGCATTCAAACAGCTAAAACAGGCTCCTGACAATTAAAACCATAACAGCAGAAGTGAAAATGTCAACAGGAGGGTTAGTAGGCAAAACTGACAAAATCTCCCAGAAGTAGAACAGAAAGACAAGAATATGGAAAATAAGGAGAAGATTTAAAAATGAGAGACTGCCTATGAGTTCTAATATTTGAATACGGCGAATTTTGGAAACAGAGAAGAATTATCGGTGAAATAATCAAAGCAAATCTTAGATTTTCTAGAGTGAAAAAAAAAATCCAGTAATAGCTTAGCACATTGGATGAAATTGGGCCCACAGCAAGCATCTTGTGACCTCTGAAATGGAGATCTAGGAAATGGGGCCAGGAGAGATGGCTCTAATTGCTGGGACCCACATGATAGATGGAGAGAGCCAACCCCAACAGATTATGCCCTGACCTCCACCCAGTCACTGTGCATTTACACACACACACACACACACACACACACACACACACACACACACACACAGTGGGGGGGAGACAGAGAGAACAATAAATACATGTAATATTATTTTTTAATATGGGAAAGTGAAGAGCTCTTTAAAACTTCCAGAGAAGGCTAAAAGGTAAAAGAGTCACATTGGCACAATACAGAATAGGACAAATAGCATTGGACTCCTCAATAGCTGATAGAAAAAAGAAGACATGAAGTCATCGACATCATGAGGACGATAGAGAAATTATTTCTGTCTAGAATTTTAGGTCCAGTCAAATGACACTCTCCAGACCTTTGTTTCCAAGAAGAGTAAAGAGAAGAGAATATGTGGTCCTCGGAGCCAAACATATCAGAACAGCAGAATTCGCAGAAATCCGATAAAAGGAGATCCCAGAAGAGGGCCCAGAACACAACCAGCCCGCACTGGGACATCAAGGACAACGGGAAATGAAAGTCTATTAGAAAAGAAAGAAAAAAATTGGTAGGTTATTTTATGGGTGGAATAGATCAGCAGGTTTATAGCTTAGGGGATCAAGCAGTATCAATCCCCAAATGTTTGGGGGGGACGACACACTGAAGAGAAAATAAAACTTAATGTAAGAGAGCTATATGTACACTATTGTATATGATAGGTCTTAACAGAATAATTTTAACAAAGCCTTTGTAGTAAAAATACTAACATTTAATTGAATGATTATATAGGTGCATAGAGAAGTTAAGGAAAAGGCTGTATCCCTCAACTTTACTTTTGAAACTACCAGTGTATTTCATATGTATTCCTTGATGATAGGAAGTTTATTGTATATTGATACAATATTTAGAAATGTGAAAGTGAAAATTGTAAGACACAACTGAAACCAAAGTTGTTGCTTTTATGGAGAGAGACTATCAAGCAGGGTTAGATGGTGAGTTCTAAGGCAAGGGACTTCCAATTTGCACCAAATCCACACAGAGTATTTGACTTTTTAAAACTATGCTCATGGATAACTTTGATTTAAAAAAAATAAATAAAGTTTAAAATGTTCCTTTTGGTCTGCATTTGGTCTTCACTGGTCTTTACTGGTTTAGATCCAGACACTGCTGTGAGGTAGCATCTTTCCCATCCCCCAACCTCAACCTTCTTCCCACCCCATTGTGGGACAAATCTGAGTAGAGGGAGGCCTTGTGCTTTGATAGTCATGTCCATCCACATGCCGGTCCCCCTGAAGAGCAACATCAAGTCACTGGCTGTTGGGTTGCTCAGGACAAAGTGCTGGAGTGCCAGAACTGAGAAGGGCAGCTAGAGAGAGACAGGGCAGACAGTTCTTTCCACAGTCCTTGAGCTGGCTGGAGGAGTAACAGAACTCCTCAGTTTCTCATGTCGCATACACATAACACCGAACCTGAGCACCATTTATTTCATTAAATTCCTCTCCAGTGTCCAGGCATATTTGGGATCCTACTGATCATTCACACAAATAAGTTTAGTTATGTACTTTAAAATTGATTTGCATTTATGTGAATCCCCAGGTCTCATGCTGAAAGAAGTTCTGGGACAGCATCTTGACCAACAAGAAGGACAACATAGATCTCCCCTTACTGTCTAACCATACAGTGATGACCACTGTCTAACCATATAGTGATGACCACTGTCTAACCATACAGTGATGACCACTGTCTAACCATACAGTGATGACCACTGTCTAACCATACAGTGATGACCACTGTCTAATCATACAGTGATGACCACCGTCAAACCATACAGTGATGACCATCATCAAACCATACACTGATAACCACCGTCAAACCTTAGAGAGATGACCATCTCTCTAAGCCCTCATTAATGATTCTTACACACACACACACACACACACACACACACACACACACACACACACAAAACACATGCATAAATAGCCTTTGCTTACTTCTGGGATGCTAAGGATCCAACTCGTGTTTTGGAAATCTGCCAGGTGAAAGGAAAAATATCAAAAATGGATCCTACCTTTTTAAGATAAGCAAGGAGCTCATGAGAGGTCATTTCTCTTTATGGAAGTATTCTGCTAGAAAGTGAAGAAGGCATGATGGACGATCACCTCTTTCCAACCTCTGGGGAAATGATGAATCTGGTCAATGAGCACCAAAGGCTGCTGACATCACAAAGACAGATGGAAGCACACCCTACCATCTATAAAGCAGTCCTGCCAAAAAGTTAACTCTAAAAGGGACCAAGCTGCTGGAGTGAACTGCAAGCTTACAGAAAAGGGAAAAAAAAGAATATGTTCAAATATCCCCCAGAAAAGTACAATGAGTAACTAGACTGCAGGAAACTCTAGGATAAATCAGTAACAGCTAATTTCCAAGAGAAGAGAAATAGATGGCAGGACGCCTATAGCTCAAAAGGAACTTAGGAGGCCCGTCAATCAGTGACAGCATGTGGGACTCACTTGGATGATAACACAGACAAACAGACTGGGGAAAGAGACTTGGGAAACAGGATAATTTTAACAGTAACTGGATACTTGGATAATATTGATAAATTACTGTTGTTTTTCATATAAAACCTATTATTGTTAAGACATTTTAAAAATAGCTCCTATCTTATAGTGATGGCTACTGAAATATTTGTCAGCAAATGAAATAATTTCTGGAGTCTTCATTCAAATAACACGGAAAGGAGTAAGTGTGAGTCAATCAGCCACAACTGGATGTGTGTGTGCTAACAATGTCTGCAGCTAGGTGATGGGTGGAGTCAGCTTATCACCTTTTCTTTTGCTTGGAATTCTCTGTAATGCATTAAAGAAAAGTCACAAGAATATTTAATGCAAATCCTTCCCAAATTCATTAAGTATTGTTTTACATCATGATCTACATAACAGCCCATCATGTGTCTGTGTACCACAAGGCATTTGATCATAAATTAATAGGTTAATATTTAAGATATTTCCAATAGGCCTGGACTTCTCACAACACTTATGAAATGGCTTTCTACAGTTCTCTGAGTCCTATGATTATTCCCTTTAACAACATAAATGCACACTGACAAACACAGAGTCTAGGTGAAAAGTGACTCTCAGCTGAGACCTTTCAGTGCATATGGCGAAATAATCTAGGAATGCTGTGTCCATATTCTTATATAAAAAATAAACAGGGAAAGTGACGGTCTTCTTGGTACTTTTTTTTTTCTTGTTTTCTCATTGGATGAGCAAACCCAAAATAAAGCAGAAATACAATGTCATTTTATCTCACATTTCATAGTCATTAGTGAGTTACATCCATAACATATATGTATAATATGTATATATGTATATTGTACAAAAAAGTACATTTTTTATAAATTAGCTTTTCGTGTCCTTTGCCCTCTTTTCTATTGAGGTATCTTTTCCCTTTTATTTTCATTATTTATTTAAATTATGTGTATGTTTCTGGGCAGTGGTGATGCACACTTATAGTCCCAGCGCTCAGGAGGCAGAGGCAGAGGCAAGCAGATCTCTGAGTTCAAGGCCAGCCTGATCTACAGAGCAAGTTCTAGGACAGCCATGGCTACACAGAGAAACCCTGTCTAAATAAATAAGCAAGCAAACAAACAAATAAATGACATGCATTCCTGCATGTCTGTGTGTGGGTGTGTGCACATGCATGGAGGTACCTGAGGAGGCCAGAAGAACTCCCCTGGAGCTGGAGTTACAGGTAGTTGTAAGACACTCTGTATTGGTTCTTGGACATGAACCCTAGCGCTTTGTAGGAGCAGCTCAGGTTTCTAACTGCTGAACCATTTATCCAGCCCCAAGATGTCTTTTCCCTATATGTCTGTATAACCTCACTGTCTATTAAGGATACTAACTCACATTTCACATATGCTTCAAATACTTCACCAACCTTTTGTCCTTCTGACTTTTGAGTTAGACTTCAGTATACACGTATTTTTAATTTTTGTAATTCTTTAAGATTTCTTCCATTTAATATGATATTTGAGAAGGTCTTCCTTATTCACCCTCCCCCATTAGATAAATTGTCACCTATGATTTCTCCTAGAATTTTTTACATTTTCAGTTTCACATAAAGTCTGGACATTTTTAGGGTCAGTAGAGGCACCTCTCAATAAGTTTGAGGTCCTCAGTTCAATTCCCAAAACCAATAAAGTGGAGGGAGAGAGCTAACAGAACCCCACAAGTTGACCTTTGACCTCCACATGTGCACACATACACATAAATAAATAATAAATAATCTTTAAAAATGTAAAGGAAGCAACTCCCTTCAGGTACTTCAACAAGTGATTGGAATGTTTGGCTTTTCTGAAGTGACCTAAAATCTTACCTTCTTCTAGGTTGCTTTGATTCACAATCAACAGACATGACAGTGACAATATAATTTACCTAGTCAACGTTTTGGGACAACTGATGTGTGGTTTACCTTATGTTATTTACCTGGGTTTTATTTCAATGAATATTATCACAATTACTGTGATCTCTACGATCAGCTTCATAAAGTATCACGTATATGTATGCTGAAATAGCATACAACTATGAAAAATAATGATACACACACACACACACACACACACACACACACACACTTCCAGATATACTGTAAACAAGAAAAGTATTTGGAATAGAATAGTGTTAGGTTCTATTACTGCATCCATAGGCTGTTAAGGTCTGAAAATATTGGATGGCAATATTTTCATCCAACAGGATCCATAAGGACCTCATGGGTGAATACTTGCCAAGTGCCTGGCATGTATAGTGTGGTGACTCACACCATAAAGGCTCTGAAACTTGAGTGAAAGTCATACTTGAAGCTTTCTGATTTGTTCTACGTTCCCTTCTTGGTTATCTCTGCCACATATCCTGGACAATACACAGTTCTCAGAAAGGCCATAGACTTCTAGAGGAAGGGAATAGAGCTGGTTTAGCTTTGCAGAACACCAGCACCTGCCCCTGACCTACCTCGAGTGTGAAGGACATGTCTGTGCAGGTGACAAGAAAGCCTGTTAGGCCAGTGGCGAGATGAGGTGGGAGGAAAGCGGCAACGGAGGCCTTGGCTGAGCGGCACCCATTCTGGAGAGTATCACATGGGATCAAGCAGGCTGGAGAAACAGAAAAGCACTAGAATTCCTTTTGAAGAGATCCCTGGGAGGTGCTCTCAGAAAGAAAACATCAGGCCGGCAAGGTCAGCTGATGGAGCTCCACTGTGTAGTGATGGTAGGTGGGGGCGGGGAGGTGGCTACCCAGAGAGAATGCTTCTGCCACAAAATTTTGCCAGCTAGTCACCTTTGACCACGACAGATGCTGCTGCTTTCTGACCAGTGTTTTCCCTGCTATCTGGGAGCAAATGTCAGTGGAAGGGCGCAATCTGACATCGGCATCATTACGTGCTCATCTGAATTGCAGCCCCGCTGCCCGAACTGCGTGCCCTCAAGGGCAGCTAGTATAGTGTTGGCATGGAAATAGAGTGAATTCATGGAAAATCCCCAGCTTTCACCAGGGGTACATGCATGGGAGCTCATGGGTGTTCTGCTGCTCTGAACAACAGACGCTCATGTTCATTTATTCCCTTCACAAGTATTTCTTTAACACCTACTTAGTGCTAGGCATTGTGCTGAGTGCTAGGAAACACAACAGCAGCTAAGACATAGTGTGGTCATTCCACTCGTGGAACTTAATCTTGCATTTTGAAAGTAAAACACGTTCATAAACAAAGCAATTGCAACTCCAACTTGAGAGCTTTGCAATGAAGGAAATAAACGGGGTATTATCATGGAAAGTCATGTGCCAAGCTATTCTCAACAAGCTTAAATTAACCATACATTGTACTGCAAGCTCACTGCACTACTAATATCAATAATTCCACCTACCTAACCAATACAGTGTGGTGGTCAGGTAGAATCTATATAAGCTGGACACTAGCTTTGGCATTTGTTAGAATAGTGACTTTCAGCAATTTACTTAATTTCTCTGTTTTATTTTTAAATTATAGTTACTTATTGCCTAAGTGTACATGCACATGCATGTGCATGACATGTCAGGACCTGAGTATAGATATCTAAGGGTGCCATAGTTAGGGTTACTATTGCTGTGATGAAATGCCATGACTAAAAGCAACTTAGGGAGAAAGGAGTTTATTTGGTTTACATTTCCATATCACTGTGTATCCCTGAAGAAGTCATGGCAGGAACTCAAGGCAGGAACCTGGAGGCAAGAGCTGATTTGGAGGCCATAGAAGAGTGCAGCTTACTGGCTTGCTCCCCATGACTTTTTTCAGCCTGCTTTCTTATAGAATCCAGAGCACTCAACCCAAGGGGGTCACCACCTACAAGGGGCTGGGCTATCTCTCACTCATAGATCACTACTTAAGAAAATGCTCTACAAGCTAGCCTACAGACAGATCTGATGGAGGCATTTTCTCAATTGAGTTTCCCTCCTCTCAGATGACTCTAGCTGTGTCAAGTTGACATAATACTAGCCAGCACAAAAGACAATTTAGAAGAATTAGTTTGCCCCTTCTATGTGGGGCCCAGAGATCAAACTCAGGTAAAGGGTAAAGCCCCTTTGTCTGATGAACCATCTCACTAGCCCTTGCTTGACTTCCCTCTGTCTCCATTTTCTCCCCTTAGATGTGGAAATACGGACACTTGGCATGGTGCTACAATTGAAACAAGCTTCTCAGCACAGTGTTCAGGCCATGCTGTCTCTTGATATTAACATCCATTTCTTAATTCAGTGAAGGACTTTTTGCTAAGGATCTGTAAGTGCCAGATATGCTGCTGAATGTTTAGGAGGAAGGAGCAGGGTGGAGGACAAGTGTTTGTGATATTTCTGAGCACAAGTGTTCCCCCTTACTTGCTAGCAGACAATATAAGTCATTGTTTATCCCCCAAATACCAGCCTCTCTTTCCCATCAGGCAGAAAGATAGTTCACAGGTTAGACAAATGATGGGCAGACAGCACAGAGGTTCCCTGAGTCAGCCTGCCAGAGAGGAGTCACTGCTTGACCTCTTGCCTTTTACAAATGTGGTTGAGCGTGGAAAGGCAGGGAGCCTGGTCTTCTGACATTAACTTTCCATCCTCACGCTGCTGAGCCAGCAGCACACTGAGTTCAGTGACTTGCCCCCTGTCCTCTGATATCAAGAGGCTCCTACAGATGGCACATCCCGGAAGCTCCAGGCCACACCCCAGGACTTCCAGGAACTTCTCCTGCCTCCTCGCCCCCACAACCCACCCCGCTTGCCCACCTTTTAGCACACTTTTCGGTACTGCTTAGTCTTTGACCATTTCTGGGAGGTCCCCGTTCTTTGTGATAGGCTCCCCCTTGAGGTGGGTAAGGGATTGAGTGAATCAGCAGAGGGAAAGGTGAAAGGGCTCTGCTTAGGTGCTGTGTTTCTGTTATTCAGGTTGGAGATCTGGACCTTCCCGCTAAACAAGAGGTAGGAACTCAGGCGTGGCGGGTGGAGGGGTTGTTCTATAGAGCTTTCTGCTTACACCAAGCTTTCCAAAGCCTGGGGACATGAACTGGCCCTTTCCTTACCCTCTAATTGTGAAAGTTTGCTGGGGCTCACCAGTGGGTGTCTAAATCCTATGTAACCAGCTTGGTATTTGACCAAGTATCAGGCAGCAGGCGGCAGGCGGCAAGCATTGGCCTTCGGCCCTCAGCGACCCCTTGCCTGGAATACTCACATCTAGAAACCCTCCTGTAGTAACTGCTGGTCTCCGAACAGAAGTGTTTTTTTTTTTTTTTTTTTTTTTTTTTTTTTTTTTTTTTCAAATAAATATGTTTCCTAATTAAAACTTGCCCTTTAAAGACTCACATTTTCTTGGCCCCACTGTTTTCTTTTCCTTGTAACATATTACAGAATCAATAAGGGCAATGCAAATATCTTTAATATATACAGCTCTGACGGCTCTAATAACGCATCTTCCTCCACAAAATCACCCCCTCCCCTCTCCAGACCAGCTGATAAGTTCCCCCTGGTTGGTTAAATGCCTTGGCATTTCACTCTGGATGAGGAAGCTTGGAAGGCACTTAGCTCTTCAGAAGTACGGGGAGGGCACCTTGAAAAGGGATAGAGTGATGAGGAGGGCGTCCAGCAGTGTGTGTGTTTTCCATGACAGTTCTTTATTTTTTATTATGAAAATAAGGAGCATTTATTATGCAAGTTAGAGAACATATAAAAATACAAAAAAGAAAATACCTGTTACTCATAATCCCACCAACCTGAGGCAATCGTACCTAATATTTGACATATTTTTATTTTTTCGTTCCCCAGATATTTTTACTAGAAGATTTTGAAGTATAATTATCAATTCTGGATCTTGTGCTAATTTTTTTTACATAATAACAATGATATTTTAATGGTATGAAAAATTAGATGAAATGTACTTTAAGAGTATATGTATAATATTATAACAAAGGCTGTTCCCATTTTCCTTTTCATACTTACCTTTTAGGTTGTTTTGATCTCTGTCGCCATCATTATAAATGATGTAGGTCTCTTGTCAATGATATCCCAGCCTTTGGTGGATACACAAGGTAGATCCTTTCTTTTAGTGTCCTGTGTTTTCTGTGGCCCAACACACCCACACAGAAGCAAGTGCAGTTAGCAACAGAGTTGGATTGTCACATATGACAACACACTTCATTTCCCCTCCAAGACCTCTACTTCCTTTTGAACCCGCTCCCCCGCTGCAAAGAGAGTAGTTCCACCCCCACCAGCACAACAAAACTGCAAAACTGCTTGTGACTTTGGACTTCCAGCCCAACTCCATCTAGCCAGCCACTCAAACATGCTCACTGTGCATTCCCAAGCTTTCAGATCACTCCTCATCTTTCTTCATGACAATTGCCTCAGTTTACCTAAATGACTTGCTTAGTCCTACCTTTTGTCTTCCCAAGCTATCACCATTCCTGTTTTTCCCTCCTACTGCCAAATCATCTTGTTTCAAATATACACAAGAGCACATCCCTGCAGAGCTAAGAACCTTCCATAGCTTTCTTCCATTCCCAGCAAGTGAACTCTGAGACCTTTGGATCTTTGGCTTCCTTCAGACTCCTCCATCATCCAAGCATGCCTGCTGCTCTAAACTTGATCCAGTCATGGCCTACATGTTCAGTTATGCTTCCTTATGTGCCTCATGCATTTGCTCATGCCCTGTGCGGTTCCCTGACTAAGAAAGCAGCCCCTCTCCCTTCACACTCTAGCCTGCCTTGAAAAGCTAACCTTCCTGCAGGAAGCCTTCTCTTGCCCCCCGCTCCCCAACTAGGATGGACATATTGGGCTTATACTGTACCTTTCAGGCAGACACACCTACACTTGTGTCTCTTTTGAAAGGCAAGGATTGGCTTTACTACTTCTTTTTTCTAGAACCTCTAAATATTTCAGCTGCCTATTCATTTAAATGGAAGATAGTCTCCTATATAACCACCCAAACTAGAAAGTAACATGGGCATATTATTGTATTATATAAATTTTATTTAACTCTTGCCAATTCCCCCCAGTAATGCTCTATCCAGGATCACATGTCACATTTATTGTCATATTAACTAAACTGTTCCTTTCTCTGAAACTACTCTGGAGTCCTCTTTCATGATTTTGCTGTTCTTGAATAGCATTCGGCACTTGTGTGGAGTTCTCAGTTTGGAGTTGTCTTTCATGTCTCAATGATTAGATTCTGGTTGTTTATTTCTTGCAGACATACCACAGGAATGGCATTATATCCTTCATCATGCACTGTGTCAGGGGCACATGATGCCTGTTACTATCCCTATGATGCTGACTTTAATGTTTTGATGAAGGTGGATTCTGACAGAGTTTTCTGGTCTAAAGCTATTATTGCCTCCTTTGACATGATCTGAATCTTGTGGGGAGATACTTTGAGATTATGTGAATATCTTGTTTCACATTAAACACCTACTGCTTTCAAAATCAGGGTCTGTTTTCTCATCGCTTGAAGAAGGTGCATGGTCTGAAGGTAATTTCCAAAGTTCTCACTTTCAGACATCCCTTGTTATACCCATCATGGACTCCATGTTTTAATAAGGTCTGAAAGTGCCACTGAAGAAATGGCACTTGCTCAGAGTCTGTGTGTCTTTTTTCTCATGTATTTATCAGACATGTCTAGGACACTGAAGTCCAGAAAGCAGGGACAGTTAGCTTCATACCTAAGCAGCCAGAGCCCATTACATACCTGCCACAGATTAGATGGTCAACAGGTACTTGTTGAAGGACATAATGTGACTATCATTCATAATGGTAGTCAGCATTTGGTGTCTACAGCGAGGACACGTAGTTGATAAATGCCTTCCAAAGGCTTGACATTTTAGTTAGTCTCAAAGGCTTTGTCTCTGGTCAGTGTTCACTCATCATGAGGATTTTAAAAATAGATTGGAGTGACTATAAAGCAATCTGCCCACACCATCCCCCTTCTCGCCTTTCTGCATGCTAAAGTGGGAATATACTAAGCATCCAGCACCCCAAATTTATAAACCAGGGTGG
The DNA here is from genome assembly GCF_004664715.2 of Peromyscus leucopus. Taxonomy (NCBI): domain Eukaryota; kingdom Metazoa; phylum Chordata; class Mammalia; order Rodentia; family Cricetidae; genus Peromyscus; species Peromyscus leucopus. The sequence goes on along the minus strand of NC_051063.1, from coordinate 108,959,454 downwards.
CTTTGTAATCATCACGGGGTCTCTAGAACACATAGTAGCAGGTTGGTTGGTGTTTGTTTTTAAGAGCCTAACCTTCCTTTCACGTTAGTATGAAATCAACACTGTCGCCTATCCTTCCCAGAGCACTTTATAGAGAGCTAGCAGAAGACGGAAGAGGTGAAGAGAGCCAGTGCTGAGTACTTCCTGTGCACCCCAATGCTTTATGTCCATTGTTCTTTCCAGTGAGATGGTGATAACCTATTTTGCAGGTGAGCAAAGTGAGGCTGGGCGAGGGGAAATCCTCTAAAGTCAAGTCCTGCAATAGTCAGCGTGAAGCAGGCTTCAGGTGGGAATTCCTTTAGTCTCTCTCCAGAAAGCCCCTGTGAGTTCAAGCTGTCTCTCTCTCCATCACAAACAAATGTCCTTGCTTTGGTACTATGCTGTCAATTACGATCCAGATTCAAGAGGGATCGGAATTTCTTGGACTATATTCCCTACTGCCCCCCACCCCCACCCCCAGTGATTGCTATCATGACTCAGTAGCTGTTACCATGGTTTTGAGGAAGTTGTCCGAGGAAGGAAGGCCTTTCTTTAAGGCATCTTGCATGCCCAAGGAAGGAACCCTTATTTATCTCTGGCCAAGCAGCAGCTGCAACTGGCAAAGGCAACCCCCCGGGAAGAGTTGGAGGTGTGGAAAAGCATTTCAGGGGGTTAGGCAAGGAGGGAGGCCAAGACCAGCAGAGAAGTGTGAGGAGAGAGAGAAGTCCGGCAACTCGGAGGGGAACGAATGAGAACAAAAGACAAGAGGGTAGGAAGGAGAGAAAAGTAGGGGCAGGGAAGGAAAAAGTTTTCGAAGGGGCTCTGAGGAAGCCAGAAGGGAGGGTCAAAGAGGAATCCGAGAAAAGTACTGAACTAAGAGCTTGGAGAATTCCAGAGAGAAAAATGAGATGAGGAGAGGGAGAAAGCAGCTCAGAGAAAGGGATGGAGGAGATAAGGGAAGACATGCACACAACAGAGATGTGTGAGCGGAGAGGAGAGCGAGTAGCCAGGGGAGGAGGGGCTCATCACCTGTGTGGCGCCCCCCGGCGCCGTGGTGCAGCCCTACTCTAAGTGCGGCTCGCCGGGGCTCCTAGGATTGGCTCCCGCCTCCCATTCATGTAACCTGCGTGTGTGTGTGTGTGTGTGTGTGTGTGTGTGTGTGTGTGTGTGTGTGTGTGTGTGTGTGTCCGCGCGCGCGTGTGGTGTGTGCGTGTGTGTGAGTGTGTCTCGCTCGCTAGCTCGCCCTGTGTGTAAGAGAGCGAGGGTGGGGGACGGAGGCAGGCAGGCGAGCAGGCAGGGAGGGGAAGAAGAGGAGGGAAGCTATTAAACACACACACTCACACACACCCGCGCGCTCACCCCCGCCCCAACCCCCAGAATCCTCGGGATTGCAGCTGTTTCATGTGGGGCAGCAGTGCTGGCAGGGACGCCGGCCGGGAGCGGCCGGGAGCCGGAGCCCGGCGTGTGCGCGCCGCTGGAGGCTCGCTGGGGCTCCGCTCCCCGCGGGAGCTATTGTTGGTCTCGTCGGAGCTGAGCGCAGAACCCGGACCTGATCCTTCTTGGTCGCCTCTATCCGGCTCGTGAAGCGGTGGAGCCAGCGGCGCAGTGCCTCACCTCCCCGCCGTCCTCGTCCCCGCTTCCCCGGCGGTGGCAGCCTGCAGCCACGGTAAGGCGGCGTGATCAGCTCGACCGAAAAAGCGCCTTGGGGACCGCGGCGGCGGCTCGCCAGCTCCGTTGCCCCTCTCTGCGCTCGCAGGTCCGGGCAGCTCATGCAGCTCGCTGAGGGCTCCGGGAGATGCTAGCCTGCACTCCTGCTCCGCACCGGGGAGGGAGGGAGGAAGAGAAGGAGAGCCGGGCGTCTAGGTTGCCGGCAAGGCAAGGAGCTAGGAGCTCAGAGCCTCGGCCACCGCAGCCCCGGGAGTCCGCCGCCGAGTCCGCCGCCGACTGGAGCCTGGGAGCGAGTGTTGGGGGAAGTGGAGAGGTGGGAGCCAGCTCTAGACTCTGGACCACGGGTGGGATCGGTCCAGGTTCGTCTGATGCACCCGGCTCCTTTTCCCCACCATGGCCCAGTCGCCCGCAGCTCCTCTGCAGACTCGCCCGCCCCAGATTCCCGGCGGGCGCTGGAGGAGCCCACGAGGCGGCGCCGGGCTCCCGTGCTGCAGCCTGCCCTGCGGGGCGAGAGCCAGCTGCAGCGGCCCCCGTGCGCGCTGCGGTTGGAGCTGGGAACCCAGGGACGCGACCCCCAAGCCGCTCGCCCTTTGCAACCCCACAGGCTGCCTATCCTCCTGGTCCGCGTTGTTTCTCGTTCGGCTTGTCTCGGAGCGAGTTGAGGCTGCAGGCGCCAAGCGGACTCTCTGGGGGTTCACGGGTGTGAGTGTGTGACTACTTGCACCCCCAGCTTCGGGAAATGTGCTGTGTATTGAAATGTGATCTCTGAGCTCCTTAGTCATTTTTCTAGTGATTTAAAAATGCAGTCTTTACATTGGAGGAGCGGACAGAAGGTGGTAGCACAGAATATGTGTGTGTGTGTGTGTGTGTGTGTGTGTGTGTGTGTGTGTGTGAGTCCACATGTAACCCAAGAATACCCCGCTAACTACTTGGGGGGATGGCTTGAATGGTTGGTGCTTCTTGGCGGGTCCGTAGGTGGGTGTCTCTGGCCACTGCCTTCCTCTTCTCTGCCCTGCCCCGCCTAGGCCAGGTTGGAAAGTACTGGAAATTCAATTGCGTGGTCTCGTGGTCTCTAACTTTGGAAATTGGCACCCCCTTCAGTGGGATACGTTAAGACGGTTTCTGAACTCGGGTTCTGTGTGAATGAGAGTTTTGCTCAGATTCCCCTCTTCAGACCTACACCAGTCCCCCACCCAGTCACCACCACCCCCCTCTCCAACCCTGGAGAGGTTTGTACACATGCAGTTAACAGTAAGCCACCAACGCAGCTACAGGGACGCAGGGAGTTAGTCCGGGTTTGCGGGGAATCTGAGCGTACTATTGGCGTTTGATTTGCCCTGGAGATCGCCCTGCTGCTTCGTAGAAGGCACCGGTGGGGCACACTCGCGATCCCCAGCGCCGAGGCCAGAGGGTGCCCATGTGCTGAGCTGTGAGGCCGTGCACGGAGGATATCTGCCGAACAGTATCGCGGGCAATTATATAAGCTGCCTCGGTGATTACCCAGAACTGTATTGCGAGCACCCGGTTCTTGTTGAAAGTTTTCCTGCTTGAGGACTGTAAGTACCTGGGAGGGAGATCCACTTAGAGAATGGAGAGCTGGACATCTTGTACCGAGGCTCCCACTTCTGAAATGGGCTTTGGGTGCTAAAGCTCTGCCCCGCAAGGAACCGGTTACTGAAGCACGGACTGAGTGGGTGGAGATCCAAGATCAATCTGTGAAGAAAAGCGAGTCAGAACTCGGGTTTCTTTGAGTCCTTTGGAGCCTTGTGACCCGGGAGGTGGGTGTTGGAAGGCCTTCCAGGGAACGTAGTTTTAGGAAAATCGGTGTTCTAGGCAGTCCCAAGAATCTCTCCTTGGCCCCTCTTGGCGCCCCTCCCTGTCTTTAAATCCAGCGTCCTTCACTTGTTTAGAAACCTGCGCCCCTGCCCCCGTCCGTTTTAGAAATGTCCAGGTGCCCCAGGCATGCAGGCCCAGGTTAGGGTGGTGGTGGTGGGTTAGGAAGTAGAGTATTTGCCTCTATGAGGGGGTGGGGGTGGGGGGTGGGAGCAACGATCTATGTACCTAATGCAGATGCGATCGGAATGAGTGTGTGATATGGCTTCTGTCCCCTCGCCTCTCTCCTGGACGGAAAACAGTTTGTTTCTACTGAGCTCACCTGCCCTCCCCCGCTCCCCATCTCGCTGCCTCCATTCGCTGCCGCAGCCTGTCGCACGTTGATGGGCTTTGATAGAGAACCACAGTAGTGGAGTGTTTTTAAATCTTGTTTTTCGCCTGTAGAGGGGAAAAGCTATCCCAGCTCTGGCAGAACCCTGCGGAACGCTGAAGTCTGGGACTTGGTGGCCCTGAACTCCCTCCCCCAAGTCAGAAGATAGAGTGCATGGGTGGGGAGGGTTTTGTTTTTGCCACATTCCAGCGTCGTGAAACTCCGCATCCCCTCCCCCCTGAAATCCCGAGTCTGTCTGAGTGTGTTCGGCGCTGTAAAATAAATCCTCCCTCGCGCAGACCTGTGGGGCTGTTCGGATTTCCTGCCTCTGCCATGATCCTTAACAATGCGATTGCAAAGCCAATGCTGGGCTGGGAAAAATCCCCAGGTGCCGGCCGGCCTCGTCCTGACCTTGCTGAAGGCGCCTTCGCCTGGGCTGCTTTAGTGGTTCTGGCCCAGTTGCTGGAGCTGGGAAAGGAGGACTGCACCCCGGAGGCGGCCGGGTTCGCTCCCAGGGCATGGCGGGAGTCAGTTCGCGGCTTGGGGGTGGGGATGGGTTCGGCGACAACCTGTTTCCCAGTTCTCGGGGCCCAACACCTAGCTCCCCAGCCCTGCTGCTGGCCCCACGTGACTTGCCTCTCCATCCACCTCTAGAAGCCTCCGGGAAGGGTTTTCCAGGGTTGGCTGAGGCCCCCTTCAGCTTTCTGCCAACCTGGGCTGGGCGCCCTCGGCCTAGGGCTTTTTGGTGGCCTGATCAGTGGTCGGCGTTGGCCCGGCTGCAGAGTGGGCGGGGCCTGGTCACTGAAACCCGAGCTGTGGCAGCCAAGTTCCCACAAGGAGCAGGATCCAGCCTGGGTCGCAGCATGTATCAGTATCCCACCCTTCCAATGCCTGATCACTTTCTGTAAGACCCTGGGTGCGCTTTAAGCGCCCTGCAGCTATACTTTGCCGGCTTCTCTCTATGCTAAAGTTACAAAGACTGTTTTCACAGGTGGTGGCAGTGAGAACAAGTTTTCTGTGTGTGTGTGTGTGTGTGTGTGTGTGTGTGTGTGTGTGTGTGTGTGTGTGTGTGTTTGGAGAGAGGAGTCCAGAGGTTTGTAACCAGGCCAGACCATAGCCTGAAAGTGGGCTTTCCCTATTTCTAGGCATTGTAAGACTCCTGTAAAAGAATCTGTTTTCTTTGTTGAGGGTGACAAGAAGGAAGCACGCCCTTTCTCCTAGAGGGACTGACTGGGTCAGTGTGTACTCCATGTTTGCTTCCAGCACTTAATCGTCAGCCCTAGGTCCTTGTGGATGTTTAGAGTGGTGGATGCCTCTGTAGATGCTCTTATGGTTTAGCAGCTTTTCCTCCTGGTGCTGCTACTGAAGTGAGCAGGGACAGGAAGCAGGGTAGCTTGGGAAATTACCATGTTCTTGGGTGGAGAAGGTGTGAGGGATGGAGAGATTCCATTCTCTAGAGATTTCTCCCGCTCGTGGGTTGCCAGTCTTGCTTTTAATCAAGTCATCTCTGGGTGGAAGTAGGCTTTGGGCATTAAGCCATGAAACCACCCTGTGGAGGAGAGTCAATCCTTGCCCCAAGGTGGGGTGGGGGGTCACCACCAGTGCTCGGTTTAAGGAGCACAGCAAATGGCATGGTCTAGAATGCTAAGTAGTGAGCAGATGTTCCCGCAGAAGGGTAGGCATTGGGTTAGAGGAGTCTCCTCCAATAGATTTTAATTCTTTTTAGTATAATCCCTTCAGCCTTTTGTTATTTTGTGGGAGGATGTTGATGGGGATTCCGAGTTTCGAGTTGCGTTAGGTATTGTGGCCCAGTGGCCTTAGGCAGGTTATTTTGGGAGGTTCACTTCTCTCCCCTGCAAAATGTGATAAAGCCATCTACTTTACGATGCTGTAAGCAAGCCCTGGCGCCCACTAAACCTCTGGCAAACTTCACAGATGATCATTCCGTCCCACCTCTTCCGACTTTCTCCACTGTTGTCCATTTGCTGGGTGAAGTTAGTCACAGAAATCAACAGTGCCCAAAGAACCAGCAACATCGCATCCAAAGTCTATTTAAAATCAGCTTCAAGTGCTTGAAACAAAAATATCTTCTCTTTTCTTAGAAAAGTCATTTCCAGTTTTGTTAGAATTTGAGCTTCATTGGGTCCCTTTTTTTTTTTTTTGACAGAATTGCATCCTTGTGCAGATTGGCATATTATATAAGCTGATATTTTCAGATCAGAAGTTACAACTCTGGGAAAAGAGGTGATTAGGAATTTAAGCGAAAGACTGTTGGACAACACCAGTGAGGGACTCAATTGATGACGCCAGTTTCCACTCTTGAACTGTGAGGGAGGTTGAAGGAAAATGAGATTGAATAAACACAGTCATGCAAGTGCTCGCCTGAGTCCTTAGCCGCTTGTCCTATTCAGACAGAGAGCTGCTCTGCCCTGGCCTCAGCTTTTGGATTCCCCAGGCCCAGGACACTCTCCCACATCCATAAATCTAAACAGTGAGATGAAGGGACAATAGGATTCAAACCACCCCCTTGCAAATTTGATTCTAAAAGCCTAGGAGGGTCAATTAAAGTCAACTTTAGATCTAAGGGGCCAATTTTTACCTGCCTTCTTACATGGTCTAACACACAAGTTTATTGTAACTGAGAGCCACATCACTCCATCTTTGCTTTGCTCTGGCAGACAGCTGTAGGAAACGCTTTGAAGTAACATGCCCCAGATCCCAGGCAGCTAAGTAACATGGATTCCCAAACCTTGTAACTTTCCATAGGAAAGTAACGGAACTTGTAAATATAAATGTGTATATGTTTATGTGCATGTGTTCATACACATACGCACACATACATATATGGTGTGTACTGTATGGGTTATGTATTTATTACTTTGTCATCCTTCTTATCTATTGTTTTTACTTAGATAACCTAGGTAAAATGTTGTCATTGAAGCAATTCAGACAATATAGACAAAAACAAAATCAAAATAGGTTTACTTGCTGTTGGGGTTGTATTTTGAGACCTTATGAGTAAAGAAAAAGGGAGATCATATTTGTAATACTTTAAATGCTCATTTTTGCTTAGCAATAAAGCATATAGTTCTATCCCGTTGTAGCACCCTGTGGGCAGGCACGCACCCTTGCACACACACACACACACACACACACACACACCACACACACACACATACACACACACACACACACACACAGAGGCAATAGTTTCCAATGGGAGTATAGAACCCAGATGTTTTAATACGACATGCTTTAGTTTAGCCAGTCCTCACTTTTTGATTTCTTGTTTACTTTTAGTGTTTTGTTGTAACATAACCACAATAGTCAGCTTTGTACATTCCACAGAATTTGAGCATTTCCTTAAGACAAATTCCTAGAAAGTAGGGCTGCAGCGTCAAAGGCTGCACCAAGGCTCTGCCACACATGAGAAGCAGTAGGGTAAACCGTGTTGTCTACATCTTTTTAAGCCAGACTCTGGCTGTTTACTTTCCCAACATTCCCCTCTAAGCTTGGGCACTGAGGTGGTGGAGGAGAGGAGAGGTGACATGCAAGCCTCACACAGCGGATTTGCATAACTTTGAGATGTTCTGCTGAACTGATAGTCGAATCCTCTTTTTTCCAAGAACATTTTTCTTCCCTGGCTGTCTTGGAATCATCCCTTTTTCTGGTGCTTCAGCCAGCAGTGGAGTTGAGATATGTAAATATGTTCCTCAGCCTTGTAGGTGGGGTTGGCTCCGTGATAAATGACAAACAGTTCCCTGGAGAAGTGAGCGTGCCTTCCAGCACTTGCAGAGAGGGTAGCGCCACACTTTCCACTTCTTCCCTTTCCTTGGTTCCCAGGCCTTCAGTTGACCTAGGAGGTCCCAGGGAGAGACAGTGGAGAGGGACACAGTTCTCAAAGAAGCATGGTTGCCCCACCTGCCAAGTGGCATTGCACTCCAAATCAACCCCTGGTTCTCTTCACTATCCCAGGGCAATGGTAAATAAATCACTCACTGTACCTACTTGCTGTTTCAAAAGCAAAATTAGTTGGGTATCTTGTCCCCTCGGTACACGTCCACTTCAGTCAGAGGGGATATTTGTCAGCCTTGGTCCTTCCCTGGTTGCTTTTCTGTGACCCAGAAAAGATTGATTCCCTGTGGTTAGATGACTCTTCATCTGACACAGAACTCTGTGGAACCGGTAAGGGAAGCCTCCCATTCCCAAGGTGTCCCCATCCTCAGCAGGAGCAATCAGGAGTTCCCTTAGATCTGTTAAAAAAGGTCACCTCAGGGATGTTGGATGACGGCTTGTCACTATATACTGAATGGCTCTGTTGGTCACTGCCTCTGACTTCAGACAAGGTTTAGATGCTGCCTTTGATACCTACCTACGACACTCTGGTTTCATCAGGGAAAGTGAAAGAATGCTTTTGTCATTTGTCTTGGCTTTTCTTTTGTTGGGTGGAAACAAAACAGGTGGAAGCCGGCAAGTGAAGCAGTCCATAGAGCAGTGGCCACTGCCCATTTCTCCCCACTTTGTCCCATGCTCAGCTGTGATATGGGAGCTGAGAGCCAGAGGATAACAAGGGCAATCAGTTAACCATTAGCATCCTAGAAATTAGGCTTCAAAAATAGAGGGGGATTTTAATTGGGTCTGAAGCCATACACCTGCCATCCCAGTGCTTGGAGGCCAAGAGTTCCGGGCTGGCCTGGGATACCTAGTGAGTTTAAGGCTAGCCTGAACTACATAGAGAGCCCCTGTATCAAAACAATAAACAAACAAACAATTTCTCCCCCTGAAAAAGTCTATTTTCTTGCTGTGAAATACCTGTTGGTTTTTGGAAGTTTGGTCTTCAAACCCTTTGAAAGTCAAACAAAAGGGCAGGAGCTTTGCATATACCTCGCTAATCCCTAGAGTCAGTTTTCCTCACTCTGAAATTGCCTTGGGAGAGGAGAGTAGATTTGAGGCATTGGGAACCAGTGTTGCTCAGAGGTGAACGTGTGTCCGCACCTAAATGAGAATCCCATTAAGAGGCATATTCTGGTTCAGTGGGCTGGAGGACTCAAGAATTGTATTTTCAACCGATTTGCTACTGGACACCAGGCTTGTGTCCAAAGCACATGCTGAGGAGAATGTTTCCAAGCACCTTCTTCTCTGATGTTCTTTTAGAACATGACAATAGTGACCCTCAGACACCAAGAGGTTCTAGCTATCCTAGATTTGAGGGCTTGTATTAGAAAGAGAGCATCTGTCTTACCTTATGGGTCTTGATCCCTGACATCCTCATGTCCACAGACACAGCTAGAAGGGTATAGTGAACCCTCTTGTCCTAAGTTGTGAAGGAGTAAAAGATAAGAGACAAGAATCAAGGGAACACCTATCAAGTGCCATTGGAGTCTGTTCCAGATGAGGAAGCTTGGTAAGGAGGAGCAGTTTTCCCAAGGTCACATGCCTGGAACTGACATTTCATAATGAGTCTCTCTAGCTCTTACCTCCTCTGTTCCATAGAATGGCAACCGTAAAACTTTCTAGAATGCCACGTCATCAAAATTCAGCACTTAACAAAATGGTTGTTTTTAGAAGTGTTTCTCTCTTTTTTTCTGGGCCAACTTTGGGAGTAGATCAAGACATTTACAAATATACATCATTATCATGTAAGCAATTAAAGTGCTTAAGAGCTTAAAAGCAATTTGTTCAAGTTGGTTAAATATCCACCCTCCCCAATCTTGTTTGTATTATTAATTTCCTCATCAAACTTGTAATAGCAACTCCACAATGAAGACCCATATCAGTATCTGCTTATTGAGAGAACCTTCCCAATGAGGGGTTTGTTTTGATAAGGTCCACAGTGAAAGGACCCAGTTCAGGATGAGTCAGAGAAACCAGCATTTTACTAAATAAACCCAGCTCTTCTTTGGCCTCTGGATGAGAACTGGTTGTTTAAACGTTTTATTAAGGTGCAATTATTCTGAGAACCAGTTAGTAATGCAGCTCTTTGCAAACATTAATTAGCTGATCCCTACATCACCCCACATGACTGATAAGTAGCATTAGCCCTCCATTTGAGAGAATAAATGGACACATGAAGCTGAGGGGGTAAGAGGCCAACTCTCGCCCTGATGGAAATATGGCAGTGGCAGGTGGAGTTAGGAGACAACCTGAGTTCCTCACTCAATAGTATGTCTCACAGTGCAGTAGACAGCAGAGAGCTGCATAATCTAGTTCAGTGGTCACTAGTCACAATTGAAGTTAAATTTAACTAAGATGCAACAGAATTAAGATTCCCATTTCCCCAGCTGCAGAAGCCATTTTTCAAGGGTTCAAAAGCTGTCTATGGATAGTGACTACCATAATACATACTGGAGTTAGAGAAAACTTCCATAGTTGTGGAAAGTTCTCAGAAGCAGCACTAGGTTAGATAAGGGGGATAATCAAAGAATGAGACAAAAGTCCTTGCTATTCATGGAGCTAAAATATAAAACTTCTCTAAACTGGCTATCACATAAAGAATACTGAGTAGCTCAAACTGTGGCACAGCACTTTGGGGTAGCCATTAGGGAGCCAACTCTAGACAGCAAATGATGAACTCAAATCCTGGCAGGGCCACACATCTCTTTTAAGATGAGCACCCTGCGCCTCTTTGAAGGCTCATGCTATTATTTATCACCTTCCTTATTAGCCAAGATTATTTTTAAGACAATGCTGGCTCCTGGAGAGAGTGATGGGAGACAGGTACTTTCCTTCTGCACTGGTGGAAATGCAAATGAATGTACTCTTCCAAGGAAAGCGATTGGGCAGTAACTGTCAGTGGTCTCAGAAACCCTTCCTCCCTTTAGTCCAGTGTTCCACTTCTAGGGACTCAGCCAAAGAAGATACTCAGAGACAGACAGAGAAGTTTTCAGAATGGCAATGTGCCCTGCAGTGTTGCTTATTAGTTGAGGAAAGAGTAAGGAATGGACTGGACAAAGTTTAAAATATTACACAAAGTTTAAGAGTTGTTTTTGAGCCGGGCCATGGTGGCCTTTAATCCTAGCACTCAGGAGGCAGAGCCAGGCGGATCTCTGTGAGTTCAAGGCCAGCCTGGTCTACAGAGCAAGATCCAGGAAAGGCACAAAGCTACACAGAGAAACCCTGTCTTGAAAAACCAAAAAACAAACAAACAAACAACAACAACAACAAAAAAAACAAAAAGAAAAGAAAAAAAGAAAAAGAAAAGTTTTTTGATTTCTTTTTTTAAAATTTTCCTCCCTTCCTTTCCCTTTATATTTATTTATTTGCCTGTTTGTTTTGAAGCAGTGTTGCTGTATAGCTTAGGCTGGCCTAGAACTTACTAAGTAGTTCAGGCTAATGTTATTCTTGCAGCCTTCTTGCCTCAGCATCCCAAGTGCTAGGATTACAGGTGTGTATCACCATACCCAGTAAGGTTTTCAACCATATTTAACTGGTAGTAAAAGCATTTTATTTATCGAATCCCTATTTATACCTGTATATGTTTTTTGTTTGTTTGTTTGTATGTGTGTATACATGCTTGCGGAGACCAGAGATGACAGTGGGTATCTTCTTCAGCTATTTGCTACCTTATTTTTTGGAACAGGATCTTTCAGGGAACGTTAAAGACATCTAACTTTCAGCTAGAATGGCTGGTGAGTAAGCTCCATGGATCCTTCTGTCTGCACCTCCATAATGCTGTATTCCGGCCTGGGACCCCAGCTGCCATGTATGAAGCTGAGTGGAGCATTTGCCTGCCCCGCCCCAGTGCTGGGTGGGGGAGAGACCCCTGAAGTTCACTGATAGCCAACTTGGCAAGGTCCAGGTTCAGAGAAGGAGAAAGAAAGAAAGAGAGAGAGAGAGAGAGAGGGAGGAAGGAAGGGAGGGAGGGAGGGAGGAAAAGGAAAGGAAAAGAAAGGAAAGAAAGGAAAGGAAGGAAGGAAGGAAGGAAGGAAGGAAGGAAGAAGGAAGGAAGGAAGAAAGAAAGAAAGAAAGAAAGAAAGAAAGAAAGAAAGAAAGAAAGAAAGAAAGAAGAAAGAAAGAGAGAGAGAGAGAGAAAGAAAGAAAGAAAGAAAGAAAGAAAGAAAGAAAGAAAGAAAGAAAGAAAGAAAGAAAGAAAGAGAAGACACTGAGGTGACTCAGATGAGCAGGGTAGGATAATGAGAAGAACAACAGCTTTGGAGACTGTGTTCAGAGGAAGAACTGGTATTTTGACCCTGAGCCATCGCCTTCCTGGCATGGAAACCTTGGGTGAACCTTCCTGTGCCTCACTGTCCTCATCTATTAATAATAGAGAGTGCAGTAAATCAACCTCACATCTCATAACAGTGAGGATTCAGTGTTCACGTTAGTAAAGATCCAGTCCAAGCAAGTAAAGATGCAGATGATGTTAGGGCCTGGTGTGCACTGTCTAGAATGTACACTCATGATGTTCCCTGGAGAATTTTTGGGATCCCCACTCTCCAGAGGAAGGTAGAAGCTGTCTTGTGGTTCTATGATCCTTATCTGACAGGCTTATCTGATTGGTAGGGCCAAACCTGGTAGAGATGTGGCTGACTGTGGTCCCCATCTGTCTCTCGTCCAGACTAGGAAGCTGTTTTCCACCTGGTCCATTGTGTTTATGGGCTTTCTTGCAGTGCATAGGACTGAAATGCTGTGTAAGTCCCTAACCAGTCCCCACCCTTACTGCTTCTCTCTCCCAAGGAATAAATAAAGCTGGAATGCCTTGTTCACAGGCCTGACTGATTAAAACTCAAAGGGCCCCTAACTAAAAAGTAGTCCTGAGCTGCTAAGTGACAGTGGCTGTGAGGCTCAGTGTGGAGCCACATTCCAGGAAGTGTCTAGGACTGTAGATCAGCACACTCATTACAACCTTGAGCAATCTCCTCCCGAGCTTTCTCCCCTGGCATCTCAAAGTGGCACTGAGTTACCATTCCCGGTTTTAATGCCTTCTTCTCTGGGACCTTGACAAGCTACTTAACGTCTGCATGACTTAGTTTCTCTGTTCATCAAATGGGAATAATATTCAGAAGTTGGCAGGGTTGCTAGCATGGTTATTGGGAAAGATCATTTATGACAAGCTTTGGAGTCCTTGTTACTGCTGAGTCAACATGATTATTCCCAGAACCTTCAAAATGATTTATTGACTTTTAGCCCAGAAGCAGAGGGTTTGCTTGGCACTGCAAGGCCCTGGGTTCAGTCCTCAGCGCCACAGTAAGCAAAGAGAAACAAGAAGGAAAGAAAAGTAATTGATTGAGGTACAGGGAAGTTCTGAATTCCTTTTCCTCCATTGTGCTGTGGTTTTGTAGAGTGCTTTGCCTGGGAGGAGGGGGTGGGGGGGTGGGCAAGTCTTGCAAGACTGGGGAAATGCCAGCACAGTGAAGGCTGAATTCTGTCTTGTCACCTGGTGGCTGTATACATTCAAACAAGGTGCATAGAAATCTTCTGAGCACCTGCCCTTTTTTTTTTTTTCAGTAATAAAATGGGAAATCAAAGTCTGGCTCCAAAGGGTTTTGTAGCACTTGTATAGTATCTTTTGGTCAATGTCATTTGTGCCAGTGGTGGCTTCTGGCATTGGCGTATTTCTTCTTATTCCACCATCTGCTCAGCTCCGGGTCCTCTGACCTGCTTCTGAAGCCTGTGAGTGCAATTCAGTGGTGGGCAGAGGTCTGCACTGTGTGTGTGTGGGGGGGTCACCTAAGACAAAGGAGGATTTGAAGATACTGGTTGCAAGGTTGGACAAGCCTGGCTCCAGGAGGACCTTGGCATCTTTGCCTGTTGATAATGAAGATGTCTGTAGAAGTAGAAAGCCAGACCTCTCTGTTGAGCAGATCCTGGTTCAGTAGCCACTGTCTCTCCGCTTCCTGCACCAGCTTGGTCTTCTGCAAAGCCATGAGGGTTCTCTCCCTGCTTCTCCAAATGACTGTGCAGTGCCAGCTATGGTTTCATTACAGTGCCTGACGGGGATTTCTGACCCCATCCCTGCAGTGGACTCACCTGGGATGTTCTTACCAAAAACCAGCCCCTATCCTCATGAGTGTTCGACTTGTGTGTGTGTGTGTGTGTGTGTGTGTGTGTGTGTGTGTGTGTGTGTGTGTGTGTGTGTGTGTGTGTGTGTGTGTGTGTGTGTGTGTGTGGTTGGGGGAGGGGAGGGAGCCAGCAAAGCTACCACCATGATCACAAAGTACAGCCAGGGCTGAGAAATGACTCACAGAGTGGAGCTTCGTTAAACCTAGTTTCTTCCCCTTTTCAAAGAAGCAGAAAGGATCCCATACTGAGTAATTTATATATGAGGTGAGTGACCTAATTCACTAAAGCCAGGGGACTAGAATATGGTAATCAAGGCTCCTTGCTCTGCCCTCCACCCTGCCTCTGGCAAACTGGGGCATCTCAGTGGGAGAGTTGGCCTTCTCCCTTGGCCTGCTCTGTTTGCTCCAACAGCTGTATTCTGCATCTGGAAGGCCTTGCCTTGCCTGGAGGTGTCAGGCTAGGTCTTTGGGCTGCTTCTGCTCTTTTTATGCTCTCCTGGGCTGTGCCCATTAACCACTCCTGTACACCTTCCCTCAGCCTGTGGGAATTCTTCTGCTTCCCCAGGTAGAAGAAGAGAGGCCATTTCATCTCTTTCAGCATGTCAAAGACACATCTCACGGCAGTAACCTCCCAGAGTTGTGCTGGAGACTTGGCATTGTGGAAGGGTCTGAAGGGTCTGCAGTTTGGGGAGTCTGGGAGATTTTATATCTTGTAGATGACTACAATTTGTTCAGAAGTCCTTGGCAGGCAATATGACTTCACCAGGAAAGGTGCTTGCTATGAAAGTCTGATTACCTGAGTATGATACTTGGAGTCTATGCAAAGGCAGAAGAGATAATGCATTCTACAAAGTTGTCCCCTGACCTCTACCCATGTGCCATGGTACATACGTCCTCCTTCAAGTCACATGCGTGAAAACACACAAATAAATATGAATACTGTCAATACAAATAATGAAAATGAAGGAATTCCTCACTCCTTTGGATGCATTTTTTTTGAGAGCATCTAAAATCTACCTCCAACCTGGAAACTGAGTTGTATTATAGAGAGGCCTTTTAATGTCAGATATAATAGTGCATTTCTCTATGAATCCCAGCAACTTGGGATTCTAAGGCAGGAGGATCACACATTCAAGGCCAGCCTGGACAACATAGGAAGGCCTGTCCCAAGAATCAGACAAAACAAAATAACAAACAAGAAATACCTTAAGGCATGTAGGAACGAGCTCAAGACTTGTTAAGCTGTAGGTTCTCAGGGTTGCAGAGATGACTCAGTAGAAGAAATGATTGATTGCCACACGAACAGGAGAACCAGAGTCTGGATCCCTAGCACCCATGGGAAAGCAGGGCATGTTGGCTTGCTCCTATAACACCAGAACAGGGAGAGGCAGAGGCAAAACAATCCCAGGAGCTCCCTGATCAGCCAGGCTGGTCAAAATGATGAGCCTGGGGTATCAAGAGATAAATAAAGACACCCAATGTCAACCTCTGGCCTCTAAAGGCGTATATAGAAAAGCATGCACTTATGCTCCTGTACACACGTGCACACACCACACACAGCCCCTTCACACAAACACAAATTCTTATTCAACAGATTGGAGAGTAGACCTGAAAGACTCCCTGGAGCTGCAAGTGCTGATGATGGACACCCCGTTCTCAGCTGAGCAGGGCTCTGAAACTCTGATTTTCTACTGTTTCTACTTTCTCCTCTTCATCTCCCCAAGTCCATAAGTACCAGGAGTAGACCGTCGTAGAACGAATGAGGTCTATCAGTGGTGTGCATCTGGCCGTCAGAGTCGCTGTGGTCTCTGTAGTGGCAGCTGCAGGGTGCCAGTCAACATAGTAAACAGTGGCCATCATCGTCATGCTAGGGACCAATTGCACTTGCAGTTGGAGCATTTTGCTCTCCAGGCTTCCTTGCCATCCTTAAATCTATTAAGCTTTGTGACATGTTGTGGAGGAGGTAGCAATTTTATTATTAAACTATTACATTAAAGATGTTACAGTTTTTTCATGTTTGGGGGCAGGAAGTATAGGTGAATGATAGAGCATTTGTCTAGCATGCATGTGGCAATGGGTTCAATTTTCTGCACTACCAAAATGAAAAAAATAGCATGTTTATTTATGTGCTTTTTCCCTTATAATATGAACAATGCACACTAACACCAGAACATTTAGAAAGCCTAAGGTAACCCAGATAGTAAGTGAAAACAACACACATTCCTGTAGCTATACAAATAACGGTTCTCTCCAACATTTGTTCTTCTCGTGAATATTGTTTTTATGTGCAGGTCTTTGAAAAATTCTTTTAGACTTATTTACTTTTATTTTATGTGCTTGAATGTTTTGCATGCATGTATCTGTGTGCACCACAAGGATGGGGATCAGAAGAGGACTTCAGATCCCCTGGACCTGGGGTTACTAATGTACATAAGTTACTATCTCTCTAGTCCCTTACCTGAAATTGTAATCTTCCTCTAATCCTGCTCACCCCTACCACAGAAAGCAAATTATACACATCATTTTCTGACTTTAATGTGAAGATCGTTTCCCATGCCATTACATTTTTCTTTCCAGCATGCTGTTTAGATATGTAATTTTCCATCACAACGATGTGCCATTATTTCTCTAATTTCCCACTGTTGTTTCCAGTTTTTCTACCCCTGTAAATAATGCTGAGTTTCACATAGCTGTGGGATTTTCTGTTTAGTTCCTTTCACCCACTTTCTTTACTTGAAATTTCTAGGTCAAAGATGATGTAGCACTTCAGAGCATTTGATCCGTGCTATTCATGGGCCCACAGGAGCAGGAAGCAAATGTGGGTTCTCCTAGTCTGGGAGGAGTTTGGTCAAAGATGTTCTCATCATTCCTATGTTAAGTTGGGAGCTGTAGAGTCTGTCACTTGCCATGGATACCACGGCGTCTCTGGAGACCTCAGAGCATACAACTTCACTGCACTCTACTTCTGGCTGTGTGTTTAAAACTGTGTCATGCCAGGTGAGGTGGCCAGCAGGTCACACAGCTGAGCTTAGACCACACATTCTTTCCAGAATTTTTGGGTTGGTTGAGCACCCAGAAGAGGAGAAGGAAGATTCTTCTAGAGTGCTCTCCAAACTCTAGCCTCAAGAATCCAACCTCCTCTTGGGTATTTCTCTTGAATAATCTCATAGCTGTCTTGAACATGATGCATCCCAAACTCATCCTTACCTCAAGGAACGTTCTGCCTATAGTCTTCGGCCTATCTTGACCAGTGGGAGCTACATCCTATGCTTCATAGATCCCAAACTTTGGAGTCACCTTTAGTGCCTGTTTTTGTTTCCATGTCTGAATACAGAACCATCTGGAGATCTTATGATGGTTTACCTTCAAAAATAGACCCAGAAACTGACATATTTTCACCATCCTTATTGCTATCAAATTGCTCTGTGCTCATTTTCTCTCATCTGGATAGTGGCATCATCTTGCCCTGGGTTCTCAGTCTGTCCTTTCCTCCTTGCATTTTCTTTTCATCCTAGCAGCTAGAATGATCCTATTGTTTTCTTACATCTATATTTAAATCCTATATTAAAATATAGCTCTGGTCTTGTCCCTCCTCTGCTCAGGCCTCAATAAGGGATCCTTACTTGCCTCAGGGTAATGGCCAATGTACTTTCAAAGTTCACAAAGCACCCTCACCAGACTTCCCCACCTGCCTCCTGCCCCAACCCTCTCTTCCTCGCTTTGTAGAGCATCCGGTCCACTCTTGCTTCAAGAGTTCCCTTGTTCTTTTTCTTGTTCCCCTTGATATCCCCAGGGGTAATTGCCCACCCCCTGCTCTGCTCCAATAGCCACTTCTCATCAAGCCTTGCCATTGACAATCTATTTGCAGTCAGAACCTTGCCCTCACCCCTGCTCTACTATTCCACGCGTCCCTAACCCTACTATATATTTTCTTCTTTCCATCGTGTTAAATGTTATGCTCTAGTGTTTTTAACAAGATCACCCTAGCTGCTATGTTGAGAATAATCTAAAAGGAGGAGGTGGGTCAAGGGCAGAGCGTGCTATGTAATTTACTTATTTATTACACTTATTGACTGAAAATGAATAAAGACTACCCAAATAGGCACAGGCAGAGACTGTTTATTCAGAGCTTGTTATAACAAGGGAGTCAGCCACCATCACTTGCCTTTGTCAGTGCCTCAGAGGCAGGCAGGAGAGTAGTCAGCTTCACAGTGAGAGCAGGGGAGACTTTGGGCTTCTCTGCTTGGAGGCTGTTACCAAGGGAAGAGGGCTAACTAGAAGCCAGCATTCTACAATTCTGGCTTATAAAGTGGAGTTGCCTTCCTCTGATTTCAAGTGGAGGTAAAAGTTGGGAAAGCTGGAGGGTCAGGGTCGTTCATCAATTTGGTTAGTTCCTACCAAAGTGCTGGGTCCTAGATCTGCTCTCATGTCTGGTCTGGCCACTCTTTGTTGATCTCAGTCTCTTGTGAATGCTATTAATCTCCACGGAGGTAGAGATCTTTGCTGTTTGTTCACAGAGGAAACCCCAGTGCCTTGACAAGTGAGTCTGACGGGTCGAACCATTTAGTGTTTTGCTAAATTGTACAAGGCATCTAGCCTGCATTGTCTCATTTAATCCTTACAACAAACCTAGGAGGTCTTTTTAAAATTACATTTTAGCCGGGCCGTGGTGGCTCACACCTTTAATCCCAACACTCAGAGGCAGGCAGATCTCTGTGAGTTCGAAGCCAGCCTGGGCTACAGAGTGAGTTCTAGGAAGGGGGCAAAGCTCCACAAAGAAACCCTGTCTCGAAAAACCAAAAAAAAAAAAAAAAAAAAAGGAAAGAAAATAATTACATTTTAATTTATTTATTGTGTGTGCATGAATATAGGTGGGTAGGTGCATGTGCTCCTCCTCCATATGGAAGTCAGTGGACACTCTGTGAGTCAGTTCTCTCTTTTTACCATGTGGATCCCAATGATCAAATTCAGGTCATGAGACTGAGCAGCCCGTGCCTTTTCCTACTGAACCACCTCACCCGCCATTGGTTTAATATAGGTCCTATGGGGCGGTGGGGGACAGTGAAATGTCTATGACAACAGCCCCACCTCCCACAGTGAAGTCTTCTTAGTCCTTCTTTCCAAAGGTGGTTCAGAGAGGTCAGGCACCTTGCCCAAAGTCCTCAGCCACAGTGAGTCAGAGAACTGAGTCCATAAACAAATCCACCTGGTCCTAAAGCAAGTGATCCTCCGATAGAGGTTTCTACCTAGCCCGTGGGAAATGGAGGCTGGTGGGGAACTCACCAAGTGCCAGAAACAAGATTGGTCCCATCTCCAGAGGTCACTGAATTTTCAGGCAAACCTTTGAGCAGACACCTACCATCACTGCTAAATCAAACCTTGTTTTCGAAATTATTTTGAGCTCTTGGAAGGACCCTTTAAAGCTCTCTCTTAAGATTCCAAATATATACGTAGTATGGAAAAATTCACTCCAGACTTGAGCTTGGGTGACAGCCTCATAGCATCAAAATAGGCATACACACACACACACACACACACACACACACACACACACACACACACATTCAGGCCTGCCTGTAATTTCCAGAACATTCTTAGAATTTTTCATGTTTAAAGCATCGCCATGGTAACTCTCATGGTTGTCATTTCTTGATCTATTGTCGCCCATCTCAGTTTTCCATCCCCCTAATCATCACAAAATTAAGTTCACTTGTTCAGAAATGGACTCCAGAGGGACGCCAGCAGGTGTCACAAAGTTCATACCAGAGGCGGGGAGTGACAGCCAGGTCCTCTGCATCAAACTCTGCCAGTGAAGATAGCTAGGCTTTGCATATGCCCAACGTAGCAACTCTGCCAGCTGTACTTATTATGCTCCATTGTCTTCTGTGTAAACAGTGGAGCCAAGTTCGAATATAATCCTGCCTGGCTTTAACTTCAATACCCCAGATCTCAGCAATATGTAGCCAGGACTTTAGGCCCAGTTTCTTACAGGCTCATCAATGGGCTCATCAGCAGTTACCCCCCTCCTCCCCACCAGGTCTTTAGATGTTGAGGGAGGCTAAGCTGGATGAAAAGCTGTCTTTGGTTCTGCTGTGAGGAGCTTATTTGCTAAGTACTGAACTACTGTGGTGGGAGTGAGCCTCCGACCTCTGGAGAAGAGCAAGGAGGTTGAGACTCCTGAGGGGCTTCTTGCTGGGGCTAGAAAATGACACTCAGCCGGGCGTTGGTGGCGCACGCCTTTAATCCCAGCACTTGGGAGGCAGAGGCAGGCGGATCTCTGTGAGTTCGAGGCCAGCCTGGGCTACCAAGTGAGCTCCAGGAAAGGCGCAAAGCTACACAGAGGAACCCTGTCTCAAAAAAACCAAAAAAAAAAAAAAAAAAAAAAAAAAAAAAAAAAAAAAAAAAAGAAAATGACACTCAGTGTTCTCTTCCAAGATCCAGGGTGAGAATGTCTGGTTTCTTTGGGTGGGGTGTTGTATCATATTTTGTTTGTCTAGGGGATATGTGATATTTTGTTTGTGTTCTTACAAATAAAGCTTGCCTAGAGATCAGAGGGTGGAGCTAGCCACTAGATAACCATAGAAGCCAGGCAGTGGTGTTACAGGTCTTTAATCCCAGCACTTGGGAGGGTCATGCCTTTGATCCCAGCACTCAGGAGGTAGAGAGAGGAATGTAAGACGGATGGAGACAATTCTTGGCCCCATTCGGTCAGAGGATCTGGAGAGGTAAGAAGTCACTAGCGGCTCCTCCTTTGCTTCTCTCATCTTTCAGGTTAGCTTTATTTGTCAGAACACAGACAAAACACCACACAACAGTGGTGTTCCTCAGCAGGATCCTGGGCACCATCATTGAATCAGACTGGTGAAGCAACATGAGGTTGCTGAGTGAGCTCCAACTCAGACTACATACGTTGTGAGAAGAAAGGAGTAGGCGAGTCTGCTCAGAATTCGGGGCTCTTGGGATCCAAGGGAGTATTTTAAAACACCTGCTTTGAGTCAGGAGGAGCTCTACTTAAGTTCTGGCTCAGCCATCTCTGCCTTAAACTTGACACCATTGGCTGGTGATTCTCGGTTGCACTGTCTTACACATTGTAGAATAGTCATTGTTGCCTCTGGGTCATTAGATTCTGGTGCCTTCTCCACCACTTGTGACTGATTTGTGATTTTTCTGAGACATCGTTAAATGTCACCTGAGGGTCTGGGTGGGGGGGGGGGGCAATACAAGATTGTCTTGGCTTGAGAAGCACTGTACTGATATGTGTGACCTTTGGCCAGTTACCTAAACTCTTGGATTTCAGGTTTTCCTCTTCACTATGTGGTAACCAGACCAACTTAAGGACTAAATGAGCGAATTAGCATAGAGCCTGGCTCAGGGCAGATGCATTTGGGAAAGAGCTCTCATTCCCACGGTGCCTGGCAGAGGCAGGAGAAGCTTCCAAAAGAAAGAGGAGCTTGTGGTCAGACTGGAAAGATGAGAGCATGTTTTCCGTAAGGACGTGAACTGCTGCGGTCAGGGTTACTCTCCCTCCTCCGTCTACCCCCACAGGCTTACTCTCACTTGCTCATCACCTTTTCTTCTTTCCTGTGAAATAGACCCAGTGGCCTCTTAGCTTCCCGAAGAGGTGGGTTTGATTCTGGCCTCCATTTAATTCTCCCAGGGCTTCAGGTGTGCATGAACTTGCCCTGTGTCCTGCAGCAGGCCAAGAATAGTTGCTGTTTCCCCCCATCTTGTTAAGTATAGATTGGAAATTTCTTTCTGTGCAGCTCCTCTGCAAGAGAAAATGCCCTGAGTAAGCTTTCAGATCAGGTCTGGATGAGGCAGCCAGAAGCTAAGAATGTGGTTGAATATTTCATGGAGACCCTTTCAAACCATACACTCAGTTCTCCTGGAAAGTGTGGGGGAGAGGCCACAAGCTGGGAGTCAGGTTGCCTCAGCAAGCCCCGCCTACTAGGTGCAACTTTTGGGGGGAAGTCTCTTCACTTTCTGAAACCTCTATTTCCTCACCTATAGAAATGTGGAGGCTTGCATCTGCTGTGAGGGTTGTGTGTGTGGGGGGAGGGGTTTTCTAGGGGGTCATATGGGTGGAGGACCCGGCAGGGTCCTACAGTCTTAGTGTCTATCTGTTGGAAATGTCCTTCGCTATTCCTAGAATTTGTGGTTTGAGGGACAGCACTATCCTTCTGAATGACATAGACCCATGGCATTAGATTCCTTGAGGGACCGGGTTTAGAGTAGCCTTCCTAGTCTTCTCCTTTGAATTTGCACTTTGGGATCGAGCCTGGAGTCTTTGGAGGGTGTACCAGAAGACCAGATGCAGAGAAAGCTTTTCCCGTGCTTCCAGCAGCCCAGCTGAGCATACTTGGGATTTAAAAATAAGCCAGCCTATCAGAAGGCAGTTTTAAAATATAGCTGTGACAAGCAAATGCCTGCCCTGCTACGGCACAAAAATTAGTCATTAGAAAGGTCAGATGAAGCCTACGAAGCTCACAAGCCCCAGCCCCCACCCCAGGCCCAGCTCCAGCCAGGCCAGACCCTCACTCCTCCTGTTTCTACCAGGGAGCTGAGGTTGTTGTAATAAAAACACGAAGAGTATGGTGTTTTGTAACTATTTTTATACCGACATCAGACTTGATGTTAGTGCTTCTGAATTATTTAACATTTTTCTTTCTCAGCTGGCCTCTGCAGCGCGCTTCTCTTCTAGGGCGGAGGGAGTTGTTTTATAGGAAACCAAGGAGGCAGACAAACATTGACTGTAGGCCCTCTGCCTTACTATCAGGAGAATGACAGTATCGGGTGTCCTGTTATGGACCAGTGGCCTCCTATTAAAGGGAGGTGGCAGGTAGCTTGTCTTCATTTTCCAGACAGAGAGGTTGTGTAGCTAGTATGGTAGCGCCAACAGGAAGGGTGGGGGCTGAGATCTTCAGGTGCCTGGGTCTTTCTGACTCCAGAGCTGGTGTTGTTTCTATTGGAAGGCTCTGTACACCGGGCTGCACTTCATCATATGTACCTAGAGGCTCGCATCACCTGTTGGCTTACAGGGGGCCAGCTCATATCACCCCCTGAGAGTATGAAGGTGAAGAGAGGTGGGAAGATGAGCCTCAGAAGGCTGAAGAGTGGGAAGAGGAGGGGCCTCGTGGTTCCTGTGTATTGCATCACAGGGCGATTGCTGCGAGCTGTGGTGGGAAGCTGGTTCAGAGCACTTTGCAGTTCCCTAGGGCATTTTAACTTGAGTCCATCAGCTCTGTGGGCGTGGGCAGAACAGATAGAGCCCCTCCCTCACTGCCCAGCCTCTGTATCTTGGGCCTCTTTGAGGGGGTAATGATTGGCAGCTTCAAACCACCCCTAACAATGGGAAGCAAGGAGATGGACTCTTATCTGCTGTGTCTCATAATTAAAGTTCATCACAGACTTTTAGTGGGCATTTGAAATAGACATCTGGGCTGAAAAGAATCGTGCCACAGGTTGGGATGGCCTCTCCGCTGCTGCCCGATGTTATCTGTGTCTTCATTTCAGAGTCAGAGATTAGACATTTCCCTTATTCTCTTCATCCAGCTCCTATTTAATTATCAGTGACCCCAAGATGACTCTCCTTTAGGCATTTTAAAGTCCTCATTCTACTGTGTGTGAAACCTCACTAGAATTGTGATATGAAGTCTCTGGGGGGAGGGGCCTCTGGAAATTAGCTAGGGACAACTTACTTGAAAAGTGTCCATCATTATGGTTTCAATAACATTCTCCATGATAAAATAGCTGTTCCTAATGTTAATAACAGCTGTATTTTGATAGAACTGCACTTTATGACTCTATCAAGTGATATCACATTCTGCTAAATAAAGTAATATTTGACACAGGCAGATTCCATGTTATTAAATTTTAGATAGCTATATAAAATACTCAGTTCTCCTTCATACACACACACACACACACACACACACACACACACACACACACACACATATTAAGACAGCAGTGCCCTGCCCATGACTTTATTTATGAAAAAGTGCAGACTCATGGAATGAATCCTTTCCTTCAAAGACGGCTTCTTATATGAAATGTTTTCAGTTTTAAGTTTTACAAGAAAAAAAGAAAATGACTGGTATGTTTTCCAACATCTCAGCTTATGATTCTGCAAAGAGGAAGGAAGAGGGAGAGTCACATTTTCAGAGTCAATCCTGTGTGACAGATGCCTTGGTGTGTGTGTGTGTGTGTGTGTGTGTGTGTGTGTGTCATAGCTCATCATCTCATGGGACACACAATACTGCAGGAGCCCGCTGGATCTTCTTTTACAGGTTAAGTGGAGTCTCTAAGGATACACTGCTGGTGGAATTGTCATTGAGCCTGGGTTTATCCAACTGGAACATATGCATTGCCTTGCACCCTGCCCCCCCCCCCCCGCCCCTCAACCCCATCTTGGCCTCCTGGACTTACTGTAAAGCACTTTTTTCTGTGTTGTGCATAAATGTGTGGTGTGTGGAAGGGAGTAACAGTTCTCTCCCTTCATGGGGGAAAAGAACCTTTGGCAAACTGTTTGTTTCCAAATAAGTTTGGGAAATGCCAAGTAAGGCTGGCTAGACATGTATCTGCATTGCTCCAAGCCATGGAGCCTTTCCTATGGGTGCATCTGCAGTGGGGTAAAGAGCATGTAGGAATTCCCCAACTGAATGGGGCTGTATCTCAGTGGTAGAGTGCTTGCCTTGCATGCTTAATGGCCTGGGTTCACACAGTTCCTAGTGTGAAGGGAGGAAAGTACTCTCAAATTAAGAATTGCAGAATGTCTCCAAGAGAGGAGCAGGGTGCCTGTGAGAACTGTTTCACAATGAAGCCCATGGATTCTTGAATGCACAGGGTTAGAGCAGTGGTTTCTCAGTTAGTAATGTGCTGGGACCAAGAGCTTTGGATAGCCTGCAGAGTCCCTCTGATTGCCTGCCTTGGAAGGCCACAAGCCTGCCTCCCTTCCTGACGTCTTAGCTGCTTAGATAAATGGAGTCAGGTTTTTTCCTGCCCCTTTCCAACTTACCTTATAGGAAATGTCAAAAAAATTAAGTATAAAGAATAAGCACTTAACTATTTTTTGTATGTTATCAGGAGGGAGAAAACCTTTACTATGTTTTGGGAAGGATTTATGCTGGTGAAAGAGCTAAAAGGCAAAGATAAGCTTTTAAAATACGTATGAAGCAAAGAGAACACAGTGGATTAGAATAAAAATATTGAAATTGTATTCTATTAAGAGAACTTTAAAATCTCCCGTTCTCCCTCCTTTCCTCCCTTCCCTTTTCTCCCTCCCTCCCCCCTCCTTCTCTTAAGTACACATGTGTACATGCACATGTACAACATACATGGAAAGTCTCAATTTCAAACCCTACCTTGGATCTAGAGGGAACTGAGGGATGATTTGTTGCATCCACATTGCTGTGGGCAGAAAGGCAGTGTCATCAACCATCAAGCCTCTTCAGGGGACACAAGATCAAGACTTGGATAGAACACTGATGTCTAACTTGTCTAAACCATGTCCACATGGCCAACCCTAACCTCTTTACTTCCTTACAACCAACCTAGGAGATGAGTTCTTTTTCACTAAGGAAAAGAGGCTGGGAAATTTTAAGCAGCATGACCCACGGCTAGTAACATGGTGGCTCTTTAGCTCATTACAAAGGCAATGTCACAGAGTCAGGTCTGGAACACAACTTTTTTTGATTGCAGAGCTCATTTTCTTCCAGTGTTCACTACCTGTGCCTGACTCCAAGGAAAGAGCAATGGGCTGTCCCAGCTGTCTCCTGGAGAGCCAGGAGAGAGCACCCCATCCTGGGGGAGTGGTTGCTGTGGGTGCCCATGTGAACAGAAGGAGGAGCAGAACTCCTACCTGTGGGCGTGAGCCTTGGCTTCCTCTTCTCGGCTGCTCAGGTAGCTGGTAAGCCTTGGAGTGAGTCATAGAGTAGACAAAGGCCACTGACTCAGCGCAGAGGGAGGCACCTCAGTTTTTAATTCCATATTACCATGGCTTGCAGGAGTTGTTTTGAATTCTTTCCTATGTATTTTTCAAAGGCCAGGTGTGTGTGTGTGTGTGTGTGTGTGTGTGTGTGTGTGTGTGTGTGTAAATCTCTTTGACAACTTTAGTTGTGAGTGTGTACTGGAAGCAGGGATATGGCTCAGCTGCTGTCCTGATGGGTTTCATTCCATCTTATGCTTCAAACATTTCTGGGCTCAGCCTATGATAGATATGACCCAGGGCATAAACAATCCAGTGAAGTTACTTCCTCTGTGGGGTACCTAGGGAGACCATTTATTTATTCAGGCAGTAGTGCTGTGGCTCAACACAAGGTGGAATTCCTCTTTGGGAATGTGGCCGTTCAATCCTCCTTTTACTCAGCTTTTCAAGTATTATTTGTAGAGGACGTCTGATTTTCCTGGCATAGTGGTAGACAGAGTCAGGGGAAGAGACAACACCTGACTCCAAAGACAGTGTAGCTTGCTGGAACCGAGCCACATGTAGGGGTGGCTGAAAAGGGTGTAAGTGTCCCTACACACACATATGAGCTACCTCTGCCTAGAGGCAGTCGGGATGGTCTCACGGGAAAGAAGGAGCATGGTGGGGGCATGGTGTGCTAAGCTCTTGCTCTGTAAGCATGGGGACTGAAATCTGGATCCCTAGCACTCACATACTTTCTGGATGGGTGTAGCAGCTCACCTGTAGTCCTAGCATGCAGCAGGCAGAGATGGGGGAATCCCCAAGTGGAGACAAGGGATCCCCTAGAGCAAGCTGGATAGATAGACTAGCCAAACTGGTGAGTGCTGGGTTCAGTTCAGAGATACCCCTTTCATAAAAAAAGCAGAGAGTAATGAAAGACGACATCCATGGTCAACCTTGGGCCTCTACGTGCATGTACACACATACATATGCAAACACACACACACACAACACACACATAGACATAAAAGAAAAGATAGAGCCTGAACTGTACAGAAGGGTGATTGGTGCCAGTCATGCTGACAAAGGAGGACATTCTAGGTGCAGGGAGCAATGTGTCTCAAAAAGTGGAAAAATTGGGCAGCAGTGGTGCACGCCTTTGATCCCAGCACTCGGAAGGCAGAGGCAGGTGGATCTCTGTGAGTTCCAGGCCAGCCTGGTCTACAGAGCGAGATCCAGGACAGGCACCAAAACTACATGGAGAAACCCTGTCTCGAAAAAAAAAAAAAAAAAAAAAAAGTAGAAAAATGGAAAGTCCAATTATTTCAGTAGGACTCAAGCCGAGGGTGGTATATCAAGGATGGAGCTGTACAGGGGAGAATGGGTTAAAGTTCCTAAACCACGGAACTCACCCCCAGGGTCTGATTAAAAGTCACTGTGTTGACTGCGACTCCACAGCTATGCCACCTTGCTGCCAGGAATGTCAGTATGTCGGTGTTTACATTTCCCCTACTGCAACCCCAGGACATTTGCCTATTTAGGAAACTAGTTACACTCTAAAGCAAATTTAGCACCACTGAGAAGACTTCGGCACGCTAGTGTTCTAGACGGTCATGTTCTGTACCTGTGCTGTAAGTCATAAGCAGCGATTCGGCTCTTTGGCCTTTCTGCTTCATTCTGCTTTGTTTAGCTTTGTCTTGTTTGGGACAAGATCTTGCTGGGTAGTTGAGTTGGTCTTCAGCCTGTGATTGCTTCTGCCTCCCCAGTAGCTGGGATTACGTAAGGGTGTGTGCTACCATATCTGTCTGCTACTGGGCTCTTGAAATGTGGATACAATAGAATTCTGCATTTTATTTAGTGTACTATATAATATTTAAATTATTATTATTTTATATTATTATTATTGTTCTTTTAGACAGAGTTTTTCTATGTAGCCCTGGCTGTCCTGCAACACACTCCGTACACCAGGCTGGTCTCAAACTCAAGAGATCCACCTGCCTCTGCATCCCAAGTGCTCTCCCTCTCACCCTCTCTCCCTCTCCCTCTCCCTCTCCCTCTCCCTCTCCCTCTCCCTCTCCCTCTCTCTGTCTCTCTCTCTCTCTCTCTCTCTCTCTCTCTCTCTCTCTCTCTCTCTCTCTCTCTCTCTCACACACACACACACACACACACACACATGATTGCAGTTTCCTGCAAACCTTTACATTCAAATAACCTATCTTGCCTAGAAGAGGGAGCCACCTACAGCCCAGAGAAGAAACTAACCTCAGAGAGGGTAATGGGCAGGCTCAAAGCTACTCAGGTTTCCCACTGGATACACAACCTTGCACTAGATGCTAGGCCTCAGTCTCTGGGCTAAGACAACTCTAGATGTGTTTCCAGTGCTTACCTAAGAATCAAAAGCTGAGATACCCGCCTTCAAAGAGAAAAAAAAAAAAAAAAAAAAAAAAACAGAGGTTTTTTGGAGTGATTTCTTTAGCATTGCACAAATGTGCTAAATATTGATGTCTTACGCCAGTCCTTAGATTGGAGGCTCTTAGTTAACTGCTTTCCAGATATCTACTCTCCCTCTAATGTTATCCAGTATTGATGTATTGATCAAGACCTCAGCCACAGTGTATCTTGGCTAACCTGTCCTGTGTTCCTAGCAAACAGGGAATGACTGGGTGAGCGGCAAGAAAGGGTCGATGTCACGTTTATCTGCAGTGTCCATCTGCATGGTCTGGTTGGAAAGCAGTGCTCTGGCTTCACTGAGATGGAAGACGCACGCTCTGCAATAGTAGAGGTCAGCTCAGACTGGATGGCTGGAGCAGGACCTGAAAGGAGCCCAAGGGCCTTCTGGTCTCATTGAGTGTCTTCTCACTCTGTAAACCTGGGTCTTTATACCATCTGCTTAGGATGTCGTGAGGGTCAGGGGACATGATGGATGTAAAATTCTTGGTGTTGCATGCATTCCAAAGTTGGGTAAGAGTTTGATAAATGATAATGGTAATAATGTTATTTTGATTAGAGTGTGATGCCATACCTAAACAATTTGTGTGAGTGTGCATGGCACAACTGTATAGACATGTTCGTGTATGTGTGAAAAGGCCAAAGGTTGATGTTGGTGTCTTCTTAAACTGCTCTCTCCCCTTCCTTCTTTCGAGATAGAATTTCTCACTCAACTTGGGGCCCACTGGTTAGGTTAACTGCCTGGCAAATGAGCTTCAAAAATCCTCTTGTCTGTACCCCTCAGTACTGAGATTAGGTGGGAGCCTCCACATCTAACTTTTTACATGGGTGCTGGGGATTTGAACTTGAGTCCTTGTGTTTGTATGGCAAACGCTTTATTGGCAGAGCCTGAAGGTTTGTTGTTTTTTTTTTTTTAATGTTTTAAATAAGCAATCAAAAGGCTACTTGTCAATAATCATTAGGGAAATGAAGGTTAAAGACACAATTGGAGATGCCACTCCAAACTCACTTGAATGTCTGAAATTGAAAAGGCTTATTATATCAAGTATTGATGAGGCTGTGGGACAGCCTAAATGTCAGAGAAAGAGTGCATCTCCTTTTGGAAACAGTTGAGCAGCCTCTTAGAAACATAAGCCAAGCTTAGGGTGCATGCCTGTAATCCCAGGAGTTGAAAGGCTGAGACAGGAGGATCACCATGAGTTCAAGGCCAGCCTGAGCTGCCTAGTCAGTTCTAGGTATACTGGGGCTACAAAATGAAAGCCTGTCTCAAAACAAAACAAAGTGATACCTCCTTTATGACAAGCCTCTTCACTCTTAAATGCTTAGCTAAGCAATGAGAATATCTTGACACCAAGATCCCCACGAGGATGTTTAGAGTGGCTTTACTTGTACCAGGTAAGAATGATAAGCACCAGAAATGGCTATCAACAGGTGAGCAGATAAACAAATCATAGTGTATCCAGAGAGTGGAATGAGTTCTTAATAATCCCAATAGAATGAATTGGTCTCAGAATAGTTACAATGAGTCAAAAAGCCAGATAAAAAGACTATATACCACACAGTTCCACTTGTCCAGAGTCATGCATGCGCAGAATAATCCAATCCCAATAGAGTAGATCAGTGGTTGGGGAGAGCAGGGAGGGATTCTAAAGTGGGGCAGGGAAACAGAGAGTGATATATGTCTCCTCCCCTGATGTTGTGAGGTTTCACAGTGGCGCGTCTGTATCCAAACTGAAGCTATGCAACTTGGATGTAGAATGGTTTGTTGTCTTTCAAATACAGCTTCACAATGTTTTTCAAAATCTGACGTTAAAGATGAAGGACAAATAATGCACTCAAACTGAAGTTTGTTTACAAGATGACAGAGCAGCACAGATCCTACTGCAGTGATTGACTGCTCACTGGCACCCTGGACATGGTTTTTAAGCTCCCTGAGCTGCAGTCTTTCTCTATAAAACAGAGATGACAAGTCCACACCACGCCATTGCTGTGGTCTTTGACTCACACACAAATCTCTTAGTGTGGAATTCAGCCTGTATTGGATGCCCCTACCAATGGCTGTCTATAATGCTAGTATTGTTTATTGGTTTTAAATAAGGTCTGTAGATGACGTGTGTATCCCTAATTACCAATAGATAACTTCCTGCAAATCATCTAGATTGGAAACTGCAATGTATGTTCTTCCATGCATAGTCATGAGAACATCTAAAATGCTCTGAGGCTATTTGCTCTCTTTGTTTGGTTAAGTGTGCTTGATTTTCAGATACCAGTTCTAGTCTGCAAATATTGCTTTTCAGATTAGGAGGGCTTCCCCCAGGAGAAGATTAATCATAGAATCTTAGAACTGGTCAGGACTGGAACAGCCTTAATCTAACCTATCTTCTTTCATTATTATTATTATTATTCTTTGAAGAGAGTCTTTCTATGTAGCCCAGGCTGGCCTTGAACTCCTCATCTTCCTGCCTCATTCCTCCTCATTCATTGAGAAGATGACAGGTAAATGCCATCACACCCAGAAACATCATAATTTTATGAAGATTTCTGGGGAAGCAAGGTGCCTTGTCCCAGGTTATAAAGTGATGGAGTCAGGAGCGAAGCAATTTTCCTGTCCCCACTTATGTATGCAGCCCTGGCCTTAAGCTAGGCTGTTCTTCACAAATTGGACAGGGGAAAGGTTAGACAAGGCCTTGGCTAAATCCATTCACAGTTTCTGCATGAATGAGGTTTTCTGCCCCTGTGTAAAGTCACAAGGTACTCAGGCGACTTCTAGTCACAAGTTTGGCATTCTTTATCCATGGCCCAGGCCTGATTGTGTGGTTGAGTTCCCTGTCTCTTTTTAGCTCTGCTTATAACAAGCTTCAGATCCATTTGTATAAGATGACTTTATAGATTCCAAATTCTTGCTTAAAATAACTGAAAAGCGCTTGATCTTTTTGTCATGGCAGTGCAGGTGGAGGCTGGAGAGTTCTGTGACTAGCAGTAGGCAGCCCTGAGTGACACATTCTTGGAGTCCAGTTTCAGAAGATGATTACCACAGGAACTCTTAGTCAAAGAATGAATACTCACTCCTACTCCTACATTTGAGGGTCAGTTTTTCAGGCTTGTTTTTGTTATTTACTTTTATGTTTTGAGAGTCTTTGTTTGTCTGTCTTGCTTTTTTTTTTTTTTTTAAATTTTGTTTTGCTTTTTGAGACATTGTCTCACTACATAGCTCTAGCTGACCTGAAGCTCACTGTGGAGACCAGGCTTGCTTTGGAGAGACCCGCCTGCCTCTGCCTCCCAATTGCTGGGATTAAAGGCATGCACCACAGCCACCAGTGGCAGCCTTGAATGCTGTAGTCACAGGTAGTGACAGCAAATGTTGATATAGCATCTTCACAGCCATTCTTTTCCTGGTGCTCACAGTAACCCTGTGGAACTTGCAATCAGGCTATTTATATTCATTCCCTGGTGGTACTGGAGGAAGTGATACTTGGATCAGTTCAATAGCCTCTCAAAAAATATCCACACAAAGGCTCGAGTGAGAGCTCAGTAGCAGTTCAGAGCACTTGCTGCTCTTGCAGAAGGCATGGGTTCAGTCCCTACACTTCAGGCCCTACATCATGGCTTGCAACCTTTGTAACTCCAGTTCCAGAGGCTCCATGCCTTCTGACCTTCTCAGGCACAAGACATGCACATGGCACATATACATACATGCAGGCAAATACCACATGTATTAGGAATAAACAAACAAACAATAAATAAATAAATAAATAAATAAATAAATAAATAAATAAATAAATAAATGGCGGATCCTGGCCAAATTTGAACCCCAGTCCTCCAACACAGACCAGAGTAGAGAATGACCCAGCTTGTCATTGTTGTGTAGCAGCTCTTCTGAACTTTCTCTTAGGGCTTTCAGCTGAAGAAAGTGCCTTCTAGTGCAAGTGTGTGCACATGTGTGTGTTTGCTTGCCTGCGTACATGTGTGTGTGTGTGTGTGTGCAAGAAGAGGTGCAGAGCAGAAGCTAGAGCCTTTCCTACTTTGAGAGAAAGGCAAGTTGAATTTTGAATTGTGGAGATAAATGTGTCCTGTGGTTCAGTTCTCCATATAAGGGGTGCATGAAGAAACTCTGTGCAGAGCCACAAGGAATTAATCTTCCTTTTTCTTAAAATACCCTCCGAGTATGCTTTATCCATGTTCATGAGTGACACATGTGAATGTGTGAATCCTCCTCGTTCTGTGGACACAGGTCTCTTTTGTGCACAGAGAGCAAAGGGTTTTTTTTATGGTACTTATACCTCAAAAAACTAATAACACCATAAATAGTTATCTGATTTCCAGTTCACATCACACTGCCCTGATTGTCCAAACATGTCTTCACAGCTTCTTTTTTTTTCCTTCCTAAACTAGGTTCCAAACATGATTTATGCATTACATTTGGTTGGTATGTTGAACCAACATTCCTAATAAGCAGTTTTCATGAGCTAAAATCATCTCCAAATTGGAGAGCCGGCCCTCTCCAGCTGAGGCAGCTGCTAGGGGCTAGCCAGGAAGGTCTCATGGGAACATGTGTGCCTTCCCTCTGATGTACACATACCAATCAGCAGGAGGGACTGGAGTCCCTGTGCCAGGATAGAGAGGCTCATGGAGCAGGCAGAGGTAGAACCATCTAGCTTCTTGCCTAAAAGGCTGCGGCTCCTGAGGAGCTGCAAACCAAAGTCCCAGAGTCAGTGGCTAGTTTCTCAGGAGGCTAAGAGCTGCCAGAGGAGTTGTGAAGAGCCTGGTGTGCGAGCCTAGGGTCATCTTGAGAATAGGAGATATTGCCAGGAGGTTTGAGAGCCCTACATGCAATAGGACCAGAGCTAGGACAACCTCCTTGTTTTCCAAAGTACTCAAACTGTGGGTTGTTTTTTTTTTTTTTTTTTTACTCTGACCTCTTTTTGCTGTTTCTCATTCCATTTTTTTGAAATAGTAGCCCTTTGAGAATGAAGCTGCCCTTTAGAAAGAGACTTATACACATGCATGCATGCATGCACGCACGCACGCACGCACGCACGCACGCACGCACGCACGCACGCACGCACGCACGCTCGCCCACCATCTGATTAGGTGACCCATGGTTGTTACAACATCATTAAGATGCCTGTTGTTCTCTGCCCTGGCCTTTGTTGTGTGATGACCCACCCTGCTTCTCTCTTCCCGCATGGGCCGTGTGTTGTCTGCGAGCAGCCTCAGTGGGGCTGTAGTGACAGCCATATGACAGTGAAGATGCTCTTGGAATACGCTTTGGTGACCCAGAGTTCTCAGCACGGTGATCAGACAGAATACTCTAGGAATGCAGGGAGAAGAAAAAAAATAACTGAATGTATGGAGATATGATAATTAATATGTTTGCTAAGAGGTTCCCTCGCCAGGAAGCTGTTGGAAGGTGTGGTATCTACTCAATAAACACTTACTGGTGCTTATGATGCCATGGTGCTTTTTAAATCACTTTGTAAATAATTCATTTTATTTTCTTGAGAGCCAAGTGGATAAGGTCTCCTACTTGTCTTCCATCACATTTGAAGAAACTGAGGCTTAGACAGATTACGTGTCGTGTCCAAAGTCATATGGGATGAATGCATCCGGTGGTTTGGCCCAAGTCCTCTGCCAGTCACCTCACGCTGTGCTGAAGAAGGGATGGCTACTCCGTGGTCAGAGACGTCACTGATAACTGCTGGACTCGGAGCCTCTTCCTGGCATCGTTGCCAAGGCTGTCCCAGATTCATGGACAACAGAGGCCTTGTCCCTTAGCTTGACTGCGCTGAGGGAGCCGAACATCTTTGCCATTCTTCAGGTTGACATTTCTCACCCTGTTGGTTAGCTTCGCCCTCTGACAGACTGTTAGAATGTTCTGGGACTCACCTGAGCTGAAAGGCACTACAAGAACTGAGAAGGCCCTGTCCTTTCACAGGGTCTTGGAGGCTCCTGAGCTGTCATGGTGGCTGCCCCCAGGCTACCATCCCGTTTCATGACTTGACCCCTGAGACCTGAGGGTCTCAAACCCAACAGAAGGCTGAGCTCTGTGGTGTGGTGGCCGAGCCACATCAGGCTCTGCTGGGCTCTCCTCTGCCAAATGGGGACTGAGACATCAGCTCCTCCTGTTGTGGACTTCTCTCTTGACAGGGAGCATTTGGTGGTGTTTAACAGTGTTGTTTGGCGGTTTGAACTGCTGCCCAGTGCTCGTCTTTACATGTTAACAGAGTTGAAACAGGGCCATCCGTTGGAGAAGCCGTCCAGAGTTGAGAGCTAACTCAGTTGAGCATCCCTCTTCTGAACTCTAACATGACTTGCAGATGAGAGGGAAAGCAAAATGCAACCTAGGAGAGGTTCTTACCTTCCACCCTTTGGTGAAAGGGGAGACTAGGAGAGAGAAAGGATGCTGTGGAAGATAGCAAGAGGATGGAACAATGCCAGATCAGAAGGGAGGAGCAACAGGAGGCAGAGCCAGGAGACACCAAGGAGCCAAAGCTCAGCTTATGCTCTGGAGAATCTCAGCTGTGAAATAGGCAAGCAGTGCCTACCTGGAAGTGCCTGGGCGGCACATTAATTGTCATCAAACAAAGCAAGAGTGAAGCCGTTCAACACAGTGGGGTACTGCTGTGGCCTTCAGCAGGCCATTGGGGGTGTTAGAACATTAGCACCACTGTAGGCTCTGGACTTCACTGGGAGCCCAGTGGAGGCAGAGGGTCTGCAAACAATCTAAGACTCTTTAGCCCTGTGACTTCTTAGCGCAGAGGCATTCAGCCTCCCCTGCTGGGTTCACTTCCAGTATGTGTGAAATGGCTAAATGGCCTGGTTGTAAGGGCCACAATGAGTCTAGAAGTACTCTGTATGGAATAGGTGTCCTGGGCTTATAGGGCAACAACGTGTGTGTGTGTGTGTGTGTGTGTGTGTGTGTGTGTGTGTGTGTCTGTGTGTCTGTGTGTGTGCGTCTGTGTGTGCATGTGTGTATGTTTGTGTGAAGAGGAACACAGGGGTGACTCACTATGGCCTTGGGGTTTGGGTGACATGGAAAGAGATACTCAGAGACTCTCCTCTCTGTAGAGCCCGGATCTTAGCTATGGAAGTTTAAGGGCTTTGAGGCTGGCAAGTGAAAGAGTGAAAAGAGCTCACTCTTGTTAAATGCATACATGTCTCAGAAACTCTGTATCTCTCAGCCCACAGTATTTGGGGTTACATACAGGCTACACTATTGCCACTTAGTTCAAGGAGGCCCAGAGAAGGCAAAGACTTCTCTTCAAATGTGACCACTTTCTGTTAGCTATAGCACCTCAAATAGCTTTAGAGATACATCCCTCACTTGAGGATTTAAGCACCATCCAGTTACACCTGAATCTACCTTTAAATGTTCTATGTTCTAAACACTCTTAGAAAACTCTATGATATGTCTGGGTACCCCCACTACAGTACCACTCAGCTATATTTAGTTCTGGTTCCAAGTCCCACCCTTTTCATACATTCTGCTTTTTCAGGAAGAGAGGCTCACAAAAGATTTGTCTCTGTGGCTTGCTTTAAAAATGCCACCACCACAATATACATGCACACATGTGCTTGTGAGGCATGTACCAACACACACACACACACACACACACACACACACACACCTCCCCCACAGATAACAGTTTACAAATTAGACAAAGAAAGACCAAAGGTATTGCTTAATACTTCCCATTTATTCCATTCAGCAACAAAGTACTTTTAAAACCCCATGCAATTAAACTGCTATTTTATAATGATTATTCTATAGTGAGCTTCAAACAAACCAGATTCCATCAAGCACCATGGTTTGGCTTCTAAGTCCTTTCCCAGTAGGCAATGCTCCCACAGCAAGGCTGAGTGCTGAGAAGAGCAGAGCCCTTTCTAATCCACTGTCTTGTTTGCTCCAATGGGCTTCCCATCACTATTGCCTTTCTTTTTCACCTGCCACCACTTTCCAACTTTGTTTAAATTTTATTTATTTATTTGTTTGTTTTGCATAGAAAAAGTAGACACGGGCTGGGGGTGTAATTCAGTTAGTAGAGTGCCTGCTTAGTGGCACAGAGCCCCAACACTGCTTCAGATAGGCATGGAGGTGCATGCCTGAAAATCCAGAACTTTGGAAATAGAGACAGGAAGATCAGAAGTTCAAGGTTATCCCAGATTATGTATTCATTTTGAGGATAGCCTGTGAGCCTGTGATACATGATACCTCTGAGAAAGAGAGAGAGAGAGAGAGAGAGAGAGAGAGAGAGAGAGAGAGAGAGAGAGAGAGATTAAGATTGATTATTTGGGATGAAATGCCACTATCCCAAATGGACCAATGCACTCCTTTCTCTTTCCAGTGAGGTATTTAGTGGCAAAGAATATGAATTTTCTCTGTGGATCGATAATCAGCATTATTAGAAGCCATGTTTTGAATACCTACTATATAGTAGGTATTTGACAGGTTATATGCATAGCCTCATGTAAAGTAATCTTCACTTGGCTTTAGCTGATAGCATTTTTCTCCTTTAAAAATGAGATCAGACTCTGTGACTCGCTGAAAGTCCCACAGAAAACAGGTGGACCAAACAAGATCATGATGGTGTCTATCTGCCACTACAGCACATGAGTCTCTAAACTGCTGTTTCTCAATGTGTGGTCTCAAGCAAACAGCATCCCCACCTGGGAACTGGCTGGAAATGCTAGTCCTCTGCCCCACCCTAGACCTGCTGAGTGAGAACCAGGGGCTGGTCTCCCCAGTCTCTGTCCTAACAAGCCATCTAGGTGATTCCAACACACAGCGGTGTTTGGGGAACACAGGCACACCCGTTATACTGATAAGTGGATAAACTATTAGTTAAGCTGATACAGCTTTTAAGCTGCCCCTCCTTTATAGGGATATAATTCAAGTAAAATAAAAATAAAAAAAGAACCTCAAGCCTTTTTACCTGTGTGATCTGAGGGAGAAAACCTGCTTAACCTCAGTGTCAGCCTTAGTTCCCAGTTCTGTGTATGCAGATGGTAGTGATCCTTTATAGAATTCATGTGAGGATTAAGTGAGTCAGTGTCTACAAAGGGGGTTAGCGCAGTGCCAAGTATACTGTAAGTACCCAATAAATATCAGCTAGTTGCTAACCATTAAATGATTAATGTGGCTATGCTGGTTGTTTTTGCTAAGGATAGCTAAACTAGAAAAGGGTTTGATTTACTTTTTTTTTTTTTTTTTTTTTTTTTTTTTTTTTTTTTTTTGGAAGTTCTGGAGGAGGGATCCAGAGCTTCATGTATGCTAAGCGAGTGTTCTCCCACTGAGCTACACCCTCAGCCCAATCCGCACTTGGAAAACCGTACCCTTCTGCCCTAGATGCTGTCTGTCGGCATGACCAGAAGCAACTGGAGAAGGAATGGGTTTAGTTGGCTTCCAGGTTACAGTCCGTTGTTGTTGTCAGAAGTCAAGGCAGGAACTCCAGGCAGCAGCTTAAGCAGAGACCATGAAGAAAGGCTGCTTATTGGCTTGCTTCCCAAGCTCAGGTGAAGCTACCATTCTGATACATCCCAGGTCTACCTGCCTGGTGATAGCACCTCCCACAGTGGCTCCCCCACATCAACTAACAATCAAGAAAATGACCCACAGACAGGCTCACAGGCCAGGTTCTGATGTGGTGATATACTTTGAGATCTTGTAAACAAATACCAAAATAAACTCTGTTTCTCTCCCCTCATATGCCACTGCCCAAAGCTGATAAACAAATCCAAGAGCCATCAAATAAGATAGGCATACAGGAGGCTTGCATTCTTGGCTCAGCTTTCCTGCTAAGCTTAGATACAGCCAAGTTTTATCCCATAACCTCTAGGACTCTTTTATTCCCAATGTAAATGGAGAAGGTCAGGCCCATGAGTGTTTTCCACCAGGGACAGGTACTAAATGGCTGTGTGTGGTACCTAAGCATGGTGTTAAACGCCATTGAATCACATAGTGATAAAGTCGGTTTCAGTTCCTCTTTACTCTTTGTGATTTAGTTGAGGACAGAGCCTGATATTGGGGTTGGTAGATATTTAATACCTCAGTGACGCTTGCTCATCTCCCTGTTTAACAAAGGCCTGAGTCTGGATTAGGGAGCAACAGTATCCATTTGGTTTTCCTGGCATTCATTCTTAAACTTTTTCTCTGTCCACAAGATGATGTCTCTTAAATAATCATAAAGGGATACATTTTCCTTCTTAAATAAATTGATCCAAGAAAGAGTCAATTGAATCCAAACAATACTAGGTTAATACCACTGCAGGAAGCCTGTGGGTGTGTCTGGGGTCAAGACAGTGGAAGGAGCTTCTAGAGAGAGCCAGAAGACTGCCTGCAGTCCCCAGGCTCTGCTGGCTATTCTTACTCTAGGCCTTCTCTTCCATCAAGATAATATATATATATATATATATATATATATATATATATATATATATATATATAGTCAAGCCAGGAGAAGAGGCAGTGCTGAGCATCAGTACTAGTAAGTATGGTTAGAACCAGAGTCACCAAAGCATGTATCCTACCCCAATCCCCATCCGCATTGGAAATTCTGGTCCTTGCTTGTCAGTGGGCTGTGTAGTGAGATCTAGAAACTCCCCTAGGAGATGTTCTTGCTCAGTTGGGGTTCTAGATAAGGTCATAAAATTAGGAGCATGTCTGGAGTCCAGAGCTTCTTAGAGAATAATGTAGATTGAGAGGAAGTGGGTGGACAGAAGAGATTACCTCTGCATTATGTATATACACAGAGGCCCAATGTGAAGAGTTAGCTATGACATCTCAGATGCAGAATACTATACAGCTGTTCAAGAAGGTCTATAGGGGAAATTGTAAGATGTGGGGAAATGTTCAAAATGTAACTCAAAGGGAGAAAGCAATCTACCAATTGCATCTGTAATTTAAAAGATTAATTTTCATGTGTATGATTATTTTGCATATATTTACGTCTGTGCATGCATACCTTTGGAGGCCATAAGAAAGGACTGGATCTCCTGGGAGTAAAGTTACAGATGGTTGTTAGGCAATATGTGGATACTAGGAATCAAATCTGGCTCTAATTCTTTTGTCCCCCTTTCTTTTTATTGATACTATGTAGCCCTATC
Organism: Peromyscus leucopus; assembly: GCF_004664715.2. NCBI lineage: Eukaryota > Metazoa > Chordata > Mammalia > Rodentia > Cricetidae > Peromyscus > Peromyscus leucopus. The sequence goes on along the minus strand of NC_051063.1, from coordinate 108,920,108 downwards.
AGGCAGTCCTCAGACTCAAGCACCTGTAGCTTTATTTCAGTCAAAGGAGAGAATCACACTAGTAAATCTGTGGATGTTAATAGTGGCCATTTCTGCTGAAGCAATCATGTCTGTTAAAAATGTTTGTTATATTTTCTAAGATTTTTCTTTGACGATTAAAAACATCTATTAGGCTCCCCTTTCCCCACCAAAGCCCAGGCATCCACTAGATGGACCAAATGGTTCTGTCATTACTAATGTGTGACCTTGGGCAAGTGTTTAACCTTGATCCTCAGTTTTCTCCCTGAAAAAAAAAAAAAAAAAAAAAAAAACCAAAGAATTCCTTTCCTCTGGGTTGTTGTTAACATTAAATCAAGTGATTCATGGGGGTGCTTGCCGGTCAGCCATAGCTCAATAAGTAGCTCCATTATTTAGTAATGGGTGGACATCATCATTTTGATTTTTATTGTTTTTCCTGTTATTAATTTGGAAGGCCTAGTAAGTTACTATGTCAAAGCGAGTCCAGGTCTAGTGGCAAAGGCTTGAAATCCCAGCTACTCAGAAGTCTGAAGCAGGAGGATCATAAAAGTTCAAGGCCTACTTGGTCAACATAATTAGATCCTGTCTCCAAAAGAGGTGGGTGGACATGGAGAGCTAAACACACAAGGCAGCGGTAGAGTGCTTGCCTAGCATGCATGGTGCCCCAGATTCAATCCCCAGCACCCCAAAGAGAAAGACTGAAGCTGTAAAGATGTCATTTTGAAGCCCCTCCCCACCCCCAGCCATTGTATACACGCAGGTGCATGTGCTCGCTGGTGGAAATGGGTACTTACACATGCCTGACTCACGCTGGTGCTGAGCATGCACGCTGCTGAGTTCTGGTTGCTCAGGTTGGGCGGCAGGAAGACCAGTTTCATCTACCAAATGCCTCCAGAGGCTTCATCATCTCTAGACTCCAGGCTTAAGTCAGCACATGCAGCTTTCTTTCTTTCTTTCTTTCTTTCTTTCTTTCTTTCTTTCTTTCTTTCTTTCTTTCTTTCTTTCTTCTTTTTTTCTTCCTTCCTTCCTTTCTCTTCCTTCCTTCCTTCCTTCCTTCCTTTCTTTCTTTCTCTTTCTTTCTTTCTTGTCTTGAACTCACTGGGAAAGGTGGTGAAACAATGTGTGTCTGTGGTACTGAGTGTCATTTCTGGAACCTCTGTTAAAAATTGAGATTAAAGCTAACTTAATCCTCTGCTTGGAGCTCAGTGTCCAGGTCGAAGATCTTGTGAAATAGGAGCAGACTCATCCCCATTCCCTTGGTGTGGAAAGTCTTTGGTTTTCTGAAGCTGAAACTAAGGAGTCTCAGTGAATTAATTTAAGACAAGACTTCTTCTCTCATGAAGGAGGTTTTCTTGATGGGAGATTCTTAACTACAAAGTGGTCTGCTTTGGGGCCTGTGAGGATCCCTGCTAGGGTGGCCCCTTTCCCTGAACCGTGGTTGTGCGGAGCTGGGGGATTAAAACAGAGCACACCTGGCTGCCAAGCTAGTAAGAGGCTTCATTACTCTTCAGGTTGTTGCTGTCCAGAAAATAAAACCAAGTTCAAGTCCTCACTCTCTTGCTGATCAAGCACCCCGAGTTAAAATCCTGGTTCTGTCAATGTAGGCATATGTCCCTGGTCAAGATCAATGTCTTGCTGGGCCTATTTGTACTTCTCCAAAAGGGTACCTGTGATGAGTGTTGTAGAGTACTAAATGGGAGACCACCAGCGGCCTTACAGACATCGTCACCCTGGTCTGCTCCTTAGAAGCAGAGAGCCAGGTAGGAAAGCATACTCAAAAAGCTGGCACCGACCAATCTGCATTCAAATTTTAATTGTGCTACTTACCAAAAGTTTGGTAGACTTCTACTTCAAGCCCTGGAACTAAGAAAATATCTTTTCTTTTCTTTTCTTTTCTTTTCTTTTCTTTTCTTTTCTTTTCTTTTCTTTTCTTTTCTTTTCTCTTCTTTTTTAAATACAATCCACCTCATTTGTTAGACAGGAGCAGCAAAACCTCCTTCCTAGAGCTGGATTGGGAGATGATGAGATGTGGGGGGGGGGTGCATGTTCCAGTGGTACTGAGAGTCACTTCTGCTACCCACAATACTAATGTATGACTATGGATAGTCTGGATGGCCACTAGAGGGTGTTCTGTGGACCAGGGAAGACAGCTGTGGATGAGGGAGAAGGACAGGACAGGGACAGCCTCCTGGACACTGGCAATTCCATGGTGATAGAATGATACCCCCATTCAGTTTTCCTTTTCCTGAGCCAACAGGAAACAGAGCATGGGTTGTCCTCATCAGACTGCTTCCTTGGTGTAAGCCTCAGTTTCTGCATTTGCAAAATGGAGATATCAATCCATACCTCCCCCTGAATACCTCCACAGGGGTGCTATTAAGAAAAAGTAAGATGAAAATGTATGTGGAAATATTTTATAGACTGTAAAGGGCTGCATAAGTGTACCTGATTATTTCATTGAAAAGACATTGTCATCCTGATGTCTTATCCAGCAATGTTCATCCTCCCACTTAGTCCAAGTGACAATTTTGTATCATAAATATGCTATGGGATCCAATGGTTAGCAGGTCTTTGGATTTATCCAGGTGGTCCACGAGCTGGAAAAGATGGAGAACTTCCTCACTAAAGGGCCATATCACTTGACTCTATTGACAGTATGTCATGTGGAACTCAAAATTGCCTTCCTGAATGCAGATAGATTGCATCTATTAGTTGCTTCTTGTCGTCATGACCTGCCAGACAGGAAAATTAAATGTGCCTACAAATATTTCCGTATCTGGGCTGTGTGAAGGTTTAATATTCATTTGGAGCACTGAGTGGAGAGAGAGGGAAAATAATCCACATCCTTTACTTTGGGCTAGGAAATTGCTAAGTTCAACAGGAGTTCTTTGAGCATCCACCCCAAGCTAGCAAGTGAAGGATGTGTTAAGCCTTCAAAAAGAATAGCATTCAGCTATAATATTGATAACTCTACCTTCATGCACTCTCTGAGAAGCTAGAGAGGATCCAAGTTAGGCAGGAGTCTGCCTGTTCCCATGGGGTCCATGAAGAGAGGGAAGGATGTTAGAGGCAGGGGGACTGTCAGACCTCAGCAGTGATCTGGTCTGGTAGGATGTGGGCAGGCATTTGCATTTGCATGTGGGACCAAGAGCTAGAAGTCAATACACTAGAGTCATAAAAGTCAAAACGATATCTAGTACTGAGCTAGGAGTGCAGCGCAGTGGTGGAACATTTACCTAATTCTTAATGAGGCCTTAGGTTCAATCCTCAGTACCTCCAGAAACAAAGTTAAAGATGAGAAGCGTAAAACAAAATGCACTGACCAGTTACATGAGAAACACACAGAAATGACTCTTAGCCGTTGTATTTCTCTCAACAATACAAAAATGATTTTATATACATATTGTTACAGCTACGAAGAGAAGCCTATTAAATGAATAGTCAATGAAAATAACTTGTAAAGTATATGCTGTTAATATATGTTGATATTGATCATTTTGATTTTTGCAGATTTTCAATGTTTTTAGTATGCTGTCATTGTCAATTTTCTATCAATGTAAAAATATGATTTCAGAAGTTCATTGTGACCTCATTCCCCTAACCCTGTTTTTTCCCCAATAAGGTCCTAAATTCCTCAAGCCTGACTTCTCCTGCCCCAAGGGTTTACAGAAACCTATCCCCCTTGGTTGACGAGGGACAGCTGTGTTTGAAGTGGTGACTGCCCTCAAGGAGCTTACAATCTAGCTGGGGGTAAATGACTTGCACTTGAACACAACTAGACTGTGAGCTTCTAGAGGGCAGGGGCCTTACCCTAGTCATCTCTCTGCTCACTCTGCACACCCTCCCTGTGGGACATCCTCCATCCCCATGGCATCAACCACTGCCTGTTTGCTGAGAACTCTGTAGGCCCGAACTGTCTCCTGAGTGCTGGATCCAGTTCTGCAATGTCTTTGGGCTCCATCCCTAATTGGGATGTTCCATGGGCACCTCGGATGCAACTTACTCAGCAACATCCAACTCAACATCAATTATTGCTTCAGGCCAGCCCTGGTTCCTCAGCTCCAGGGCTTAGTTACCAAAGCAAAGATCCAGGGTTATTTTTTGTTTTGGGACTGAGCTCAATGTAAAGTGTATTTAATGTTAACTGAATTGAATAAGAAAGTCTTTTTCATTGTATATAGATTGGCTAAATTTGTGGATTGAAAGATTAAAAGAGAAATGCTCTGGAATGTATCAGTCATTGCCTCTAGTGATAAGAAAATGGTTAATGTTTTAGTTTTCTGATAATGTGCTTTCCAAGTATTCTGTAATGACTATGTGTTAATTTTATAACCAGCAAAACTGTCTAAGAAAAATGGCTGAAAAGTGCTCCATATAAGCATTACCTTCTCTGGAAAAGATCTTTTGCTTCTTGACATCCCACATGGGATCTGAAGCTCTGGCTTGTCCTTTCTCTGTTGGGGGACTTGTGTTCTTTGTATAAATCTGTTCCCCTAGAATGTGAGCTCCTAGAGGGCAGAACAACCCTTAGCTTATTTGGTTTCTTTTCCCAGTGCTTAGCACAAGGCCTACACAAGTAACACCTCAATGCATGTTTAGTTTTTAAAGGATTAAGGGCTGGGGAAGACCCTTAATAAAGGAGCCAGGACATTAAAACTCTGACTCTGTGAACATCTATGAATCACTTGCTTTTGTTTCTTCTGGGCATCCGTTTATTATGATTTTTCAATCTACTAGTCACCAATTTTTAAGTCAATATTTTAAATTGTTCTTTTCACAATTTAAAGACTTCATAAATGCCTATCAAAGTGCCCCCTGCCAGATACTTCAGGCATAACATTCAGGAGTGCAGTGTCTGGACCTGAGTGTGAATTCTGAAGCACTCTTTAAGTGGAAAAGTGGCGAAGGAGAGTGATTCATGGGAAGAAATATGGCAGGGGGATAGATACAGTAAGAGAAAAGTGACAGTAAACAACTTTCATTCTGGCTTTACTCTGTACGAGGCCCTGTGCTAAGCACCAGCATGCATGGTCCCAGTCTGCTTTTGTCCTACAAGGTGGGTATGGTTACATCTCCATTTTGTTCTGAGGAAACTGAGGCCTAAAGATACACTAGATGGGGAAACCACAATGTGAACTGTGGACTACAGACTTTAGTTAATAGTCACAGTGTGCTACGATGCAGTAGATCTTAGCTTCTCCAGTTGACACTGGTGAAACCAAAGCTCCGGGAACAAGAAGCAAGGCTAGCCCCAGGGTCTCTTCTGAAGTTACGGGAGGAGGGGGCTCGAGGGATGCTTGGAGACGGCAGCACCTGCAATTTACAACCCCCTTTGGTGAGGTGCCACCTTCGATGTGGTCTGCCCCAAGTGCAGAAAGATCTCCACCAGGTTTGCGGTGCTCGGAAGTTAGAAATGGTTGGTTCCATGATTATGCAGTGTTCTGGGAAGTGCTCAAAGGATCTGTGTGGTTTTAAAAAAATAGCTAAGAAAACATAGCGGGAGCTGGAGGGGACCCAGGGAAGGTCTGGCTGCATGCTGGGGTTTAACTATTAACTGTAGGCCAGTGCAGGGAGGTGTGCTCTGTGGATGAGACAGCTCCTTCCTAAAGACTTGAGAAATCTTCCTGGAGAGAGTGTGTGTGCGTGTGTGTCTCCTGGGTATGGAGCCAACTAATTACAAAACCAGCCAACAAATATTTATTCAAGAAGTGACCTGATAGCTCTCTAGTTTGTTGTCTGTTTAAAGAAGGGTTATTGCCTTGGGCGGAGTTTGGGCTAATGAGATAATAATAATTACCACTTATTGAGTGCAGGTTGCATGTCGAGAACTTTGCTGGGCACTTTACATACACAATTCCAATTAATCTTCACAGCCAAAACAAGGAAGGCTTTATAACCCACTCTTGACAGAGGAAGGAACTTACAGAGTCTAAATGGCTTGCCTAAGGTCATCGTAATTCAATCCAGGCAAGTAGAAAGAGCAGGTTTTGACTTTGTCTCTTCAAACCCACATTTCCATGTCCTTTCCTTTTGCTGTGCGACACATGTGGCTTAGGTTTATCAAATTAGCAAACATCTGTTAATCAAGCTGCTGATAGTTTAGGCTGTTTTATTAGGGAAGCTTATCCTAGGTAGCATGCTGAACACGATCTTTCCAGGTTGTCTCCTAACTTTACGCTCCCCTCTCACCCTCTTAAATATCAAAGGCTTTATTATCCTGATGAGCAGAAAACAGCAGCACCCACCCCAGCAGTCTCCCCTCCTTGGCTATGGTAGCAGGGATTGCAATTTTTTTCTTTGCCTTCCTCGTAGATCAGTCCCTGCCTGGAAGTGTTTCAATGGAGACGAAAATAACATGTAAATATGGGGAATAGCTACTTATTTCAGTTGATGTTTATTCCTCAGTGAAGAATATGGAACCCCTGGACTCTGTTGGCTGAAACAGTCACAACTCTTGCTGTGTTGCTTGGGACTGGTTTGCCTTCAGAAAATTGCCAGCAAATCCCAGTAAGAATGGCAAAGCTGGGAATCATTAGGTTGGGGACACATGGGGCGGCCTCTGTGATTCTGCCTCTAGAAAGTCATACAGGGTAGCTACAGTAACTGTTGTCGGTCCACACATATCCTGTCTCTTCTCAGAGCCTGGTGAGCTTCCCTGTGAAGTCCTCCATATAGAACTTGCCTGTGTCCCTCTGTACATCACCCTACTCAGGCTTCTGTGATATGATTGTGCTGTCCGCTCTGAGAGGAATGCCTTCCACTTGGCTAAGTCTTGCTTCCCCTTTAGAAAAGACTTTTTAGTCATTTAAAAAAAATGATTGTAGAAAATAATGGATTAAAAAAAAAAAGCCACACGCCTTTAATCCCAGCACTCTGGAGGCAGAGGCAGGCGGAACTTTGTGAGTTCGAGGCCAGCCTGGTCTACAGAGTGAGATCCAGGAAAGGTGCAAAGCTACACAGAGAAACCCTGTCTCGAGAAAAAAAAAAAAAAAAAAAAAGGATTTCATTATGATATTTGTAGACATGAATATCTTTGTACTTCCTTCACCTTTACCCTCTGATTACCTTCTCTTGTTCTATTCTCACTCCCACTGGCTAGTCCCTTCCCTATCCTAAGTAGTTCTCACTCTTAAACACACACACACACACACACACACACACACAGAGAGAGAGAGAGAGAGAGAGAGAGAGAGAGAGAGAGAGAGAGAGAGAGAGAGAGAGAGAGAGAGAGAGATTCTGCATATGGAAGAAAATGTGATATTTATCTTTTTTATGATAGTTTATCTAACTTTGCTGAGCATCATAACATTCAGATCCATCCATTTTCTTGCAGTGACATTAATTCATTTTTAATTTATGGCTGAATAAAACTCCAATATCTATTTATAAAACATTTTCTTCATCCTTTTGTTGATGGACTAGTTCTGGACCTTGACTATCTTGAATGTTCTTATTTTTTTAGACTAAGTCCTAGAGTCCCCTCATGGACAGAAATGTTCTTTCTTAGTTATCTTAGAGGCTACTCTACCAGCCTCTACATGGGCTCAAGAATTCCTTACCAGTCCCCACTCATAGTCTAGAATCTCATGTATTGTGCCCTGAATTCTCTTTGGTTCATGTCTGACTGTCTTCTATTACAGAGCCAGGCTTTCAGCAACCTTTGTTAAATGCAGTTGAAACAATCCTGCAGCACCCCTAATTCTGTTCTTCTTACTGGGGGCCCATGTTGTTAATACACAGCCCAGATTGGGATGAGAACAAACCTTCCCTTTGATGTGGCTTACAAGAAAGTTCACTTTGCTCTCACCCATCATGCCTCTTCAGCATCCATTTTTAATCCTCCCATGAATATGGATGGATAAGAAAGCAGAAGCACAGAGAGGAATTTGACCTTTACAGCATCACCTGCTTTTAAATAGCCATGGTGACCTGGGGGCTTACTGTCCTTCAGGGTCCTGAGATACACCAGTCATTGTTGCTGCTGAGAATTCACAGGAAAATCACACCAGAATCCTGTACTGCGTACATCAGTGGTGGTGGTGGGAGTTCTGTTAAAGGATATAAGTGGTAGGGTGCTTCAGAGAATGTGTGAGAGAGAACAACACAGAGGATCTAGCATCTTGGGCTGTATTCCGGATAATCTACCTTCTGCCTTCACTGGACTACTAATTTTTTTGCACAAGTTGTAGTAAATGCAAATAAGCAACACACGGTTGTATATTTGTTAATTTAAAATATAGTCCCTTTGACTTTTCATTTTTCAATTTAAATATATAATAATAATAATGATAATAATAATAATTCCTTTTGTAACAGGTTGCCTTGCAGATTTAATGAAGGGTCTCTTATGGATGAGGCTTGCTTGGTGGCATGGAGTCAGTACTTTTAATGGCTTGACTATTTTTTTCTAACTCTCTACCATGCTAGCTCCATTTGACAGCATCGAAAATTGATTTGATGCTTATATGCAAGGGCCCAGAAGGAGGAGAAAAAAATTATAAAAGCTGCCCCCAATCTAGCAGCCATTTAGCAGCCAGCTCTCCCCGAGTCAGACAAGAATGTGGTCCTTGGGAGCAGCTCCTTGCTTCCCCAGACACAAATGGCTTCAACAGAGCCAACTCCCTAGCCTCTATAGCAGCCAACAACTTGTGTTCTCTGATGACACTTAACATTCTTTGGAGTCACCAGGATGTCCTTCTTCATAGTCCAGGAATGGCGGCTAGTGTTGGTTCAGGAAGGAATTAACTTTGGATATCCAAAAATTGAAGATAACAGGTTAGGTCAGGAAACTGTCTCAGGCAGCCTATGATGGGCAGGTCTGTGGGGTTCCCCAGGAGCCATGTGACATGGGGTCACCTGGATCAGTGAGGATTCTGATGCTCTGCTCACTCACTAGTTCTCTGACCATGCTTATGTCACCAAGTCCCCTAGGCTTTTGTTTTGTCATTTGTAAAATACAAATGTAATAAAAAAAATTGTATTTGATAGGATACATTTTGAACACAAGATAAACTCACATAAAAATCAGTGATCATACACATTTACTACCTGGTATGTAGTAGGCTGCCGTAAGTTTGATGCCCTCATTCATGGACATGGCTATTGTCTTCTTAGTTCCAGCTTTCCCCCAACCCAGCCCTTGGAATGTCCCTTCCCAGTGCTTCAAGACTAACTTACTGTGGACCAGAATCTGTCATTTGAACTGGAAAGCCCCTTCTAAGGCTCCCGTGTCCCTGTCTAGGCTCTTAAGCCCCCAGAAGCAGTATTCAGGAAAAGTCCAGAGAGAGAAAGATCTGGAGACACAGCTGAGTGATGAAGTACTTGCCCAGCATGTACAAGGTCCTGGGCTCCATCCCCAAACACTAAAAAAAGCAAACGCAAAAGAAGACGAGGCTGAAGGAAGGAAAGCAAAAGAAAGAGGGAAGAGGGGGAGAAAAGGGAGGAAAGTCAAGTTCTCTTTATCAGTGGAGATGGCTGAGGTTCCCCTAAGTGTTGCCACAAAAAGAGCAGCTTTCTCTGTGTCTGTCTGTCTGTCTGCTCTGGCCTTGGTGGTTTAGTTCCTGAAGCCACTCTCGTCTTGGTCTTGTGGTCTTTTGCCTAAGTTACACACTGGTGCTAAGAAGCAGAAAGCAGAAGGGCTGTGGAGCCCGAGCAAGGCTCCCTGTATGTCAGAGGAAGGCACCGTGAGGTCCTGTTCTGAGAGACACACAGGGAAAAGCGGCAGACACTTGAGCTCATTCGCCACGGGCAATCACACCATCACCCTGACCACCTTCCAGTTAGGACTGTCATTTGCCAACTATTTCTTCTACCTGAAATGGAAGGTCCTTGGCAGCAGTATAAGGAACTGGCTGCTTGGGGAGCCAGGAAGGAGCAAGTGGTGAAGCCATTCAGATCTGGGGATCATAGGGCTTCTGATGAGGAGAGTTCCTCTGCCTCGACTGTTAGAGAGACTGGCTCCTGAGTAGCACCAGTCTTGAGAGGGACTTTGTATGACATCTGTTTTCTCCCTTTCCAAGAAAGTTTGCATAATAAATCAGTCAGATACTTCTAGAACAAGAACTAGACATATAAAGTGTAATAATGCAAAGACTATGAGAGGCAAGGAGCTGGGGCAAGGTAAGACACAGATTGAAGAAGTCTGACCACACAGTGGGGGAGGGGAGTCCTCAAGATTCATGCAGCTGGAGAATGTCGGAAAACTAGTCAGGGAACACGTCAGAAAGATCAACAGTCCCTGAATCTTACAGACGTGTCAGCCATGGAAAAGTCGAGATGAAAGGCAAAAACTTAGTGAGGCGGGAGTCGGGGGCGTGGGGAGGGCGGTTCTGAGCAAAGATTCAAGAGTAAAAATAAGCACAGGGAGATCTGGTGTATGTTGCATACCTGCCTCGTGCTAGTCCTGTGGCCCATCAGTGTTCCTTAGGCTAACCATGAAGTGTAGCCACTATTGGTGGCCTGCATTTTTAAAAAGAGCAAATGGAGGCCCAGACTCTCTCACTGGCTCTTCTGCTTGAGGCCATGGAGAAACGTGTGTGACGAATCTTTGTGTCCTGAGTAGCAAGCCCCAGAACAGGCCTCTGGGATTTAGTGATCCTGAATGATGAAAAAAATGAACCTGATTTTAACTCAGTCCCCAACTCCAGTGTTATTTGTCCATTTGGTGGAATAGAAGGAGTAGTGGATAAAAGTCCAGAGAGAGACGAGAGAAATTCTGGAAAAGCCTAGAAGTTGCTCTTGCACCTGATGCTGTGGCCACTTGAAGTCATAGTCCTGAGATGTGAGTGATGTGTTGCCCATGGCCTTTTCTAACTTGTGTGAGTCTGTCAAAGTGGAGCTGGTGACAGATTTAGTGGGTCATCTTTCATCTTCCTACTGTACCTCCTCAGAGCACATGTATGCCTGGTCCTGCCTAGTCATGCATTTCCCAGGTGCAAGACCCTGTTCAAAGTGCCATCCTTCTGGGTGTTTCGCTTCTGTGTCTCCCATGCTGGCCTGGTAACAGGATGGCTGTTCAGGCTTGCTTTGATCCATCCGTTTTACAAAATGTGGTCAGTACTTGCAAGGCTGCATTTCAGAAGTATCTTGTTACCAAGAAGTCAGAATTGCTTGATTTGGGGATTGGAAGCCAAGGCCAAAGAGAAGCATAGCAAGAGATGCACGCATTCAGTGTCGTGGGGGAGGTGCCCCTTCCTCTTGTCTGTGGCCTCCTGTTCTCCATTATGCTACCTCTTGTATGGAGGATTGGTTGGTAGATTTGTTAGTGAGGATTTCCATTATAAGGTCCCACAAACTGAGTGAAGTGAGGACACTTGGAGGGACTCGGTGGTTTGTCCCCATTTGCATAGCAAGTAGACAGCAGAGATCAGAATACCTGTTCACTAGCACATCTGCCTTAGTTCTGCCATAGAGAAAGGAAAAAGGATGGGGCACAGGGCTCAGACAGATGCCTTTAGGAATCAAGGACACCAAACATCCTGACCCAGAGCACATATATAAACATCCTATGGGTGCACTCTCCTCTAAGAATCTCCTTCACTGAAGGAGCTAACACTAGCCGGCAACCAACCATCCAGTCTACTGAATGTCACCTGTCACTTTGTTACCCATCAGTTGTCAGAAATGACCACAGTTGCTAATTAGCCAATGAAGTCATTGTTTGATTTTCCTTGAACCGAGTTCACAATATGCTCTGTCCTGCCTGATGTCAGCGCCCACTCTCTGTGACCATGCAGGACACCACTGTGAGCCACCATCACAAAGAAAGAATGAATGACTATGGCCTTGGGGGTAGTTGATGCAGACCTCACCCTTAGAGTTCCTGCTTCAACTCTGCACCTAGACTGCAGTATTCCTGGGGCTAAGTCATGGTAGATGTTGACTGGCCTTAACTTCAATGCAGGATTCTTCTGTTTGAGAACAGTCTGTAGGAATCTGGACTGGCTATAAGTAAATGTGTGAAATGTCAATTGTATTAAAAAAAAGGAAATATGATTTTATTGCTTGGATCTTAACAATATATTGAATTTTTTTCAAAGAGAAATAAAAACTCATTCAGTTATGGGCAAACACCAGTTTTCTGTGTCTTTTGGTTGAAGGGAACAGTAGGAGTGATTACAGCTGTCCCATAGAAATAATAAATGCATGTCCACAATCCATCATCCAGAGCCTTGGGGTCAGATATATTTAGGAATCTGTGTCTTTGGATGTTTGAAGGGAAATGGGTTGCATATACTGTATATTCTATAATACCCCTGGTGGAGTCTGGGGCAGTGTTCTATAATCAAGCCTATTAATTTTTCTGCAGGAAAATGTCTGACTGTCACACTAAGTGGGAAAAATAAAGACAATAAATAGCCTCACATCACTGCAGGTCAGGTTTTGCTATCAACTGAGTTATTAAAAAAAAAAAAAAGAACTCAAGCAACCTTTGGGTTTCAGAATTTTTTTTTGAGTGTCATGATTGATAAGGGCCTGTGGCTCTCAATGATTAATACTGGCTACTTTACTATATAAACCCATACGGAGAAGATGATTGCCTGTGTGCCACTGTATCAATCAATTTTCAGGAGTTCATCAAGTTGTGAAGACCTCAGCCATGGGACGAGGAGGGGGACTTACTCCATGTGGCATCCCGAAGGACCGAACAGATTGGGCATGGAAAGGGTGCTCATAAGCCCTGGATGGATACATCCCTTGGCAGGCTCCCAGCACTGCTCCTTGACCCCAGTATGGGATGATCCAGTTAGTTCTGCGTAATTGGACAAGTGGGAAAGTATGTAGGGGAAATAAACTGAGCTATAAAATAATAGCAATAGCTCACACTACCCTGCCTGGGTCTTTACTACAGCTTGGTTCTGGGGCTGACAGCCTACATACATGCCACTCACTGAGTTCTTAAGACTATGTAACCACTATGCATCTGTTTTGGTAAGTGTCTCCTGGAACGTAACACAACTAGTTAGTTGTACAGCCAGGCTGGGACTCCAACATTTTGGCTCCTGAGTCTATATTTGCAAATCCATTGCAGCCTTGTGTATGCACACTGAAGCCAGGCTCCACTGGGAATGTGGACTGATGAGAAGGTACAACCAAAGATGATAAAGTGCATCACTTAGCCTGCACTGAGTAACCTATATTGCCTTATGCAATCCTCTCAGGAACTCTAGAAAGTGGAATCCACCCCTGTTTTTCCAAATGGAGAAACTGAGGTTCAGAGTAGAAAGATTTGCAGGGCTGGAATTCAAACCCAGAACCTCAAGAGTTTGGTCCTGGGTATATAAGGGAAGGTTTGGGGCCCATGTCACACAGGAGGCAATCTGACAACAATTAGAACCATACAGCACACTGAGGGGAAAATATGCAGAGTTGGCCTGTCTTCTCCTGACTATGTGTTGTCTGTCAGCTTCCAGCTCTTCTCTGTCCCTGCTCCTGTCTGTAAAATGAGGACAGTATAGCCTACTTGATTGTCATAGGGGTTGGTACTGAGGATGGTTTGGGGAGCCAAATGGTATTAAAGTACACTTACCTTGTTGTGCCAAAATGTCTATACACAGAAGTACCAGGAAGTGAAACAACTCAAGGGCTATTTGGAAGAACATATAGGGCCTTTTAGAAGTTAACTACAAGGAGAATGAGGGGAAGGAGAAGGGACTCTCGTTTCCTACTGAACATGCTTGGATCAATCTCACCAGTGTCAACCTGCTGATAAATGTATTCAGGCAGGGCTTCCCTGGATCCTTCTGTACCAGGTTTGTGCAGGCCTTTGGGGTGACAAGTAGAATAACCCTTCTTCCCATCGAATGCTTCATGTCTTCGCATATTTGTAAACTACCATGATGGTGCCGGTGGCTCATTCTGTTCGTTGTGGCCCTAACAAGGTCTCTTGGGGAGCTCCTCTTGCCCTCTTCTCCCCGGTCCATCAGCCATTGCCCTGAATGCTCCTGCTGCTTCTCAGTTCTCTGAGGTCTGTGTCCTTCACCCACATCATCCCCACTGCTCCCAGTTAGCTTACTCTTAAGCCAAGACAAAATGATGGCATTTTTTCCCTATTCCTTCCTCTTTCAATTCACCTCAGGTCTGCTACAGAGGGCTGTTTTGAGCAAATCCTTACCATGTTTCTCTCCTGCCAAAAACGATTTAGCCATTTCCTATCAACTATAGCAAGGGTCAGCAAATACTTGCTGCGAAGGACCAGATATAAATATTTTAGGTTTCCAGCCCAAGAGGGGAAGTGGAGAGTGTTAAGTGAGTACACATTGAACCTCACTACCCTCCCCCAGATCTGAAATGCTCCAGAACCTGAAAGTATTTGAGTGATAACAGGATACATCAAGTCATGTAATTCAGTGGACACAAACTTTGTCTTATACAACGGTTATCTAAAATACCATATAAAATTGCCTTCGTACCATGTATGGATGGGGTATATGAAATATAAATGAGTGTTGCCTTTAGAGGTGTTATCCTGAAGATAATTTTTATATAAGCAAGCATTCTCAAATAAGAAGGAAGTTCAAAATATGAAATACTTCTTTTTGTATGTGTGTATGATGTGTGTATTCATGTTCACATGTGTATGTTTGGGCACATGTGAGTACACATGTATATGGGAGCAACAAGGTTAAAATGAGGTATCTTAATTATTCTCCATCTTAATCATTGAAACAGGGTCTCTTTATTCAAACTCAGAGCTCACTGATACAGGCTATAAGCTAAATCTAGCATGCTTGCTTGCTTGAGACGTCCCCTGTCTCCACCTTCAGAGCACAGAAATTCCAGCTGGGATGTCAGACCCACCTGTCATTTGCATGGGTTCTGGGAATCAGCACTCTGGTCCTCATGCTTTTTCCTTGCATGGCAAGCGCTTTACCTGCTGAGCCATCTCCTCAGCCTCTGAGGGCTCAAGAGTTTCACATTAGAGATATGTGGTCCATCTATAGTCATTTACTAATACAGTAAGAGGGAAAGGACATTTCCACAAGCCTTCTAGAGATGAAATTCAGTGCATAGGGAGTACTGAATACTTTTTGTTTTCAAATTTTTAATTTGAAGCTAAAACATAAAAATAAAAGTTATGCGAATTAATGATGTACCATGTGAGGCTTATAAGTATATTTGTATTATATACCGAGAGAGGTGTTTAATTCAGATTAGACATATACCTCCTCATATACCTATCATCTCTTTATATTGAAAACATTCAAAATTACTTTCCTAGCTTTTTGAGATGCAAACTAGGTAGCCAGCTGGGAAACCATACTCCTGGACCAACCTGTCCCCACCCTTCTCCCCCATCTCTCCACAGTCCAGTGACTACCATTTGTGAGTTCTCTTTCATGCTTTACATCTGCTGATGGGAAGAATGGAGCTCCTTGGGTATGAAGTCAGAGCTTGCCTAATTGGAGCTCATGTTCCCTACCATAGAATTCATTGCGGCTATTTCTCTGGTGAAAGCCATTCATAGTCCACCGGTCACACAGAAACAGACTTGGGCCCAAGGTTATAATTTTCTAGAATGACCTGGGTGATTCTCAAGCACACTGATGATGGTGCCTGCACCAGAGCCCATTTAACATGCAGTCTGGGTATCAGACATGGTATCAAGTATTGTTTGAAAACTTTTCTGTGATTCTGAGGTGTAGCCAGGATTGAGAACTATAGGTCACAGGACAATGTCTATGGGATACCTACCCCAATCACACAGTGACAAGTGTCTTTGCTCTTTCTTGGCTTTGTTCTGGTGACATCAGGTGGTCCTTTCTTACTTCTGGGTCTTGCCCATCTTTTATGTGGGAATGCCCACATCTAGCTCCCCATGCTTTTATACCTCCCATCAGTGATGGAGAATGTTTGTTTGGTGGATAAAGGATCAAAGCACAAGCTAAGCAGTTGGGGAAGGGACTGCGCGTGTGCATGCCAGAAACCCACTACCATCCAGGAGCCCGTCTAGTATTACGGGTTGAGGAGTCATTGACAGTAGTGGGCTTCAAGTTCTCGGTCATCACACATTTATTTTCTAGGAATCTCGTGTTTTCTGTAACTCAGACTTTCCTGCATCAGGACTTTGGCACTTGTTTTGAGAAGGCAAAGTAGGTTTTTCCTTGGTTTCTTTTTGGTCTGTGAAGAATTTCACCATAGAAAACAGCCATGTGTGGTTAAGAGAAAATGTGATGCATGCAGCATCCCACTGCATTCTTCCTGCAGTCCCTGTGCAATCCCCAACACCAATGCTTCTGAATTGACCCCCAACCCGAGCTTCACCCACAGGTATAACTCATACCCCCAATGCTGTGGCTGCAGCATACTTCTCAACCTCCCAAGACGACTGTGAAAGCCTTGTGCCCTCTTTCACCTTCAAGACATCTGCTCAGGCGCTGCTGTACTTACTTTGGTTTGGGTTTGTATCTTTTAAAATGTATGTAAGAGAAAAAAGACTAAGTCTCTAAGATCCCAGCTCACAGAAAGATACTATGGTGTTCCAAGAGGGAAGGGAAGAGGAAGAAGGAAAGGGAAGAAGAAAGGAAGAAATGGAATATATGCAATGTTTAGGGCTAGGAGTCTGTGGATATACGTCTTGGGGGCTCTGTTTTGTTTCTTTTCCATTTTAACCTGAACATCTCAGCAAATCATGAGAAGCAAGAGATTACATGTTTTGCCTAAGGTCACATAGTTAAAAGGTAAACTGGTCAAGGTTGGTTGGTTTGTTTGTGTTGGTGGTGGAGGTATGTGTGTATGTGTGTAAACTTTTAATGCATGTGTACTATACATGAAGGATGGTCAGCCCATTGTAAAGTGAACAGAACATTAATCACGAAGCAAACATCACCACCTCTTGAGAGCTCCTCTTTCCAGTTCCAGGTTCTATCTTTCTCTTCACTTCCTGCTAGGTTACTTTCTATCCAGACTTAGAATGTTGTAGTTTGGCCAGTTTTCTGATGATGTAGTGGAGTCATGGAGCATAGTCTCAGTTTGTCTGCTCCTTTTACTCAGTGCTTCGTTGTTTGGATTTATCCATGCCCTGCCCTGTCATTGTTCATTCATTATCATCCCTGTATAGTACTGGCTCTCACTTTCCATGACTTTCCATTGTAGTTGCTTTCCATTTAGAGGTGTTTATAAACGGTGCTTCAAGAAGAGGGTGGGAGGAGGGAGGACAGGGGAATCCATGGTTGATACGTAAAATGAATAAAAAATCTCTTAATAAAAAAATAAATAAATAAATGAAAAAGAAGGGTGATTGTGAAAGACTTTTGGTACTGCTTTGATTTTAGGATTAGAATTTCTGGGTTATATCCATCTATCTACACACACACACACATACACACACACACACACACACACACACACACACACACACACACACACTGTTTACTAGGTTTTGCCAGGTACAAACCCAAACCCAGCTGTCCGTTAATGTGGTCTGATTGCCTTGCCTACTCCAAGGACACATTCCCTAACAACTGCCACTTTCTCTGTCGCCACTCTAGGGGTCACATCCTTGTGTTTCATTGTGGATTAGGTTTCCCTAGTATTTAATGACACGAAGCACCTTTCACAAGCTTATTGGTCCTTTGGATATCCTCTTTTGTCAAGTGCTTATTTATGACTTGCTTTTTAAACAATAAATCACACAGTCTACTTTTTGTTTCTTGTTTGTCTATGGGACTTCCCAGTGCATTACAGTCTAAATCCCCTATCAGACAGTGTCGTCTTCTTCAAGTTGGTGACTTGTTGGAGTTCCTTTTCCTTTGCTGTGATAAAATACCCTGCCAGAGGCAACACAGGGGAGACAGTTTATCTTAGCTCACAGTTCATGCTGGGGCCATCGAGGCAGTAGGAACTTGAAGCAGCTGGGCATTTTGTATCCACAGTCAAGAAACCGGGAGCAGGGAATGCTTAGTCAACTCATTTCCTTTTTCTACAGTCCAGGATCTCACTCCAGGGATGGTGCCACCCATAGTGCATGGGTCTTCCTACCCCATAACATAACCAAAATAATCTCCCCCAGACAGAGGCCCAAAGCCTAGTGAGTCTAGTTCTCATCTAGTTGACAATTAAGATTAGCCACCACAATTAGCTTTTCACTCTCTTGATGGCATCATTTGATAAGTACAAGTTTCCATTTTGGAACCTTTTTGAATTGGTAAGTTTTCCTTTATGATTAACATATCTTAACATCATGCTTAGGAAACTTTGCTTATTTTGAGGTCATGAAGATGTTATATTATGTTTTCTTGTAAAATTGATTTTTTTTCTACCATTTGTATTGGAATCTACAGCCTATCTGGAATTGATTTTCCTTTACAGTGTGAGATGGAGGTCAAAGTGCTCTCTCTCTCTCTCTCTCTCTCTCTCTCTCTCTCTCTCTCTCTCTCTCTCGGATAACTAGCTGAGCTAGAAATACCCACTGACAAAATTCCTTTTCCTCCACTACTAAGCAGTGTCCTCTTGGTCACATATAGGGTAACTGCACCCTGCACCTGTGTGGGTCTGACTCGAGCTTCCACAGTTGAACTTTTGGTAGAGCGATCTAATTCCAGAGTGTCAGCTCTTTTCATTATTCTGAAACAGAGAGAATTTGAGGAAGGGACTTGAGAACACTTTACGGATGGAAGGTCCCATATACTGTGACTTGAGTAAGATTCTCCTGTGCTGTCTGATGGGGCGCTGTCAAAACAACGGGCGGCAAATGAGGCTTGGTAGGTGGAATGCAGGATGGTTTGGAGGGGGAAAGGACAGGGAGCCCTTGTCCCTAAGAGGGAGGTGTGGTGGAAAAAGGGCTGCCCATGGGCTGAAACCTTTGAAAAGTTCTAAGAGTTTAATCCCAGATGATGAGGGAAACACATTTTCATTTTCTATAGCTGTAAAATAAAGCAAGCTGTCAGACAAGGAATTATTTGTTGAATAAATGGAGTTTATAACAGTTTGATTTTAATGAGCGTGCATAATTTGTACTTAGGGATTATTAGCTCTTCAAAATCTTGTTGTAACTGGGTTATTAATTACATTTTTTGATTACAGGAGTTAATCCATATATGCTCTTTTCTTAATAGGGGATTACATTTTTGTAAATGAAGTTCTAACATAAATAGAGCAGTTAGCAGCCCAGCTTCTTTTGGTTTTCTGTGATGGAAATCCCCTATTTGCTCCATCTAAAATCCATGTTCTGGACAGACATGATTAACCATATGGTATAAGTTACCCAAAATGCTGAGGGTGACCTTAGTCTTGGCTGCACATTTACATCATGAGCATGAGATGCAGCACTAGACTCCTTCCTGTTTGATGAGTCTAGAGATTAACCTGGGCCTTAAGACTGAAGAAAGTTCTTCACCCAACCCTAATGATTGGCCAAGATGAAAAACTTCGTCCGAGGTCAAGTTCATCCAATGGTGGGACTTTCTCTCCAGTCCTCCAAGGATTAAAAGTGGACCATGGCCCTTTTCCCTGCAGCCCACAGCACTGCTCAGTGACAAGTGGCTGTGGACCGAGCAATGAATTCTTACAAAAGACTTTGTCCCTCTGTTGTCCAAGGCCTCATGCAGGTGGGGAGCTTAGGAAAAGCGTCTCTGGTGTGTGCTGATACAGTAGTGTGGGAAGTGGTGTGTTAGTGACAGGCTGATACCGAAACAGCAGGATCGGGGCCAGTAGCAGTGTTAGGGTGACAAGAAGACAGGGATCTGAGTGTCCCTGGAGAAAGGAGACTGAACAAGCATCTGAAGCTCCTCAATGAGCAGCTCCATGGCTGTTGAGTGAATTCCAGAAGCATCAAGGATTCTTATAGCTCATAGAAGAAACTCTGAGTAGGAAGATTTGAACTCAGGCCTCTGTGAGCTCACACCCATGCTCCGTGCAGATCCTATTTGGATTCCACTCATCCAGGTCTTACACAGTGTAGTCAGGGCTCCCGTGGCATGGGTGTGGAAATTCCTGATACCCAGATAAAGTATGTGGCTGACAGTGTCGTACCAGATGAGTCAGTAGGATGAGGAAACGTTATCTTTATTCTGGTACAGAAGGTTTTCTTAGTACACAGCACACACCAGAGGCTCAGTATCCTGCAGACTTCCAAGGCGCATACAACTCCCAAGGATGCTCATTTCTGAAGGCTGACTTCTTGATCAGGGTTTAGCACCTAGAACGCTCTAAGGGACTTTTGGTAAGTGACTAAATTACGGGAAAACAATCTCTATTACTCTTTCTAGTATTTTATTTACCAAGGATGTAGTTAGCATGGCCTTTTGTTTTAGACTAGGGTAGAAGATGAACACCCCACCCTCCCACAAACACACCATGCTAGGAGAGAGACTGCAGGAATGGTCCTACTCCTGAGTCCCTGTCTCTCTCTAATGCCTTTGACAGGCCAAGGACAACTAAGTGTTGCCAGCTAGGGAACCAGAGTGATACATGGACTGGGCCAACCAACCTTTCTGGTAGGAACTCAACATGAGGATGGAGTATGGCAGGGTCAAGGTGGCTGCTGTAGTAGCAACAAGCCTCAAGCATCTGCAGTAGCAGAAAGAAATCCAAGAGACCTACAGGCTGCCTGCCCCCACTTCCCATCCCTGAATACTGCAAGCTGCAAGGAAGTAATTAATACCACATCCAGGAATTGAATCCCTGGACCCATAATTACACGTACAAGAATTTTTAAAGATGTGATGGCAGTGGTTTTAATGTCTCATAAATATTCCTCCAAGGATCCTTGGCCCAGGGAAGAGTGGTTTTGCTTCTCAGGCAGGGAGCCAGAGTAGCCTGTCCTGGAGAAAGAGTCTGTGGTGGTTCTCCTCCTTCCTTGTTGCCCAGCCCCGGGCTCCACTGAGAGCTTAGCCTGTGGGTTCCTCATTACAGGAGCCGCTCTACCTTGCAGTCTCTTGTAACTTGTCTCCCAGGACCACTGCCAGGAGAGGCATGGAGGCCTTCTGTCAGGCCTGGGGGTCGTGCTGGGAAAACCTTCCTTGGGAACTCAGTTTGTGACTAAATTTTGCTCTGATCACAGCATGCACACAGCAAGAAGTTTTATTCCCTCATCAGAGGAAGAAACTAGAAGGCAGAAGGCATACAGTTAGGGAGACCGTGAAGATGACTCAGTGGTTAAAATGCTTGTTGCACAGCCATGCAGAACAGACCTGGGCTAACACCCCCCCCCAAAAAAAAAACCATGCAGAAGCCAAGCATGGCAGCGTCCTGGACCAGTGAGCTTCAAGTTCTGTGAAACACCCTGTGTCAAGAAGAAAGAAAGAAGGAGGGAGGGAGGGAGACAGACTGGGAAGGAGGGGGGGAGGAGGGAGGGAGGGGAACAACAGAGAAAGACACCTGATGTCAGCCTCTGGCCTCCACGTGCATACACACACATAGACACACAACACAGACACAAAAGCATGTGTATCTAGAGCCCCAGAAGAAGAATGACATTGCACAGGCTGTATTTATCTAGCTTTCAGAGGCCCTCTGACATAGGCACAGTCCCCTTGGTGCAACTGGCCCAGTGGTACAGACTTAAGTTTGAATCCTGGCCTCCCCTCATGAGCTCCTTAGCTTTGAGAACTCCTCTATCTGCCTGGTTCTTCATTGAATCTTTGTAAAATATTATCATAATTGTGTCTGAATAGAGATAATTTATGTAGGTATCTTCATCCCAGAATCCGGCTCACACCAATTGCCTCCTAAATGCAAGCTGATTTTGAAGCCACTTTTAGAATGAGCCAATGCTTCATCCTTCCCTTGGTCACAGGGCTGTTTGTAACTCTGTCCTGATGCTAACTGACTCCCTTGCCCTCCCCTCTCAGGCAGACTGGCAGCTCTTTTGCACCTTAATGCCTGGCTGCAAAGTCTGTCTAGAGAGGGGATCAGCCAAGATGTGTTGAATGAATGATGGAGTGCTGAGCAAATACTGGGGGCTGTTGAAATTCCAGGCCACATCCTGCATTTGAGCCACTGCAGAAGCCATAGTTAAGGAGACAGGGAGCTGGGAAAGGTCCAGAAAACTGATGCATTTAGAAGGCTGTTCACACTGACTCTTTCTTCCTCGAGTGTTTCAGGCCATTTAACTTCAGGGATGTGATTGCATCTTTGGCTAAAATCACCACGTGCCAGGGTGGGGGTAGGGTGCTTATTTTGAAGTTCCACATTGTTCTTGGCTGCCCCTTGTCTAAGTACTTGTGAGCTGATAAAAGCAGGGGATTGGGGTGCGTGGGAGGGCTGTGACCAAGGACAGGTGCAGCTGGTAGAGCAGGGGGGTGTGATCTACACAGACCATATACCCAACATACAGGAAGACCTACTATGTGCTGATCCTGCATCTATGCCTTCCTAGAGATTATCTCTATTTATTCTCATGGTCACCTTGTAGTTGAGAAAACACAATTCAGAATGATTCCTCTTGTGGCTGTGATCACACAGGCATTCAGCCCCAAGTCTCACCACACAGCCTCAATTATCCCACCCTCCAAAAGGCTCTGGCTTTGCTTTCTGATCCATACACTGTGGAGACTTCAACCTTCACTTCTGAGTAGTGAGTCTATTGACTTTCTTTGAGGAACAAGATGAGAGACCAGTCTGTGTCCTCTATCTGTCCCCGGGGACTCTTGAACTGGGAGGTTTGCTGTGGCAATAGCTAGCCTTGGGCAAGTTCCTTCTTCTCCCTGGAGGGCTGTTGGGTGTATTCCTGAGTTCTACTGAGTCCTGCTGTTAGGAAGCTTCCAGAAGGCGGCCAAGCCTGCATCTTTGTTCTGTTCATGTTTATCAGCATCCTACAGGGCTGAGACTCCTCAGTGAATGTTCCCAAGACCTGACCCAGCAACTGTGTCTCCTAGGATGGGGATTCTCCCATGATTAACCAAGGGTCTCTGAAATAGCATTGGATTCTGCCTCTAGGATCTGTACAGCTCCACATGGGCATTCTTTCTTTCTCTTGTGCTTTTCTGTCTGTCTTAATTTGAAGGGAAAATATAAACAAACAGCCACCCATGTTGGAGCAGTTTTACTTTTCCCTGCTCATTCAGTGTTTATTGTATTTCTGAACATGCCTGCCATCTCACACAGACAGGTAGCAGTTCTTTTGGGTCCCCTGGCCTATAAGCCCTGTCCCTACTCAGCTTCCCTCCATTGACTGCTGTCTAGTAGCTGCAAAGGACGAAGGGGGTCCATGAACATGACTGGACCTCACTGCATCCCAGACAGAGCTCTCCTCTCACTCCCAGGATTCTCCCACTGTTTCTTACCCTCCATAGCCACACTGACACTCAGACTGCAGAAAATACCCACAGATCTCACTCTGACACTGGATGTGGAAGACAGGAGGTGAGGCAGAGTACCATGCACCCAGAGGGGAGAAGCTTGCCCTCATAATAGTGGGACAGGCAGGTGGTAGGGTGTCATTCCTATCTTTGAGGATGGCATACACATTGGCTAGCTTCTAACATGCTTTAAAGTTGAGATCTTGGGATCACAGCCCATCTCCATTCATCAATTAGGAAGTTGTTGGGCAGATATTCTCTGCCAGCCCTCTGAATCTCACAACCCAGACTATGAGCCAGATAGGTCAAGCGATTAATACATGTACTGTGGCAAGTGTAGGATGAGGGATGTATCAACAGGAAGGCTATTTTCAGCCCTTCCTGGGAAAACTTTCTGGAAATGGCAAGCCTTAGGTTGAGGCTGAAGCTGCAGGATAAGAAAGAGTTAGCTGGGTCTACCTGAGATGGGGAAGAGCATTTTAGCAGAGTGCTGTTAACAAAATTGTAGTCGCAACCAAACCTGGCCAGGCTTGGAATGGTGGCAGATTCCTGTGATCCTGGCCCTTGAGAGGATGAGGCAAGAGGATCATGAGTTCGGGGCCAACCTGGACTACAGGGAAAGACTTTGCCTTAGTTAAAAGCAAAAAGACTGTCTACCTGACCATGTCACCCAGTGGTCATCTGAGGACTGAGACAAATATTAGGTGAGGACATCTTGCCCCAAGTATTGAATTTTGTTGTTTGAAGTCCTCCTGGTATCTTTCCCCCTGTAGCTTTCCATATGGGCAAAATCTACCGAAGAAGAAAACACAGATTCTGCATGTATCTGAGAGGTAACAGGGCTCATCTCCTGTTGGATGGAGGCCTGTGTCCTGTGCATGTGGTCCTCGGTGCATAGACAGGCAGACCAGTCAGTCGTGAAATCTGAATGCAAACTGGCTGCTAATTAGAGGCTGGTCAGGTTTTAAGAATGCAGGCCCACAGTGTTCTCAGTGTTAACACACCTTGCCTTTCAAATGTTACAGCGCACCTTGCATTTATCACAGTGCGAATGAATGACTTTTCAGTGTGTTTAGGCTAAAGTGACCTGGGGCTGGCCCACCTTCCTGCTCACTGCATAGTCCAGCCATGAAAGAAGCCCCGGGCCACCTGCAAGGAGCATTCAACTCCTGCCCAGGTGGGTTTGCATACTCATCTCCCTCCAGCGTCTGACTCTGCGACTCCTGTTCTGACCTCACTATCTCCTCCGGCCTCAGGACTCAGCTGAAGAGCCCCTCCTCTTCTTGTACATACACAGCTCTGATTAACTATGTGTACAGATCCTCTGCTTCAAATCTTCCTTCCTGAGATAGAGAAGATAATTTCATTGACCCAGGTGCATAACATAAGAGCAGGTAAGAACAAATACCAAAGGAAATTTCAAATGTCAACTGTTTAACAGTCCATTCTAGACAATATTCTTTAGCCAGTAAAATGTGTTGAAAGAATATTTTTTATTAGAAACGTAAAATACTGAAAGGGAAAAGCAGGAGAAAGTGTTACATGCAGTCTACCTCTAAGGTTCATGCAAATTCAATTTAAAATCTATCAAAATATTAATTGTAGATAGCAATGCTGTAGAATAGCTATTTTTATTTTACTTCTCTACCTCTTCTCTTTTTCCAAAGTTTTCTCTGATGAAAATATGCAACACCACTAATTAAAAACTCAAACTATTACTGGGGGTACTTCAAGCCATCTGGTGTCTTGGTCTTTTCTCAAGCTCAGCCTTAATCTTCTCCACACACATCACAGGCACGCAGGGATGAATTGGCAGTCCCCACTAGAATGATTTAACCAATTAACTTATTCATTAACTGCCATGGTATCTTATAAGTGCTAGACAAAAGATCTAGAATAATCCTTATTATGGGCTAGACAAAGGGAATATTTGAAATCCCCCTCCCTCATTCCTTTCCAGCTTTTCTCATGTAATTCCCACAAGGATGAATGCCCAGAGGGATAAAAGACCAAGAGGTATTAGAGTCTTTGAAAGGAAAATGAGCTCAAGACGTGCCCATTGTCGCTGCCAGAGCAGAATTCCTATGAAGTGTGTGTGTGTGTGTGTGTGTGTGTGTGTGTGTGTGTGTGTGTGTTTACTTACTAATTATCCCAGACTTTCTGCTGCACTTAACCATCCACATAGTATATTCTTGAACTCTGTTAAAACATGGTTGTAGTATGTATGATACCATTCTCTATTCTAGAGCTGTTTTAGAAATTAGCCAGGCATAATTCTTCCCATTCAGTTACCAAGAGAATAAAATTAGTGAGTCTGTGGCAAAATTAGCATCCCATTTCTCATTTACTGCAAAGTTGTGATCCATTGATGCCATTTTTGAATACTTACCTTTAAGATAGGATCTGAGGCCGGGCGGTGGTGGCGCACGCCTTTAATCCCAGCACTCGGGAGGCAGGGCAGAGCCAGGCGGATCTCTGTGAGTTCGAGGCCAGCCTGGGCTGCCAAGTGAGTCCCAGGAAAGGCACAAAGCTACACAGTACACAGAGAAACCCTGTCTCAAAAAAGCCAAAAAAAAAAAAAAAAAAAAAGATAGGATCCGAGAGAACAAAAGGAACATCTTATCTGTAAAGGTTGCATTCTGCTGCCATCCACAGCAGAGAGAACTTGGAAGCAAGGTAGAAATAAATCCTGCCTGTCAGGGAGTGGTCTTTCTGGCAACCGTGTTCTCAGTGGGCTAGTTGAAGCCATTTGAAAGGACACCTTTAAGTAACAGAGGACAGTATATAAAATATTGATGGTCTTAGATTCAGTTTCTAGACTGGTGTGCCAGGAGGTACAAATTTATGTAGAGAGGCATGTACAAGTGACTTAGCCACACTATGACTCAGTTGTCATCCCCAGATCCACCTGAATCCTTGCAATAGTGCTGGGCTCACAATGAATTACATATTAATAAGCACGTGGTTTGGCAGGGCAAGTGTGGTCACTTATTAGAGATTCCTCTTAGAAGAAGCTCAATCCTCAAGGCCCATCGCTTCCCTGGGTTTCATCTTGGAAAACTGTCACGTGACCTTTGACTCTGCCAGCAGCTTCACAGACACTGCCATCTTGTTTCTCATTTGTAGAGATTGAGAGGGAGTGTTGGTCGCTTCGGTTCCACTGTCTTAGTCTGTTGTACGTGACTGTACTTGGGGCTGGATAGCTTACGAGAAAAGAATTATTGGTTCATTGCTCTCAAACATCAGTGGGTCATCACCTGTGGGTCATCACCATCAGGGGGCGTGTTTCCAGTGGTCTCAGGAACTGAGACACTGCACAGTAGCAAAATTACAGTCATGAAATGGCACCAAACGTAATCTTACAGCTGGGGGTCACCACAGCATGAGAACGGTATTAAGGGGTCGCAGTGTTAGGAGGGCTGAGAACCACTGCTCTAGAGGCTGGGGGCTCCAAGAAGATGGCACAGGCGCATGACAAAGGCCATCCCATGTGTCCTTCTACGGCAGAAGGCAGAAGGGCAGGGGTGAGTAAGAGCAAGAGGGGAACAAAACTCTCCAGTTTCACAATGAACGGCTTGTGCAGTAGTGACCCCACTTGACATTTCTCCATCCCATGCCCTCTGCGCCTCCCAGCGGGCCCCAAGACACTGCTGCATTGGGATGATGTTTCAACACGTCACCTGAGCGGGCCCATTCAAACTCCAGCAGCCCCTCCCCTCACTTTCCTGAGTGCCCCTCCCTCTCACCTTCTTTCCTCCTCCAGCCTTGGGTAGTCCTACATTCTCCTTCCGAATCAAGGAATTCTTGTATTCCTTTGCTGGGGAAAAGGTGGAATTAAAAGGGACCGCTAGGAACAAGCCCATGAGCTCAGGGCCAAGTGTCTTCGCCTTTACCTTAATGGCTTTAAGATGACTTTTAGCTGCGCGATGTGTCGTGCCAGGCTTTTTAATAAAACAACTATTTTAAGAGTCAGCTCCTCCACCTTATTTTACCTTTAAGATAAACAGAAACACATATTTTGAAATGAAAATTTGTACTCCTAGAGAAGAGCAAAATTTAGCAATGGTATATGACCTGCCTGCTTCCTGTGCCCCTTCTCAGTGTCTCCGCTCCCCACGGAGCCCACGTTTTCATCTATGCCCCATTCATCTCCAGATGGACATACCAGACATTTATTAAATACCCTACTGCTTCTCAGAAACTGTCCTCTCCTCGAATATACAGCAGTGAACTAGACAGACAAATCACTGTGTATTTAATGCCCATTCTGTATGTGTTTTTAATGACTGAAAAAAAAAAAACAAAAACAAAAACAAAAAACCCTCTGCTCTAAAGAACAAAACCAGCCAAGCTTCTAGTCCTAAACCTCCAGTTCCCTCTTGTCCTTTTGATATGCCTGCGTTGATACACTTCATCGTCGCCATGGATGGGTCCCCACCAAGCCGTGGATAGCCTATATTTAGGATACTGAGGTTTGCCATCCATCTCCCTTCTACAGTGCTGTGAGTTTGTCAAGAAGGAGTAATGTGGAACCCAGATGGATGAGCAACGACTGGACACCCTGCCAAGCCCTCTAACTTCGAGTGTTCCCAAGTCTTTCCACACAAGCCAGCAGTTTGTCACTTTTTTACAGGTGAAACTGTAAAAGTCAATGGAGTCTTCATTTTTTTAAAGATTTATTTTTGTTTTTAAATAGTGTGTATAGCCGGGCGGTGGTGGTGCACGCCTTTAATCCCAGCACTTGGGAGGCAGAGCCAGGTGGATCTCTGTGAGTTCGAGGCCAGCCTGGGCTACCAACTGAGTTCCAGGAAAGGCGCAAAGCTACACAGAGAAACCCTGTATCGAAAAACCAATAATAATAATAATAATAATAATAATAATAATGTGTGTGTGTGTGCATATGTGGTTATGTACAGATGGTGCACATGCTCATGGAGGCCAGAAGAAGACATATAATCACCTGGAGCTGGTGGTAAAGGTGGTTGTGAGCCTCTTGATATGGATACTGGGAGCAGAATTCAGGTCCTCTGCAAACGTAGTATGTACTCCTAACCTCGGAGCCATCTCTCCAGACCTTCTTCATTAAAAAAAAATGTGTAGCATGTGCATGCTGGTGCCTCGAGAGGCCCAAAGAGGGCATTGTATCCCCTGGAACTGGAGTGGCAAACAGTTGTGAGCCACCATGCGGGTTCTGGGAATCAAACCCAGAACTTCTCTTAGAGAAGTCAGTACTGGAAACCACAGAGCCATCTTTCCAGCACCTCCTTCTTCAATTCTTTAAGGCTGCTGTTTGCAAGTCAGGATTCACACCTGCTCTGCTGATTCTATTACAGTTCTTTCAGCTTATGTTATTGGCTGTGAGAAAGGATCCATTCTGAGTTTTAGATAAGGGTAGTTAACAGCTGTGGGATAGGCCCCATGCTCGGCTCCCCCTCCCCCTCTCCCCTCCACTGCTGGTTGGACATAGGAGCTCTGGCCTGGTAGAGCTCTCCTTCTACCAAGGAAACCAGGACTGTAAAGATTTGCCACAGCGAGGCCATTCACTATCCTCAACATATAATTTTAACCTCCCCTTCTTGCAGATTTTCTTATTACATTTTACTGCAAAAGAAAATGGTTCATCTCTCCAAATCCCATCACATGGGTCCAGGCTGTATTGCAAACCCTGGGATGTCCATCTAGTATGTATTGGATTGACCTTTAGAGACTGAGATTGGAAAAAATAAAAATAAAATCGCCACTCAAGATATATTTTACTATCTGAAAATATGTTACAAATGTCCATCTGTCTGTGACAAACTTTCAGTCACCCTGATGGAAGTACGTGATGTTCAGCTGCCCAGCAAGGGGAGAGGCAGGGCAGGAGCCCTGAGCAGGCTCTCAGGATTTCTCGCCATTTCCTAGTCCAGCCTCGGCCTGGTGTCTAAGGCTCTTCCTCAGCTAGCAGCAGCTGTTACAGCCACTGACTTGCTCACATTCTGAATGCCATTTGGGGACCGTTTGTCCCAGCATCAGGGTGACAGTGGAGCTTTGAGCTAAGAAACAGATAAAGCCTCCTTTTTTCTGAAAATTACAGGGGCTGGTGACAGGGGTGATCACATTTGCTGTTGCCATCCCCAGGAGGTCTCTTGCCTTGTCAGTAATAGCCATTGTCATTCACAGCAACTCTTTATTTCTTTTGTGCCTTTCCTCAAGGACTTAAGGGATTTGGGGGCCATAGCGCCCAGGCTTCTGGCAAAGCATACCCCAGGGAAGGTGCTAAGGAAGGGAGACCAAGAGCTCAAGGCTGTTGTGGGAAGGGCACACTGTGTGTGCATTTTCTCCTTTGGAACATGAGAAGTAACAGAGCTTGCAGGACTGTAAACGAGCCACAGATTCAAAGGGCTAGTGATGATCTTGGCAGAGAAGCTGTGTCCTACAATGATAAGATGGTGTTTTCTATGTGCCTGAGCCCATGGACCTAGCCCACGACACTCCCAGCTACTGGCTAGGAGAAATCCTGGCTCCCTTCCAGCTTCCAGCCCAAGTTGTTATTATCATTTTTTAAAATATTCACTGAAGTCAGACCATAAAAGTATGTTGAAATTATCAGGCTTCTAGGCAACATAACTGTTATTAACATTCTTATTCTTTCTGCCAAGGGACTTCCAAACCACTCTTGGTCTCATTGCTCTGCAAGTAGGGCAGTGTGGTTTGGTGGCACAGGTCTGGAGACAGGGATATACGTCCTGCTTCTGAGGTTCACTTGTTCAGTGACCTTGAGCAAAACATCCTTGTCTTGAATCTGTTTCTGCATCCATAAATGGAGGCTGTGTCTGACTCTGTGGCTTTGGTGAGATCAGATTAGAAGATGTGAGTAAAAGTGATTTGCAGCTTTGAGAGACTTCTGTCTTCCTGAAATGGATTGCTACAGGCATTTCACTGTCTCCATTCTTCCTATTAAATACAGTCACTCTTAGGTTTGGAAATCTAGAGCTTTCTTTGCCTTTGCCTCATTTTGTTGTGCTGGCTGCTCTGGAAATCCTGATTTCAGTGATCTTCCCTCCTAAGCTTCCTGAGTAGGGACTATATGTGTCCACAACCATGTCTAGCCTTAGATCCTTCCTGAGAGGATGCTTTGCTCAGGTTGGGAGTCAACTACACATGCTAAAGATAACAAACACATTAGAGTTGGTTTTGAGAAACTATCCCTGATGGAGTACCTAATGTGGACAGAGCTTGGTTGGTGGATTAGGGTCTTCATGTATAGTTCATTTACATGTCTGTGTGTGCTTCATCTCAACTCAGTGAGTGTTCATGCACCCACACACACGCACACACCTTCATGCACTCACACACACACACACATGCACTAACATACATGTACAAACACTCATGCACTTATGCACATGTACACACACTCATGCATTCACACAAATGCACACATACATGC
Organism: Peromyscus leucopus; assembly: GCF_004664715.2. Classification (NCBI taxonomy): domain Eukaryota; kingdom Metazoa; phylum Chordata; class Mammalia; order Rodentia; family Cricetidae; genus Peromyscus; species Peromyscus leucopus. Next base: position 108,889,418 of record NC_051063.1, on the reverse strand, counting down.
ACACATATTCACATATTCATATACACACTCATGAACTCACACAAATGCACACACATATGCACACATGTTCATGTACTCATACATACACACTTATGCACTCACATACATATACATACACTCATGCACTTATACACATGTACACACACTCATGTACTCACACAAATATACACACACATGCACACATATCACATACTCATATACACACACTCATGCCCTTATACACATGTATACACACTCATTCATTCACACAAATATGCACACACATGCACACATTCATCTGCTCATACACATACACGCACACACTCATACACTCACACATATGCACACACACTAGAGCTGAAGCTTGGAGAAGTTCAGTAGCTTAGTAAATTACACATGGAAATCAAGGAACAGGATGACATGACACCATGTCAAGTGACCTCTCAATCTTTCACATTTCCTAAGGTCTCGGGTGCTTCCCATAGTCTATACCCTGTCACAGCCTGGAAAGCAAGGAGCAGTACTTATAATGTTTACCAGCCTGAAGGCTGTCTCATATCTTGCTGGGTTTTCTTTATGTGTGTTGTCTTTTTTAGCATACAGTCAGTTTGCCTGCTAGCCTTTACTGTACATTGTCATTGACTCCTCCATGTTCTTTGTCTATTTGTCGGTGGAGGTTCTTAAATTTTCTTATCTTCTGCAAGAAGCATCTAATGAATTCTAAATATTAATTCTTGCTAGTGGTAAACAAGTATTTTCTCTAAAATTTTTTATATGTATAGAAATTGCAATTTCTTTAATTCTGGGGTTATCACATCCATCCCTTTTTAATCTTAGAATTTATGTTTTTGGAGGTTTAAGTATTATGCCCACCAAAGCACAAAATTTTCTTCTTTGCTTTCTTCTAGTAACTCCTGGAGGCAAAGGAATGTGAGACATGATGTCTTTCAGCAGAAGGCCCAAGCCTGTGAATCCCAAACTGACCTGGCTGATAGTTTTGTTTTCTTTCTTTCACAGGACCCCGTAAGCCAACAGGAAAGTGATTAGCCTGGGAGGGCTTTAATTAAATTCTCCACGTTTTAATTTCTCTGAACTTCAGGGGTGCTCATACCTCACATCTCAGAAGCAATAGTTAATGAGTAGAGGGTCCCCTGGGTGCTCTGCACTGTGTTCAATCATCCTCCATCATCACTGCAGTCTGTCCATCACTACTGCTGTCTGTCCATCAGTCTGTGGTGTCAGGCCCAGGGGCACCTGTCAAGTTCAAAGTCAGTGTACAGAAGGAAAGAGACAAGACTGAGGGGTGAGTAACAGCAGTGTGTTCGAGTGAGGCCCCCAACTCTCTGGACCCTTCTCCATGCAGAGGCCACAGCGAAAGCTGGGACAGCAAGCAGGAGGCAGTTCCAGGGCCAGAGGGGAACTCCGCTCTTTAGAGACCAATCTTGATGCACATGAGTCCCATCTGACAACAAATCCTAGAAAAGCAAAGTAGGGTAGAAATTTAGATGCCACAACCCATGACACATGATTCCCTTACTACAGGGGAAATAGACACAGAGAGAAAGCAGGTGATGAAGTATAGAACAGCGTGTGAATTGGAGACCCAAGATCAGCTTGAACATTTCCCTGGCTAAAGATCCTGGTCTTGGAGGTAGGCAGTCCAGGGTTTAAACTGAGCTCTTGCAGCCATTAATTAGTAGTCACACAAATAAGTATAGTATTTTCCGTTGTGGTTAGTGCTTTAAGTGAGGTTTACTCACAACTGTGAGATCTTAGGGAATTTTTTATCCAATCTTCAAAGGTTCTAGAAGGAAATTGGTAGAGGTCCATAGACAAATCCAAGTTAACCTGGTAAAAAGAGGAGAGATTATTAGATGCATAGAAGGATGGGTAGATGGATGGAAGAATGGATGGATGAATGGGTGGATGGATGGATGGGTGGATGGGTGGATGGGTGGATGGACAGATGGAAAAAAGGAAGGAAGGAAATGTAGATGGATGGGTGGACGAATGGATAGATGGATGAGTGGATGGATGGATGGATGGATGGATGGATGGATGGATGGATGGACAGACGGATGGACGGATGGGTGGGTGGATGGATGGAAGGATGAGTGGACCGTGAATTTATATTTCAGAAGCTCTCTCTCCCTCTGCGTTTCTGCACACCAGTCCTCTTCCCTCTTAGCCTGAGGAGCCTGATAGTAAATTGCTAAATCTGGCAGGAGGGTATGAGGAAAATGTCTTTTCCCGTGCCCATCAATTGTCTGAGAGTTTCACTTAAAGCTGAGCACATGCTCTATTGAAGCCCTCACCTCTGTCCTCTCTGCTTCTTTGAACCCTATCACTGGTCCTTGGAAAAGGAAAATGAGAAAGGGGAAAAAACCTGAGTGAAAGAGGTGTTAATCATGCCAAAATGTAATGCGCCTCTGTGAAACTTGCTAGATGAGAATTATACATGCTGATTTCACCCGCTACTTAACTCAGGGGGGGACAGGCTGCAATTGAAGAGGCTTCAGCCACTTAAGTGCTGCAAACCCTTGCCCAGGTTCTTACGCAGCTTTCAGAACCCTCTGATTCTGGTTAGCAATTTGGTGGTGGCCTTGCTACTAAGTCTTGGCTCTGCCTTAAAAAAAAAAAAGAAAGAAAGAAAAAAGATTTCATTCCCAGCTAGAATGTAGCCTGTTCTTTTGTTGTCTAGAGACTGGAGACAGTTAAGAGCAAAGAGGGTGCGGGAGAGATTTTACAAGGAAAGAAAAGCAAGTGAGAACGAACTCCCATGCATCAGGATAGGGTAGCCCCTCCACAGAGCTCTCTTCTTACTGGAAGTGGGAAGGCAAAGGGAAAGAAAGCTAATAGTCATTTGCTGCGTGCTGGGTTGCAGGTTCCTGTCACTTTTGAATTCCCGAGCTCCACACACTCCCACAAGACAGGTGTTGCTGCCCCCGTTTTTCAGGTTGGAAATGAGGCTAATTGGCTTGCCCAACACAAGGACAACACGATGGTGATGATGCTGTCAGTGAGAGTAAAAGCTGATGGTCCTGTGGCAGCTGCTGCTCTCCGTTCTTTGCAGGCAGGGACTGTGCTCACTGGCTGACTCCTCGCAGCACCCTGCCGTACAAGGGCAGGTAGCGTAAGTGTTTTTCAGTATGAGGAATAAGTCCAAAGAGTGCCTGTGTTCCCATGCTTAGTTAGTGAATGGAAGAATTTGGGATTCAAAGATAGGCAGCCTGACCACAAAGCCTGTCTCCTCGGGTGAATGTGGGAGAGCAGGTCTGAAGGGCTGTACACATGCTTATCTCTGGACTGCACCCTGTGCCGGCCGCTGTGCAAGGGAGTCCCTGGGACATGGGAGTGCTAGCCAAGAATGGACCCTATACTTGTTGCTTCATCTTTTTGTGGATTTACTTCTCGATGTCTCCCATCCAGGCTTGTGGAAACTGGAGCTCAGAGAGGTCAAGTGACTTACCCCAAATTGGACTGCTAATTGGGGCTCTGGGCTACTTTGAAGCTAGATGATTTCCTTTGCTGGTTCGTCTCATTAAATTTAGAAAACTGTTCCTGGAGGCCTGATCTGTTGAACAAACACTGGCTCAACAAAACTGCACAGCTGCCCTTGACAGTCTGCCTGAGGGGGTAGAGGTGAGGCTGGCCTGGCCTGGCCTGCCCCAGAGGACCCTGAGTCTTGGGGTAAGCTCTGGACTTCTGGCTTCTTGCTCCCTACCCAAAGGGCCACAGTGATCCAGAAATGGCAAGACTTGGCTTCTACACCTTATGTAAACTATAGCCACCTCCACTTGCCTGACTCAGATCTAGTTACAGCCATATGGACATCAATTATTATTGCTGTTAATCCAACACAATGGAGGCTAGACTCTTGATGCTGAGAAGCATAATATGCCCTCCAAAGGGAAGATTTGGGCTATTCAAATTGTCACTTTTGGCAGTCTTTAAGGAGGAAACCACACCCCCATCATTGCACGCCACTGGAATGTCACATTTGTTTTTTTTTCCCCTCTCCTTTTTATATTCTTCAAATATTTAAATCAAAATGATGATAAATTGCTCCATTGTAGATGCTTTAAGCAGGCCAGTGATACATTGGGTTCCTAACCATATAGCCAAGAAAAACTAAAAGCAAATAAATAATTATATATGTGTGTATGTATGTGTGTCAGAGAGAGAGAGAGAGAGAGAGAGAGAGAGAGAGAGAGAGAGAGAGAGAGAGAGAACATAGATGGATACATACATTTATGCAGACAAGTACCTGTAGCAAATGATGGCAGTTCTTCCATGGTACCTAATCAATAAGAAATGTGTACTAGGCAAAACTTGCCATGTGTTAGCTCCTGGTGTGAAAAATAGGAGTTCTAAGGAACTATTCAACTTTTCTGGAGAGGGAGAATGGAGAGGCAGGGTAAAGGTGGGTGGTAATGAAAATCACCAGGCACCACAGCCGTGCACCATGCTATGTGAATGCCCTCTTCCTGGCTGGCACATAGGGAGTGATTCAGAAAGCCCTTGACTAGAGTTTCTTGTATACACATGCCGAGGTGTGAAGGGAAGAGGGCACGCCCATTCCTGCATAGTGATGCTCTTATAGGTGCTGACACAGCTCTCCCTTGTCTTCCCAATCTTACCATGTGATTTCCAAATGAGGCTATCAGAAATCTTAAAGGACCGGTATGGCTCTCATAAAATTTCTCTTGACAACCCTTCTTGGTGGAGGCTGAACCCATGCAGACTTCAGCCCAGTGACTAGATCAAGGCTCAACATCTGTTTTTATATGACCCATGTGCTAAGGATAGCTCCTACGTCTTAAATGTTAGGGGAAATAAAAATCAAAAGAATATTTTGTAGCCTGTGAAAGCTGTATGAAATTTGATTTTTAGTGTCCGTAAATAAATGTCTTTTGGAAGACAGCCACCCATGTTTGTTTCCATGTTGTCTATGGCTATTTGAGGGCTGCAGTGGTAAAGTCAAGTCGTGATGAAGACCATAAGCTGCGGCTTGGAACTCACTGGCATGCTCTGAGAGTCCTGGGCCTCCCACCTCCTTTCTTGTGGTCATGCTGGCCTCTCTGCCTCCTGTGTCCACCCCACCACCCCCACCCCCATCTCCTACATCCCAGCTCTCAAGGCTGAGCTCAAGGCCATGAACCCTGAGAAGTGGAAAGTTTCTCCCATGTATTCTCTGTTACCGGTGAGAATTTGGGACAAGTAGTTAAATTTTTATCATCTATAAAATAGGACTGATAACACCTATCTCTTGGGTAGTAACAATGCCCCTTTCACTCAATAAGTATGGTCATAGCTGCTGCTGCTGCTGCTGCTGCTGCTGCTGCTGCTGCTGCTGCTGCTGCTGCTGCTGATACTGCATAAATGTATGCTACAGAATTTTTAGTGTGTCCCAAAACTTGGCCTATCCTGCCATGAGCTAGAGTCCTTTTCCATGTCTTTTCTCTCCCTGAGGATGTGTAAGAATATCTTCCTGCATCCTCAGCCTGGTCCTGGGAAAGGGTCCAGGAAATAGTCTCAGCACATTTAAGTCATAAGCTCCTTTTGTAGCCTTCACAAATGGCAGGTAAGCACACCCTTCCCTCTTTTTGTTTACCTCCCCTGATAGCACCCTGGTTCCTGTTACCTTGTCCTGCCTGGATTCGGAGTCCCTCACTGTCCTTCCCATTTTATTGACCTTTCTAGTTGCTGACACAAATGGCAGGAATTTGACAATCAGCTTCGAGAAAGGAAAAGAAGAGTGTTCCCCGGTCTGTGCGGTGTTTGCCAACTTCTCCGATGTTCTCCCAGCAGCCGATCTGGGCCTTCTGACATGAAGCCTCTGCATGCGGGGCTGCAGAGTGGAGCATGGAAATGGGTCTCTCGATCTGTCTGTGATTTCATCATCTCCTCGGCATTCCACAACCTTCTGTTCTACAGCCACAGTGACATTTCACAGTGGTCTCCTCTGCTTTTGTGGCTTCCTCTTGATCCCAGAATAAAGCTCTAAGTCCTAAACAGACTTCCCAGCTGCAATCAACTCTACTGCCTCCCCCAGCCTTGTCCCCTCCCCAGGTTTCTCTCTATCTGGACTAGGCTTTCTTCTGAGCTCCACATACCATGCTCCCCTGCCGCCTCTGCTTTCACAGGTCTTCCCAAACGCCCTGCAATGTGGGGCAGCTTCCTTGCTCCCATGCTCTAGAGGCTTTCTATTTGTTTGTATTTGTCCCTATTGTGGTAGATCACTAATCTGCTCAGTTATCCATTGCTACTGCCTGTTTCCCATCAGAGTATACACTCCAAAGTATACACTCCATGACTCACATGTCCATCATTGTGTCCTGAATCCCTGTCAGAGAGAATCCTTAGAAGGCTGTAGGGCTCAGCCCCTCTTGGGTATTTGATTTCTGTCTCTGGCATAACATTTAAACATTTGGCTCTTGTTTACTTTAAAATCTCATGTTTTTAGAATTTAGAAGAACTCATGTTATGGTTGCTTCTTGGAGTTCTGAGGCTGACTGCCTCCTTTGGGGGCTGCGACAAGCCTTGGGTAGGCAAAATGTCTGTGAGCTATGTTTTCAAGATGATGGAAACACCCTATCTCAATTCTTTGGGAAGAAAGGCATCACATCCGAGTAGTTCCTCCCTAGTTGATGAGGCAAATATTAATGTTTAACATCCCAGTTCAAAGCCCCTTGGAGCTGCCACTTTCAGTGGCCAAAGCTGAAAAACCATCTGCTGTTCCTATGTTGCTGAGTCCCTGTGACTCCACCTATTTTCTCCAAAGTCAGAATGGCGATCCCATATTCATCCTGCAGTGAGGGGATTGGCATCATCAGGCAAACACCCTTAGTGGGAGGATTTTGAACACGGTTTTTGTGTTCCTCTTAAAAACAGCTAAAGTTTCAAGAAAAAGTGTGTCTACTGTAATTGAAAATGATTCTAGTGAGTAACTTTGAGTGTCTCTATCCAATCCTCCTGAGAAAAGGGAATTACAAGATGACAAGTTACAGATGGATTTTAAAAGAAAGCATATGCCGCCCGTGAAGGCACAGTAGATGGCTGCTCCAGTTGATGGGAGACTGAGATAGGGTTAAGCTCCCACTCTGTCATGGACCCATGTGTTATTTGGGGCTCCAGTGTAATCTCAGCCTCAGCTTTCTCATCTGCAACAGTGTGATCCTAATACTTCAAGGAATTGCTGTTGGATGAAATGGGAGTGGTGTAATAGGTATTTAATAAGAACCATTGCTATTAATAGCATATGACAATTCATTGCCTATTGGGTTTACTTTGATTTTACTACAGCTTTTCCACACCTGTGAGGGTTTTAGTTAAATGTATGTGAATTTTGAAATTGCTCCTTACAGAGCTAATTGGAATGGAGGCATGGGGACATCAAACTTAAGCAAGAAAAAAGTGGTAAGATCATAAGGGAGTGGGAGAGATGCTGAGAGGAGCCCCAATCCCTTGTCCCAGGTCTTGGCATCCAGGTAGGACCCTGAGGAGGCCTGTGTAATCTGCTGAGATGTAAAGAAGGATGACAATGATCTGATGGGCTTGAGAAAGCACATGTAGTTTGGGACCGTAGCGACCAATTATGTCCCATCCCCTGTTGTACCCCTGTGCCCACCAATCACAGGCTCTGACACATGGAGTTAATGGAGCATGCATATGTTTAGGAAGTGGCTTCTGTGGCCCGAGCTAATTACTCATTTTCCTGTTTCATGGATGGCATTTGAAAAATATCTCTTCAGTGATGTCACTTAGATAAAATAAGGGTCACTCCTAGAATTTTCAGTCTTAATCAGCAAAAGAACCTTTCATCTCTGGGAACACAATGAGATTGGAAGGTAGAAGGTGGCAAATCTAATTGAAGACAGCCATGTCCATGGACATTAAAATGAATGGTGAGACACATTGCTTTAGGCTACATATTACTTGCCACAAAGCATAAAAAGTTACAGATATGCCACTGAGACAATGGGGGACAAAGATCCCCAAGTGTTTCAAAGATTAGCATCTCAAGACAAAATATGGAGGCCACTACTATTTAAAACCATCAGGGATGAAACAGTCTCTCTGTTTAACATAAATGTAGAAGATCTATTATTATTAGTCCCATTTAGTAAAGCAACAGGAGGAGATTTCATAGGTTTTTTCATAGTCTTGGTCTCCTGGCTCCACTTTCCTCCCTCCAATAATTATGAAATGTCTATCCTGTTTAGGTCTGCTGCTATGACCACACACTGAAATACTTTATACCCACTGTCTAATTTAAACCTTACCTGAGCTGGAGTGGATGTATGCTTTCTCAATACTTTTCATACATTTCAGAGAGAGATTCAAAGACAGCTGAATTCCAGAAACAAACTGTACCACAGAGCCATAAGTGGCAGGATCACAAGTCAAACTGAGGTCAGCCAAATTCCAAAACCCATCATCACCAGACAGATCACAAGTTTTCTGACTTTACATTTTCAAATTCATATCATTTTTACCTTCAAATTGAGGGAAGAAAGCTCATGTCAGGATGAGTCCAAAACCATTTCAGGAATCAGGAAGGTGGAAGCAGTGGGCTAAGTAGGGACAGTAGCAATGGTGGTCCACAGTGACCATTGTCAAGCAGACAGCTTCTGCTCATTATAATGAAAAAGCATGGAACTGTTTTGATATTAGACTTTTCATTGATCCAAGGAAAGCTGGAAATCCCAATTTTTATGTGAAAATTTATGTTCTTAACATGTTATCAATTCATTTGACTAAAATAAAAACTGATGAAAATTTGTAGTTAGGAGGAAAAAAGTCTTTTGTTCTATTGCACAATAGGGTGACAATGGCCAGCAATATCAATATTGAAACACTTCAGAGCAGTTAACAAGGGCTTTTAATGTTCTTGCCAAAGGAAATGACATGTGTGTGAGGTGATGTCTGTGCTAAATACCCAGATGTGGTTATTATAAGATGTATGCATGTATTGAAATTTCACACTGTGCTCCATAAACATGTATCATTGTTACATGCCAATTAAAAAACAGTAATGAAGCCAGCTGTGGTGGTATGTATTTGTAGTCTCAGCTCTCAGGAGACTGAGGCAGGAGGCTGTGAGTCCTAGATAAACCTGAGCTATATATAAAGACTGTATCAAACAAACAAGCAAGGGGAAAACCTAGAACAAAATAAGAAGTGGCTCTTTTGAGGGATGCTGTCTGGGTATGCAGTGCATATGTGTATGTGTTCAGAGGAGGACAGCAGATACCCTAGGTTACCATTCTCACTTCATTCACTTGAAATCGGGTCTGTCATTGAACTTGGAGCTAGGCTAGCAGCCAGCAAGCCCCAGTGATCATCCTATCTCTGACCCTCACCTCTGCACTGGGGTTGTGGGCACATGGATAACCATGTACAACTTTCTACATGATGCTTGCTCTTCAAACTCATGTCCTCTTGCTCATACAGCAAGCCTTCTCACACCCTCAGCCAATCTCCTCGGCCTCAGAGTGAAATATTTTAAAAGAGAGGGGAAGGAGGGAGAAGGGAGAAGAGGGGAAAGGGAGGGAAACAGAAAATCCATACAAGGCAATAAGACGCACAGGAGTGGCCTACCCTGGTGTGGCGCCACTGGCCAGCCTTCTACGATCTGCTCATCATCCTCATCAGAGTAGTCAGCAGAGAGGCAGTGTGCATGCTCCAATGGTACAGCTCACATGTGAGAACTCTCCCCTGGGAATATTTTCTGGGGCCAAAAAGCGGGGGGCACACCAGGAAATAAACTTGGTTTTATTAAAGCCCATTGACTACCTATGTTAATACCACTTCATCTTCCAGCCCTCTGATGGATGTTGTGGCTCTTGTCATCTGCTGGTAAGAGAACACGTTTGGAGAGGTTGAAAGCCCGAGCCACGTCATAAGACTTTGAACTAGCCAGGTCTGCCTGGCTTCTAAGTCTGTTCTCCTAATCTCTGCCCTGCCCCATCTCCTCTGGGCTCTATAAGCATTGAAGACCTGCTCTGGACATTGCTTTATTCACAGCCACCATCTAGCTCACCAGGGCTAGATGTCAGAGAGTGTGGGAACCTGTTGTAGAAATAAACACCTTGCCTGGAAAGGCATCAGTCTTCCAAGTAAAGTGCTCTGTGTATCGTAAAACCTTCAATTTAGCTCCATTATATTTTAGGTCCATGAGGAATAGATTGCAGCTCCTGCTTTCCTGCTGATTAGAGCATCCTATTTACGTGTATACAGTACCTATTAGACGGTGAGCTTTGCAGAATTAGCTCCCTGATGAACAGGTATTATTTCCCTCTTGGCTGACATGCAGCAGCTGTCTGCACTCATTGTGTTCAAGTTCACCCTAGCCTGGGATGCTGGAACAAATGGGGCCAAATAGCTTGCCTTCAAGCCCAGAGATGGGTGAGGCCAAGTTCTATGGAAGATTCCCTTTTGTCACTTACTAGGTGAATTGAGACAGCTTATGTAATGTCTGGGCCTCCCTTCCCATCTGTTAAGTAGGAATGATGTGTTTCCTAACTGGGTTCAGCGTCTACTCTAGATCCTCTGATGGTCCCATACTTTTGCTCCAGCCTGTCTCTCTCCATCACTGAATATGTTCTGTGGACTCTAAGTAAGCATGTGTGAGATGTCTTATTGTGCTAGTCTTACTTTTGTCCATATACTGCTTCTGAATAGTCTGTTCCTTTCTGCCATTGATTTGAACTGCCACTTCCAATGTGCATCAAATCCCAACATCCCTCCCTTTCTCTTCTGCTGAAATATTTATCTCCCTAGTGTCCCTATACAGTGAAGAACATGGCTTGATATCCGGAAGAGCAACTGTTTCTTCTTTCTTCACAGTAGTTTATTTGTGCTTATCAAAGCCTCAGCCTGAAATAAATGGCCCATTAGAATAGGGTGACTGAAGAGAGTTTTGTCAGCTGCCTACGTGTGGAGAGACATGAGCAACAATGAGGACATGACAAGCAGTTGTGAGGAACTCAGGAGCTAACAATAGTGAGGCGTCATGGCCACCTCGTGCCTAAGGAGGAGGTTTGCGACACGGAATCCATAGAATATCCCAGAATGCTTTGTGAATGAGATCTGCTGCCTATGTCAATCACTGTGCTAGGGCTACCATCACACAGAGGCATGCTCAGCTTTTATAATTGTGATGGGGATTTGAACTCAATTCTCTTGCTTCCATAAGTACTCTTATCCACCTAGTTATCTCTCCAGGTTCTCCCCCAAAATATTTCAAAAGTAGATCCATACTGAGTATGGTGACATATGTCTACAATCTAGGACTCAGGAGGCTTTGACAGGTTTCAAGGGAAGCCTAAGTGGACAGACCCCACCCACCCCGACATCAAAAAGAAGAATCTGACTCTATATAGGCACCTGCTACACTTTTCTCCACCTACCACTTCCATTCCTACCCTTCATGCTTAAGACCTCAACACTTCCTAACCAACTCATCCTATATATTTTAATGTGGCTTTTAAATTTTTTAGATGGGAGTATAAAAATAAACTTATGCAAAATATAAACTAGTATAATAATCACCATATATTCACCATCTAGAGTCAGTAACTGTCAGTATCCTATTCATCAAATTATTTCATTTGTAAACACTTTGGTGAGTGTTTAAAAAAATTCAAGATTTCCCCTGACTTTGAGGGGAAAAAAACCAAACATGAGATCATGTGTGCATTAACATTAAGTACTTAGTGTCAGATATCAAGCAAGAGTTCATATTTCTCTGACTGGCTTATAGAATTTTGTAATTTGTTATTTAGAATACTATAATTGTTTTATGTCATAAAAGAAATATTCCTTTTATTTTTAAAAAGACAGCTTGCAAGATACATAGCAAATGTAATGAAAGATAAAGGTAGATTTCTTTGCTAAACTATTAGCAGGGCCCAGCATAATATCTTCTTGATTGCATCCAGCTTCACAGCCAGCATGGCTTTTCTGAATGGAACTTTTCATAAATGTGTGATTTGATCCTCCTATGATCACAGTGTATGTACAATCTGCATCCTGCTTTCCCCATATGGTGATAAGCATTTGTCATTAGGCTGACTGGTGATTGATGAGGCTTCCTGTTTCTCCTCCTGGTCCCCAGAGTGCCCAGCCTTGAGCACAGCTTCTCCTCTTTTTAGCCCATAGCTTCCTGCAAAGAGACCTTTGCTCACTAGCTACCCAGTCCTGGCTTCTTAGACCTTAGAGCAAAGTGATATAATGCTGGCATTCATTCAGCTGGCACTGAGCTGGAAGTCATTTAAAAATATTTATCATTTAATTTCCTGAAATTGTCTACCATATATTGAGGGGAGAGAGGAGTTTGCAAAATGGATAAAGAAATAGTCATTCTAAAGCATTCGGGGAGCTTTTTTATCCAGCAGGATGCTCGATTACAGATCTCATGTCTCCCATACCCAGAGGCACTGGCAAGGAGTGCCATAAAGGAGCTGTCTAACTGGGGGTAGCTCAGGTTATACTATTTCCTGGGATCAAGCTAGGATTGTACATCTTTTAAGGTGATGTCTGAGGCCACCTGAAAGTGGCCTCAGATCGGGAGATGTACTTTTCCACCACACATGCTTATTTTATTTGATCAATTTTTTTTGTGTGTATGTATGCATAAGAGTATATTTGTGTCCATGTATGTACATGTGTGTGTGTGAGAGTGTGTGTGTGTGTGGAAACTAGAGGACAGTACAACCCTGGACATGGTAATTACAATGTTAACATTTCTATATCATTTATTCTGTTTCTATCTCCCAGTTAATACACAGTGTTACATTTGAACTATTTTGATATTCTGGGAATTGACTGTTATTATGGTATATATTTTGGAGCAGGTTCACCTATGAACACACCTGCCACACCAGGGCAGGTAATTGCACTTGTTGCTAGAAATTGATGGGACAATTTAATTAAGAGGTTATCAACCTAAGATGTAAATGTAACAACAACCAAAAGCACCAGCCACACTCGTTTTCTCCCCTCTTTCCTTTGGAGGGACAGAAGATCTTGGTACAAGGTGAACTGAGAGTGATGTCTCACAATTACCAGCCCTTTGTACTATATCAGTAGCAACATGGTTATAAAATTTTCCTTTTCAACATACTTCAGGAATCTCTAAGTCGAGAGGTTATGGACACCGTGGGTACCAAACACATTGGGGCAAGAATTTTGACAAGTCTTTTTGCAACCCCAAATCCTTGTAATTTATGAAGTAGGAATTCTAGTTAGAAGTGGAACACACCTACACATTTGAGAATAGCCTCACGCTGGGACCAGATGAGGTAACTAGACCCTGCTTGTACACCCATTGAGCCAACGTCCGAGCTAACTCTGAAAGTGGCCTCATATGAGGAGACGTATTTCCTGCCACATTTGCTTTGATCAACTTTGTGTATATGCATATATGTGCACAAGAGTGTGTTTGTGTTCATATATGTGCAAGTGCACATGCACATGTGTGTGATCACGTGTGGAAGCCAGAGGACAACCTTGGGTGTTATTCTTCCTCAGGGACCATCTGCTTTAAATTTTGAGATAGGTTCTCTTTGGGACCTGGAGCTTGCCTCCTGTAACCACCTCTCTGGTGACATCATTGTAAGTGAATGTTCCCACATCCAGCTTCTAAGGTGGTGCTAAAAATTGAACTCAGGCCCTTGCTTTACTTTCTGAGGTTTCTTTCCCAAACCCCAGCACCATCTAAATCCTGAGCCTCTTTGGCAAAACAAAGAGTGTGTGGGATTTGAGAGTATGCCACTTTATTTTGAAATTTTCAAATAAAATATCAATCAAAGTTCAGGTTAAGTTTTTACTTTATTTGGTGGCACAATTTATTTAAAAAAAAAAAAAAAAAGAATCCACAGTGACCGCTCACCTACCGTGCAGAATGAGGAAGGAATGCTTCTCCTCTTCTGATCCCTGGCTTGTTGGAGTCAGGAAGCTGGGGGCGGGGCAGGGAAGGTCTCTGCCTTATTCCCAGGCAGCTTTTGACTTCTGTAAAGTAGACTAACACCTCCCCATCCTACTCTTTTGATTGCATGTTCATATCCCCAAAGGAGACCTCCTCGACTGTAGTAGACAGGGGAGGAGGGAGTAGTTCTCATTAGAGTATGATATCCATTATGGATATGGAGTGTAGGAACAATTTCTGAGAGCATGCACCAGGTCATGAAACCAAAGTTTAAAAAAAAAAAAAAATCTGAGAATGCATTGTCCTGTCAGACATAAAAATGAATCGCAACAGCTCTGCAGATAACTCCCTTACTATAATAACACTTCCGTCACTTAGGACTGACAGTGGTAATGATGGTAATAATGACCTTGACTCATTTGTGCACAGCACTCTGCTGTTTACAAAGCCCTAGCCTGTCTATTACCTCACTTGATCCTCCTAATGGCCTCACTAGACAGATAGATGGGGCCTATTGTTTCCATTTGCTAGGGGAGGGGGCTAGAGCTTGGGGGGCTTGGGGGTTAACTTGGGCAGTATGGTGGTGGACGGTCAGAGCAGGAGCCTGAGCACCCCCAATGCTTTCTCTGAGACTAGCTGTCCTGCAGATCAGTGTTGTACTAGTGCAGAAGGGACTCAGTCCTAGGCACAGGGGTGGGTGTTTCGCATCAATGTCCTTATTTGATGCTTACAAGTCAGTCCTGCGGCCTCCTTAGACAAGAAACTTAAGGGTGGAGAAGGATACCACTTGCCTGAGGCTATGTGACTGGTTGTGTAGACTTGAATCCAGGACCCCAGAGTCCCTAATAACCTATACCCCCTCACTCTTATAGAAGAGACTAAATGGTGAAGGATAGAACACAGTTACTGGTCTTCTTCCTTGGAGCTGTTCCCAAACAGATGGCAGGGACTCACTGATGGGCCCCAATACTTTCTGTTTATGTTGTCCAGATGTCCATGAACCACTGGTGAGAACCCCACGGGTGGCTTACATCACTATTGCCTAGGGTGACCATGGTTTCTGAAGTTGAAGGTCTAAAGACCACAAGAAGGGGTTTGCCTCGGGCCTCTAGGGCCTCTCGAGCCTCTCAGAAAATGTGCTTCCTGCCTTTAAGTTTTAGATTCTGGCTGCTAAAAGCATCAGAGTAATTTTCATTTCTCATCTTGACAAACACTCAATTGTATGAATTTGTTCCACTGAGGTCCCATGATTCATCACTCTGGTCTCATATGTCAGTGTGAGCTGCAGCCCAGCTGAGTGACTTTAGTTGAGGCACTTCATTTTCTAGGTCTGTTTTTCTTTTCTATAAAAGAGGAAGGTTATGACATGTGCCTCTTCTTCACATGATTTCTCTGACCATCAAATAAAGTTAGGTATAGGAAATTCTTCATAAGCTAACAATACTCAGTATAGAATATTGCAGATAATTTATTCTATCCATGCCAATTTTTCTTTAGGGCTGACTTGAACCTTTTGGAATTCAAATTCTGTTTTGTGTAGGGATTTCTTCACATGTGTCATAAGGAGACATATCATGAATTCTTGAAACTTTAATTTTTCCCAGTGCATATAATCAGCAAAAACAGAGATGGAGTGATGGTCCCAACTTTGTCCTCGGACACTTCCATCGGTCACATCCCTTTGGTCCTTAGGAGCCTCTCAGGATTTGTAAGTCTTTCCAAATAAAATATCACTACCACTTTCAACCACAATATTTTAAGGCAGAAAAATAATCAATGTGGATTTAATGTATGAAGGAAAGAGATACAGGTATGCATACCCTCTTTGTTATTTGGGACTTGGTGTTACATCTGAATCTTGATGGCCTCACTTGTGAAAAAAATACCAAGTCCTTATGGGAACCAAAGAAATGAAATGATAGGAACTTAGAAAAAGCCACCCACTAAATGCCCAGTTCCCTCAACTTCAAGGCTTTATGGGAAGTTAAACCCAGTTCACACACCAACCCATCTCTGCATCCTGGGAAAGGCTCTGTGAACACAATGTTGCATAACACAGGAGGTCATTCAGTGAGCACCTGCTGTGTGTTAGGTGGTGTATAAAATACTTTATTTATTTGTTTATTTATTTATTTATTTATTTATTTATTTATTTATTTATTTATTTTTAGCTTTCGTGTCTTCCATTAAATCATCTTGTGTGGTGAGGGGCAGAAGCCAGCCTTGGGTGTTGTTCCTCAGGAGTCATCTACCTTGTTTTTTGAGGCAAGGTCTCTCACTGAGACCTAAGGCTTGTTGGTAGGCTAGCCTGTGGCCACAAAGTCTCAGGGGTCCACTGTCTCCGTCTTCCCAGAACTAGAGTTATAAGGGCGCACAACCACACTTGGCTTTTGAAGTGAGGTCTGAGAACTGAACTGGGGCCCTTATCTTTACAAGTCAAGCACTTAACTGATGGAGCTATCTCTCCAGCCCCTTTATTTGTTTATTTTTCCAAACTTAATTCTTAGTTTAGTCGACAGCAATTATACATCCACTTTTTAAATATAGCAAGTTAACCTACACAGAGAGCAAGATTTAGCCTCTGGGAACAAAAGAACCTGTTGAGTCCGGCTCGCAAGTCAGGGTTGTCAAACTTCTTTAAAGATGCTGCTAGTAAATCTTCTCAATAGTGCAGGTTGCACAGCTTCTGTCACAAGCATTCAACTGTGCATTGTCATGGAAAGCTGCCATCTATGGCAGGCAAGCAGATGGGCGGGGCTGTGTGCCAATAAAACTTTATTTACAAAAATTGGCTGGCTGGGTGGACTTGGCCTACAGCCCTGAGCATGCCAGCCCTTTGCTATAAACCATCTTTTTTCTCATTCTTTTACTTGAATTACCCATCTCTGACTGGCTGGTTGATCATGAGCACACCCTTTGTAGCTTCGCTTGGCAGTCGGTATATAAACGAAAACCATTTCTACAGCTTTCCTGATTTGCTCGATTGGTTATACGTGTTTCTCATGAACCAGGCAGCCCGTCGGAGTTATTTATGAGCTGTGATGCATTATAGATTGTCACAGCTCCAGGCTGCCACCTTTGTTAGGTAACAGATAGAGGCTTGGGAAGTTGTAGCAGTTCAGAGTCTAGTTCGATGGGTTCAAAGTGAAATACATTTCCTCATCAATGGAAAACAGGACCAGAGCTGTGGAGATGGCTCAGTAGATCAAAGTGCTTGTGGTGCTAGTGGGAGGACTTGTTTGAGTTTTCAGAACCCACACAGTAGCTGGACATGTAGCACAGCACAGACGGCTCCCGTGAGTGGATGAGAAGCAGCGAGAAGAGATTCCCCAGAAGCTTGCAGGCTAGAGAGCAGGCATACGCAGCAAAAAGAAACAGGAAAGAGACCATGGCTCAAATAAATGATGGAAGGGACTGACATTTGAGATCATCCTCTTACTTCTACATACATGCCGTGTCTTGTGCGTGCCCACATTTATACGCATGGATACCCATGCACACATATAGATCGTAGGAACACACACAGATAAGTTAAAGCAGAAACCATGTTTAAGGTGGGTCTGACAGTGGAGATTTCTGAGATCAGAAAGTCTTTCTGAACTTGCCCATCAGAATGTAGAGTCCTTCAATAGGAGCTGGGCCTCCCCTAGGAGAACTCTGACGGAAAAATAACCCCTAAAGAAAAATCAGTTTACACCCAACTGTTGTGGGACATTCTGTCATGGACCCTGGAGATGATCCTGTCCCAAAGGTAAATGTGAGCCCATCACACTCACTGCCATCCCTAACCCTCAGCAGGCACCACACATTATATTTTCCCATAAGCTAAGCCCGCTTAATGTTCTGTCAGGCAAAAGTGCTCTGAACTGTCTGTCTCCTAACTGGAAGACAGATTCATTCCCCACACTGCAGAGTCTTGTTCTTCCATTGTTGGCATGGTCAGGGTGGATACCCATATCCCTGTGTTTCTGTCCTTCTGTCTCTGCATCTGTCACCCACCTTTCTTTCCATCACACTGCGTTTTATTTTCCTACTTCCTTAGAAAAACACTTGAACACAGGAAATGCACCAAAGACTGTTGGTTTTGCATTGATGGGCCCATCTTATGCCACTCTCTTGCTCTCTTCTGCATTTCCTTTTCTTCCTGCCAATTGAGCTCCAGAGGCCACTGTGGAAGCTGCTGCACGCTTACCAGCTGGCCAGCAGCAGACAGAGCTGCCCTCTTTTGCTCACAACCATCTCCCAGAACATCCTGCTCCTGATTTTCTTCCCGAGTCCTGCACGTCCCTCTGTCCACAATGCCCACAAATCAATTAGCTGCAGGCAGTCATGCTTTGTGGCTCCTCTCTGTTCCCACAGATGTCATCCTACTGGTGGTGTGAGATGCTGGCCTGGAGAGAGCAGACCGATTG
The DNA here is from genome assembly GCF_004664715.2 of Peromyscus leucopus. Classification (NCBI taxonomy): domain Eukaryota; kingdom Metazoa; phylum Chordata; class Mammalia; order Rodentia; family Cricetidae; genus Peromyscus; species Peromyscus leucopus. Next base: position 108,871,094 of record NC_051063.1, on the reverse strand, counting down.
GGTCTGATCAGGGCAGAGAAGGAAGTTGCTGCATTCTTTGGGAACTCAGGGTCTCAATAGCCCCAGAAGGTTTGGACTTCCCCTCATGCCCATGGCTGGTGATTGGATCACGCACTCAGCAGAAGCAAAGACCAGTATTACTCAAAGTCTCCTATGACCATGTAACCCTCCTCTTACCCCTCAAGATCCTCCATCACTGCACCCAAAGGTTCTGAAAGTCCTTCTAGTAGATTGATAGAGAGAGTGAGAAGTTGATGTGTATGGGAGATATTCATGATCAAGACTTTCCAGGGTCCAGAGCCAGCTGAATGCTTTTGTTTTGTTATGTTTTGTTTTGTTTTGTTTTTCTTATACATCCATTATGCTGCACACATATCTGGACTCTTTTATATATGTAATATCATCTCATTTTACAAAATAGGTATTATCATCTTGATTTTACAGAGCAGAACACTGACACTTCTTACTTAGGGTTTGAGGAAGTGGGAAAAAAAGTACCAAGACCTAGACCAGGTACTCCTGTTTTCCCTTTGTTTCCATGGCACCTCAGACTGGCTCATCACATCGTTGGCTCCAAGGGAAGCTTGTCCAGTAATGGCACCAAAGCCATGGGTGTTTAGAAATAAATAATCTTACCTTGAACCAGAAAGAGGGAAGTCAACTGAAAGGCAGCTTGTTTCAAGCCTGGCACTGCAAACCATGTAACAATCTCCTTCATGAAGGACCTTACATCCTGTTAAGGGAAACCAGACCATAAAGGAAGTAAGTCAGTATGTTACATATAAGGAGACACATGAGTAGGGAATAAGGAAGGTTGGCAGGAGGGGAGTAGAGATTTCAAATTAAAATATGATAAGGTTAGTAGGGGGCAAATTTTGAAAATACCAGCAGGAAGAGCATGTGACTGCTCTGAGGTAGGCCCAGTCCTGGTGCCTGGAGAGAGGGACAAGGATGTGAGAGGGCAGAGCATAGTGAGTGAAGCGAACGATGTTAGAGAAGAGGCCTAGAATGAAAGAGGACAGAGCGCAGAGGGTCATGTGGCCAATGGAAGTGGGTTAGCTCTTACACTGAATGTGTTAGAGACCACTGGGGGCTCCAAACAGTAGGGTGAGGTGACAGAACAGTGTTTAGTAGGATACTTGGCTGCTGGGTTGAGGACACTCTGGAAAGGGTGTGGTAGCTTGGGTGCTGAGGACTCCTGGTGAGAGATGATGACAGCACCCACAATGGATTACTGGGAGAAGTGCCTAGAAGTTGGGCCTGAGTTACTTGGGGGGCAAAGATGGATGTGGCCCCAGTAACTAATTCAAGAATGCTCCTCAGACAGCAAAACACCCCAAAAGTCAGAAGAACTGTCCCAGGTTGGCTTGGGAGGAGCCTCCTTTGGAAGGGCCCCAGTTGTGTGCTTCCTGTCATGAGGCACACAGCTGTGCATGCATTTGTCCCTGAGGGCAGGACCCTCGTCTGCTGCATCTTCCCCAGATCAGTGTGCACTCCAGGTCCCCACACACTGTAGGCAATGGCAGGTGGGTCATGAGATCATGGGTGCCTGGAACTCCATCTTCATGCACGCTGTGCTCACCTTGTCCTGGGACTTTCTAGACTTGGCGTCCTCCAGACCAGGATGAGGAGAATAAGAGCTGGATTCCTGGCCCTACTGTGTGCCTGCTATGCACATCTGGACTCTATTTCCACACCTATAAGATCAACATTCAGTCATTCATGCAATAATTTGGTAATCCTTGGTCAGAAACCACTCAAGAGAAAGCTTCCTGGCTACTCCAAACAATTTCCCCCCCCCCAGTCCCCCCCCCTCTCTCCTCTCTCTCCATTTTTCTCACCTTAGTTCATCATAACACTTGCCAGTATCTGAAAATACTTTACTTTCAGATTAGGATATTTCTCTTCGCTGTCGCCGAGGAGCCCCATGCAGGCAGAGGCATGTGTGTGTCTTAGTCACCATAAAGCTCAGGACCTTGTTCTGACTAGCACTTGGGGAATGCTGAGCGAGTGTTCATGAGGCAGTGAGAACTGGAACTTGACTATTCACACACCATAAAGAACAAAGCAAATGAAAAATATTGGGCTAGGATAAATGTGCTATTTGGGTGGCTCAGTGCTAATTCCTTTCCTAGCATTTTTCAAAGCAAACTTTGGTTATTACTTTTTTTTTTTTGTTTCATTTTAATTGGGGTCTTCTTCAAAGGGACAAATCTTAACAACCTAATTTAAGATAACTCCAGGTGTGGTATTCCAGCTGTAGACTCCAACTGTGGCTGTCTGTCTCTTAGCAACCTTATTGGGAGCCTGATACCACAGGGGAAAGGTGCCAGTGCCAGGGGGCAGACAAAATGTCAGAAAGTGAGGAGGAGGAAGCATGGGGCTTTCCCTGGATGGTGGAAGAGTCAAACACCCTAGATTAGATATTTCCTAGCAAGGATCCACCCTGTGAGCCATGTTTCTATCATACAGGAGCCTCGAGAGCCTCTTCCAGCCCATTGTCCACTGAAGGACATTTCTCTTTCCAAGTCCTGTGTTAAGCATTTGACACATACCATTTCTTCTACTCCTCATTTAGGCTCTGAGGTAGGGTTAGAGTCATCTCCATTTTCTAGATGAGAAAGCTGAGGCACATAAAAAATATTAGTCAGCTGTGGGCTGGTATAATGCAGTACCATGTACATGTACTACAGGTGGCTTAGACCAAGGAAATATGGTTCTCACAGTACTGGAAGCTGAGAAGTCTGAAATCCATGTGTGGCTCATTCTGTTTCTGGTGACCTCTTCCTGGACTCTGGATGGCCATCTTTTCAGTGTTTCCTGAAGTGGCCTTTCCTTTCTCTTCTTGTTATAAATCTGCTCCTCCTACCATAAGAGTTCCACCCACAAGTCCTCATCTAACTCTGCCTCCAAAGTCCATCCTTCCTCAATCAATCATCACATTGGGTGTTGATTCAACTTGGGAATATGGGGGTTTGGGGGACACAGACATCTAGTCTCTAACAGTCCCATATCTAGCAAGTGACAGAACCGAGGCTTAATTTCGACCGTCAGTGGGTCCCCTATTCTAGATGTTTGGCATCTTGTGCAAGCCTTTTATTTGATCCCCTACACCAATGAAGGGGATTCTAATGGGTTAGAAGGGCTGTCTAGGTGCAGCCTTTGCAGTCAGAATAAAGCTGCCATGAGCTCAGGCACCAAGACAGTACTGTTCACCACTGTATCCCTGTATCCACATCATAATCACTGGACCAGAGATGTTTAATAAATGCAAATTTCAAAAATGAATTGATGTCACTGATAAAGACCGATAACTATATTTGGGTACAAAAAGTTATAGATGGTGGCTTTGTTCAAGTATCCTGGGAAGATGGGGCCCCTGATGTCTGTCAAGGCAGGTGAGGGCAAGGATAGTACTTTAACATAAGTGTTTGACATGGTGGTGCCTGCCCATAATCGCAGCACTTGTGAGGCTGAAGCAAAGGGGGTTGGGAGCTGAAGGCCAGCCTGAGCTACATAGTAAGACTCTGTCCCATAAACCTTTGCACATAGTCTACCCCATTCAAACCTCACAAGAATGCATTTCTCTTTACTTAGGTAGTGATGAGAGAAGCCCAGGGGGTGAGCTCTTGCTCGAGGAAGTATTACTCCCTGTAGATCCTACTCATAAGCAATGAAGCACTGATGGGCCCTAAGAATGAGGTTCTTATGGAAGAATGTGGTGACATTTCAAGACAGGGGAGACAAGACCCTAGCCCTCAAGTCAGGCTGTCAAGTGGCCTCTTTCACACTCTTTGATGACTCGTGGGTCTTGTAGCCTGTTCGGAAACTTAGGCAGATCAGGGCTTCCTTGAATGCTTGCTCAGGATCCATAGAGAAAGTCTTGAGGATTTCGTGCAAAATGTATCAAAAGTCTACCCCCGCTACACACACACACACACACACACACACACACACACACACACACACACACACACACACATTCTTACCATGACAAAGACAACCTCTTCTACAGCTGTAGTTGAGTGTCTATGGGTATTACGAGCTGTCTGCATTTATTCTTCACACCCTGGAGGTAGGAATGGCTGCCTTCCTGTGGATAAGGTAACTTAGATGTTCCTTGCAGTTTTAAGGCTACTGTCTGACACAGATCAAAAGCTTCATGTATGAGACTCTCACCACAGAACCAACACATGGTGCTTGTGCTCACTGTGTGTAGTGATGGCTGTTGGCAGGAGGAGAGCCAAGTGTTCTCTTGAGGTCTGCAACCACTTGAGTAATGGAGTAATCCAGAAGAGACTTTGGGAATGTCTCTCATATCCTCAAGACCAAGACCAAGTCATCAAGGTGCTGTCAGAGAAAAATCTGCTCCTCTATCGAGCTCATGAAGAAAGGTTATAACCCGCACCCACTCCCACCTCACCAGAAAGGAGCGGAGAAACTACATTTCACTAAGTTTCTGAATGATGAGGGGTTTCCCCCACACCAAACAGCATGGGTTTCTTCTATAAGCCTCTTCCAGATCTGCCCATTTGGAAGTTACAATACAGTCTGCGCTTAATTGGAATAGTTGGTGAGATGTGATTGTAACAAAGATGCCTTTTTAAGTTCCTACTATTTGCAAGGAATTTCTCAATGACACACGACATAGGTGTTAGTTTTGTCCTTTTACATGGAGGAAAGCATGGTTTAGAGGGAGGGATAACCTGACCTCATAGCTAGTCAGTGCTGAAACACTAACTTAAACCCTTGTCTTTTGTTACTGTCACATGTTTCTTTATCTACATATCCATGTTATGAATATAAAACTACCTAGTGATTGAAAGATGAAACTTTGGGGGGGTAGTATGTATGTGTGTGTCTCTCTGTGTGTCTCTCTCTGTATGTGTGTATATGTATATGTGTCTCTGTGTGTGTGTATGCACCACAGCACACATGTGAAGGTCGAAAGAAAATTTCAGATGTTGGTCCTGAACCTATCTTGTTTGAGATAGGGTATCTTGTTTTTGTCAACAGTGTATGCCAGGGTACCTAGCCCTCAAGCTTCTAGGGATTCTTCTGTCTCCCTCTAGAAATACTGGGATTACAGGCAGACAGGCTACAGCGTTCAGCTTTATGTCTGTCCTAGAGATTCCAACTCGGTCCCCATGCTGGAACAGCAAGTGCTTCCGCCACGAAGCCACCTCCCCAGCTCTAGAAGTCAGAGATTTATAACACATCAGATAATTATTTTCTTCTGATTACAGAAATAACACAGGAAAAATATATTTTATAAATTGTCAGGGCTTTGGGGATGTGAATTCTTATTAATAACCAAATAGTTATAGTACGGAATTTAATGACACTAATACTATGAAAAGTGTTGAGAGGAGGTAAGAATGTAAATGAGTATGGGAGAAAATCATAACATTTGTTGTAATGCATGTAAACACAGAGAAGCAAAGCCTGGGAACAATGGCTATCCATTGAGGGAAAAACCCATGGCATTAGAGAAGAATGAAACAAAGAAAAAAGCATCCCTGTTTCTTGGCTGTGCTCCCTCCCCTTTGGGTTCAGGAAATAGAATTGAGACAACACCAAAGGGGGTGGGTAAAGAGTTGGAACAATGAATACGCATTACCAGCATCGGCTGGGTATCTTGTTAGTGTTAACCTGATGCATTGCAAGTGAGCTGCAGTTAGAACAGTAATTACAGTAAATAGAACCCATTTGGAATCCTCTAGCAAATATGAGCAGGGAAGAAAGATGAGCTGAAAAAAATCCATTACCCTTTGGAAGTTGTGGAAGCTTCGGATGGCAGTGATTTCTACGGTGAATCGCATCTGACTACGAGGCTGCAATGTGAATGAATCTATCTCCCGCTCTCAAGTGTGTTTAGATGGTAAATAAAATAAATTACCTACCCATTCCAGCCATGTGCCATTTCCTGAAATATTTGTCTTGGTAATTTAGGTAGAAAATGTAGGTAGAATTGGGACAGTATCCTGCCTTCTCTTCCTGTTGCTTGGGCTGCTGGGTTTCTTAGTAACACAAAACATTGCAGTTCTAGAAAAGTCAAGAAGAAGGGCTGGAGGGGGACGGGAGAAGGTAGGCGTTTTTCACTGGTTGTGGGTCTGCACTCGCACATGCATGCACAGGAGTGTGGGAACTAGGAGCCAACCTCAAGACTTGTTCTTCCCATGTCATCCTCCTTGTTTTTGAGATAGAATTGACTTGGAGCTCAGCAAGTAGTTTGTGCTGGCTGGCTGGCCAGTGAGTCCCAGGGCTCCACCCCTCTCTGACTTCCCAGAGCTGGAATTACAAGCATGTGTCACCACACCTAGCTTTATATGTGGTGTCTGAGGATCAAACTTAGGTCATCATGCTTGCATAGTAAGCCCTTTACCAATGGACCCATCTCCACAGCCTGGAGACAGGTTCTATTTTAAAGACTCTTGCACCAGACCAACAGAGCTGGGTACTCACAGTCTTTTGGGTGAGTGTCCATACCCTCTGATTAAGAGTTCCAGACACCTAACCAGCTCAGCCAGAGCAGCAGTGACCCACCCAGCTCAGAGCAACAACAGGGATAGGAGACCTTACTTTTGCTCTGAGTCTTGTTCCCTGTCAAGTGTTTACATCCAAGTATCGAACCACCTGCTTCACATAGACAGGTAAACATGGTACATTTTAATGCATCCGAGGAATTATTTGATGCCTCGCCATTCATTTACCCTTTGGAAGTTGTGAAAAACTTAGACACTGAATGTCAAAGGTCACCCTCTGGAGTCAGCAGACCTGGGTGTGGGACTCAGCTCTAACTTCTCCCATTTATGAAACCTTAAGCCATGTGCTTCCACTTCCCTGTGCCCGTGTAAGCTCAGCTGTAAAACAGGATGCCCGATTCAGCGAGCTGCCACATGAGGAATCCTGAGAAAGTGACTAGTGTGATTGTACATGCTCCAAAATCAGACACGGAATAAGGATTAAGTCAGTTGATCGTTACTTCCAGGGCCAGTAGCAAGAAGCGCCCCCACCCCCATTCAAGACCTTTCCCTTGTCTCCAGGCCATTCACACTAAGGATGGCTCATCTGGAAGCAAGCTTTCATTGTGCTCACGTGAGCTGTAGGGGCCAAGGCCTCATGAGTCCCAGGATAAGGCCCCCAAACCACTGAGACCCTGACTGGTGTGAGGCGGGTGGGAGCTACTCCTCAGACACTGCACAAACACCTCCGAAGGCCCAGTTCGGACCAAGGACAAAGAAGGAAAGGATCATATTCATACAGTGCTTCAGGGATGGGGGCGGGGGGAGGTGGGGAGGGGGAAGTGTAACAGCAGCATGGGAAGGGGCTAAGGACAATCCGCTGAGGTGGAATTCATATGATTCGAAGTTGGCATTCCGGCCCTGGAGACAGGTCCCAATGCACAGCTCCTCAGTCTTCCAGGGATTTGCAATTTCCTAGAGAGCCCTGACTGACCTCACTCCTAGAGACTAGGTTCAGTGGCTTGGAGTGCAGCCTGGACACAGGAATCTAAGCGCTCCTCAAGTGACTCTTGTTTTGGAGTGAGGGCTGAGAGGCCCTAGCCTTGATGGTTGGCTTGGGGCCCTTGAGCTTGTGACTGCCAGTCATGTAATGCTTTTTAAAGAAAGGCCGGGCGTCTGCCCATTCCCACTTCCACTGGTTTCCAGACACCAACACCACCATCCCTGTTCCTTCTCTCTGCATTCCTTCCTGCCCACCCGCCCCCCCCCAATCCAGCTCCCACGTCTTATAGGGTCCTGTGCCTTTGCCAGGGAGGCCTTGACTCCATAGTCTTCCAGTTTCTCCTTGCCCATGATGCTCTCTGTCCTTCACATCATTGTTCAGCCTCTGCACACCGCCTCAAAGCCCTCCTCTCACCGTGGTGCATCAAAGTTGCATGTCCCTTTGAAGATCACAGGCTGACTCAACGGTTCTAGGCTCTCCCATCTGTAACTGGAAGGAATGGATCTGCCTAGCAACACTGTAGTAAGGTTAAATGTGTTAATGTGTGTGTGGATGGTACAGGTTTTAGATAGGTCTGGCACCCAGAAGGACCTTGAGAACGTCAGCTATGAAAAGTTCCACAGTGGACATGGAGTTCCAGGAGCCCAGGGGAGGGAGAAGGATGTCAGTGTGTTTGTGCATTGGTACCTTACATTGCTATGACCTGTGCCCAGAATCAAAGCCTTGAAGCAATGCACACATTTTTTCTTATGGACACAGAACTCCAAACTCTACAGTCAGTGTCACTGGGGTATAAGCATTGGAAGGAAAGGTTCCTTCTTGGGACTCCAAAAGTGAACACACACCCCCACCTCTCTGGTTCCTACAGGCGCCTACTATTCTTGGGCTGTGCTTCCTCCTGGGTTTTCCTTCAACCTCTTATACTCATATTATGCAACTCTGAGTTTCCTTTAATCCCAATAAGGGTCTGGAGAGGCTTAGTTAGATAATGTCCCCATATCAAGATCCATTACCTTGTCATATCTGTGAAGTTCTTCTTAGCACATGCAATCGCACAGTCTTAGGTTCTAGGGATTAGGACATGGGCACAGTAAGGGTCTATCATGGTCAGGTGGGACTTCTTAAGCAGGAATGTTTCATCCACTCTCATTCTGGGAGGATGTATAGGGATCTGCCAGGCTGACATGCGGAACCGGCCATTCTAAATGAAGTGACGATACCAGGGCAGAGAAGGAAAGTCTGTGTGGGTGTGACCAGGTAAGAATGTCATGGTGAGGGGCATGTTGCTGTGAGTGGTGGAATGGTGGTCGTCAGGGCCTTTTATGTGGTGGGAACAGAAGCAAATGTGTATGGTATGGCAGCTGCAGATGGAGTCTACTGTGCAGTGTGACATCCTGTTTAGGGAATGCTGACATTCCACCCTGGCTCAGTCTAGTCAGCCTCAAGAGTATCACATTCCACAGGACTGCCAACGGGACCTATAGGTCCCTGAGGCTCACAGTTGTCCTTATTGCCTTCTCCAGGTCAGCCCCCAAACTCTAACTGAGAGCTCCCCTCTCTAAGCCCCATCCCGTGACTCCACTTGCTTGAGCTCCTGAGCCGCAGAGCAGAGGATCAACTCTGGTGATGGAGAACAGACCCTGATGCCCATTTATTGGGAGCCATTTTCCTCCTCAATATCTTCAGAAGAGGTGGACCGGCAAAGCGACATTCCCGCAGAAATAATTTTTCAATTTCTTATAATAGGACATAAAAGTCGGCCCGGGGAAATTGATTCCGTTCGGTGCTCCCTTTGTAGGACACTTTATCTTCCAGTGCGGCCTCTGTATTTCAGCAATTTCTAAAGCCCGAGGAAGTCTCGCTTAATGTTTTTTTTTTTTTTTTTTTTTTTTTTTTTTTTTTTTTTTTTTTTGCCACCCTGGCAGAAGCCTTTTGTAGCTCAGCTGAATGTCTCTGCTGACCTGTCACTTCCTCATGCTGTGGCCTGTAGACCCCCCCTTGGGTCTGAGGGGTCCACCCACCTCCATCCCACACCTACCCACCTGGGTGATTGTTCGCCTCCCCAAGTTCCTCTCTAAGACAGTTCGTTCACACCCTTCGTTCTCTTCTCCCATCTCTTCCCCCTGCCTTTCTCCCTGTCCCCTTTTGATATTGCCTTCCCCTTCAGTGCCCCTTTTCTAGGCCTTGCATTTCTCTTTCTTCTCCTGTGACTCTGTCCCCAGGTCACAGTTACTATTTAATAACTGTGGGGCCTAGCAGCTGACCTAGTCTTTCTGGATCTCAGCTTTGGGTCAATAAAATGAGAATTAATAACACTTACTTCAATAATGTGAGGGCTCCACATTAGATATTCCGTGAGCCCCAGGGAGGGAGGGGTGTACTCAGAGGCAAAGAGCAAGTGCTCGGTCCACAGTCCTCCTCCACAGGAGTCCCTAGACTTGGTGCAGGCTCCCAGAGGGAGCAGTGCTGTTTCCAGTGTGCTATGGTGATTTACAAAGGCACAGGACTTTGCATTTTGAAGGATTTTTTCCAGCTGTATTACCAGGTTTGATCTCTGTGACGATGATTGGCTGAAGAAAGAGCAGGCACCCTGGCCTTCTCATCTTTATAGATGAGAAGCCGGAGCATGGACATGGACATCTCTGTCAAGGTGCCCACTGAGCCTGATGTCCTTTATCCCCTGGGTCACGGAGTATAGCATTAGGAGACAGGCCCATCCACTTTGCTACCCTGTGGCCTGTTGTTCTCTTGACCCTGAAGACAGAGTCTTGGGGAAGCTAGATTAAGAGCTTCCCTGAATTGCAGGATCTTGGCTCTGTTGCTATCCTGGGTATGAAACTTGAGAGGGAGTCTGGAGCTTTAGGTCTGTGTCCCCAAAGTACACAGAGCCCATCTCCAGAGTGCCCTGACTTGCACAACTGAGTGATGGTTTCCAGCATTCTGGATTCAGAGAGGCTAAGAGTAACTGGCCAAATTTCACTAAACAAGTTTAGAATTCACATCTCCCTAGGCCACATTTCAGGATGATCTTTTTGTTATGTGTTTTGTTTGAAGTAGTTGGCATTGCTTCCGTGTGGATCCAAGGCTAGGGCCAGAGCCCTGGGGAAAGAAGCAGAAGTCCGGAGGTAGACGTCGTCTTTCCACCTCTGCAGCTGCCTCTGAGGGAATGGACAGGCTGGCTGCAATTTCTTGGGCTTGTGGGCAGGCACTCAAATCTCTTGCTGGAGATGCTATGAAGAGAATTCCAACTTCTGCCATTTGGGTGGCAGTCAGAGGCCATCCCATTCCAAGGATTAGACAGCCCTCTTATATCCCGGCACTGACCGGGAACTGAACTCCAGTGGATAGCAGCTGTTGTTCACAGAGAATTCCCAAGGGAGAAGGAAGTGAAAACTTGCCTCCAAAGAATCTGGAATCCCAAGTGCAGTGGCTTTTTTGGCTGCCAGTGCTGAGGGTGTGCGAACATCTCTTAATCTTATCATGGTCAGAAATTCCGATGTTTGATTAATGGATTCAGTCATTCGTTCCACACACATCTCCAAGCATCTGCTCTGGGGCAAGCCCTGTTCTGTACTACAGAAAAGCAGCAGGAAGTACACACTGACACCCCCAACCTCAGTCTCCCACATCAGAGTCTATGGAAGGGACATTTGAGAAGCAGATCATCACAGTGTCTCTATCGTATGATTTCTTTCTTCTGAGACTCAGTGGGTCCTTTGTCATTTCTCATAGCCTGATGAACAAGAGGAGACATAGAGAGAAGATCCTTCTGGAATCAAATCGCATTGGATACAGATCCAGCTATGAGATCCAGTAGGTCTCAGTACCTCCCTGGTCCTTGGGCTCATCATCTATGGAATGAGGATTACATTGTCCCCTCTGATCTTGCCCTGCACAGGTCCTAGATGTCATAGGATAGTGACCTACTTTACTCAACCTACAACAGGGAGAAAGGCCTGCAGTGTATCACAGGGAGAATGTACAGACAAAGAACCCACTGTAGCAGAGCCTCACAGAAATCCCAGGCAGGGAGCTGTAGGGCACTGAGGCACTTATGTGTCTTCCTCTTTGTGTGGCTACTCTGTTCTGCTCTCGGACCACCTGCCTCCTAACGGCTTACAGACCCACACAGCTTTGAACCGTAAACTCCATTTTACTCACCCTGGCTTTCTCCATATCCTGACAACCCTTGGCAATCCCTTTCCTGTTTCTTGCCTCTTCTACTAACCACTGCCTCTAGCCTCACAACCCCCCAACCCCCATCCAGGTCCCAGTCATCAGAAGAGGAGCCTAACCAAGACAAAACAAGGTTACTGGACAGTTAAGGGTTGTCTCCTCCAAGGCACAAGTACCAGTTCTGTTTTAATCAGCCCCAGTTACGGCGGGACAGGCTCATATGATACAAATCCTCCTGGGCTCTAGATGAGCTGGTTTCCAGTAGGAAGTGACATTGGTGCATACACCATAGACTTGCTCCTCCTGGACTGCCTCGGCCAGTTCAATGAGTTTTTCACTTGTTTTGTTTTGTTCTTCTTTTCTCTTATTTTTAAGTACCCAGCAGGCTGATTTCCTGTACTTAGCAAGATTTACTAAATGACTGCTATTTCCAGAATGCCTTGGACCATAAGGTACTCTGTGGATGTAAGGTGTGTGAGAATCTCAGGCAAGGACTGACAAACTTAAACATTGTGAAGGCTGGCTGGGCTGGCTTTAGGCCAGCAGCTTTAATCGGGAATGATTTAGCTTGGTAACTTCCTTGTTCCCTCAACAGTTGCCTTTCTTTCCCTGGGGCCTGGGGAGACTGTGACTTGAATGTGAATCCTTCAAAGTGGCTCCATGCTGTGTCCCTGAGTGGGGCCAGGTCTCAGCTTTAGAAATTACAGTTTGTCTCATCCTGCTGGGCAGCATGCAGTCAGTGCCCACTGGTCTACCCCAGTACCTAGGAGATCCCAGGCAGCCAGCAGCAGGAGTGACAGCTAGGGAGCCCCCTCTACCTTCTAATGTTCTAGAGAGGGGAAGAAGGGTGGAGAACCACAGACATGTTCCACCCTGTGGATCTGGATCTTCACGTATCTTTCATCATTGCATCTTCATAGCAATGTCATCAAGCGGTCATTATAATCCCCATTTTACAGATGGGAGTAATAAGACTCAGAAGGATTTAGTAACTGATCCAAAGTAGTAAACAATAAATGGGAGTTCTCTGCCCCCCCCCACTGCACTGTACTAATAACTTATAAGCACACAACCAGCAATCCTTCCCGAGTACTTAGAGGCTCTCCTTTGGTGTGGAAATGAGATTTTGCCAGGCTGTGTTCCCACCAGACTCCACTTACACAGATATGCACAGACTCTAAGTAAAAGACTGGAGGGTGCTGGCCTCATACATGAAGTCTGCCTTACTCTGGCCTACTCGGTGCTTATGAGGCACTCTGCACTTTAGAAAAACTCTAGGGAGCACCTATAGTCTTCAGCCTGATTTCAAACTTTGCTATTCCACCAGGGCTAGATACGAGACGGTGTGCCAATGCCTAGTTTGGACAGGGTAAAGATGAAGTCGTTTCTTGGTTTCTGTCTTCCTTGCAACACTAATCAATCTGCCTTGTAGCAAACTAGCTGTTTCCTAGCAACAAGTGATGTAGCAGGGTAGCATCTATTTTGAATCTTCCCAAAGTGACCTGTTGACTCTCCTTGAGCATGGCAGGTATTGCCTTAGACAACTGGCCTCGCTGGCAGGCAGGGTTCTGCAGCAGGACTACCCTGAATTGTACCTCCATTCTGAAGACAGACTCCTTCGTTTTCTTATTCATGAACTCTTGCATTCCACACACAATATCTGTTGCCTACTGTGCCAGGATCTGTGCCTTCTACAGACATTTTCCAGAGAAGAAGCAGGCCTAGTTCCTGCCACTGGGCAGGAAAGATCATTTTGTATCAAGTCTTGTGATAAAGGCTATCAACAAGACAAGAAAATCAAAGCTCAGATGTACAGAAATACTGTTCAGAAAAGTCATCAGTTGAATCAGACTTTGAAGTATCACTAAGAATTTTCTAGGGAAAGAAAGGATATGTTTGTCAGAGGGTCTAGTACAAGTGAATACCCTACAGGCAGGAAGGCTGCTGAGAGAAGTGGGTGACATGGCTGACTAATCCAACATGCTTTCCCTTGGGATGGTAATGGGTATTATTCAGACAAAGGATTTTTCTGTCAAAATAAGAACTTTGGGCTTAAAGTGAAACATTCTTTCTCAAAGGTGTTTGTGACATGCTAACATTCATACGGTTTTTCCAGGATTGGAAAATTGTCTTCAGCATTCTCTCATGTCCTGGGACACCGAGACCATGTTTTGAGAACATTGAGTAGGAAATTCTGGGCTATACAATAAGGTTGTTTCCTGGAGATGGTTCTAGACTAAAAGGCTGAGGATGGAGTTTGCCCTGAGATAATGGGTACTTTGGTCATGTGTTAAACAAGAATCTTTATGGGAAATAAGGTTCAGAGAGTTGGCGGCCCAGATGCTGTTGTAACAGCCACTCTTTGGAGTCTTTGTTATAGATTTGTGTATGAGCGTCTCTTATTACCTGGAACAACTAGGGAACTCAGCAACAACACACAACAGTCTTTAAGACCCTGTTGGGTGATAGCTGGGCAGTGGTGACACACGCCTTTAGTCCCAGCACTGGGGAGGCAGAGGCAGGTGGATCTTTGAGTGCCAGGACTGCCTCATCTACAGAGCGAGTTCCAGGACAGTCAGGGCAACACAGAGAAAGCACGTCTTGAAAAACCAACAAAAAAACAGACCCTGTTTGTGTCCAGACAGGCTTTCACTGGCCTAGAGTAGTTTTCTGAGTGTGACACAGTAGATTTGTTACATATTCCTGGCAATTTTTTGCTTTTAGGATGGCCAGGTTATGGTCTCAGATTCTGGCAATTGGGCTGGTTGGAGCTGTTATTCTGTCCACTCTCTGCTTCTGTGTCTAGCCCAGCTACATACTTAGTGCGATTTGTCTACACAGCTTTGATGTGTCCAGGAACTGCAGAAACCTGAGACAGATTCACTCTTTGTACTGAGAAGGGTAGAAAGTGTCACCAGATAGCAGATCAAACACTATATCCCAAAGCAATGGTTCTGTTCAAAGAAAAGGAAACTTCACAGATACAAATGAGAAAGCCCAGGAGGCAAAAGAATGCTCAAGAACCAGAGGGCTAAGATCTTACACCCCAGCTTGCCTGCTCATGGGCTAGATGAGCACAGACACATCACTGGACTCTCTAAGCCTTAATTTTTCTTGAAGAAAAATGCGCCACATAATACAGATTTTTGAAATATGCTCATTGTTTGTCGCTGAAGCCAGCACTACAGATAACAGGAGTGGTGTCTGGTTTTCCTCTTTGGCTCTTTAAATCCAATACTCAAGAACAGGCATGGTTTAGTACCAACAGCTGTGAAAACAATTTTCACGGTTTCAGTTGAAAAGTTGTTTGTGGGGCCAGAAGAGCTGATGTGAGCAGAGGCTCTGTGAGTAAAAGGAGAGATTGCCACATCAAAGGGAATCACTCCCAGCCACATGCTTGTCTAGGCTCTGTACTAAGATCACCCTCCCTTCAGAGTCATGGAGATGTTGGTCCATGTTCATTTTAGACAACAATGGTCTAGAAGCTGAGTTACATTGAAGGGTAGATGAAAGAGCCTTAGAAATTTTGCCTACAAAAGATGATAGGCAGTGATGGGGTAGCCAAGAAAGTTGTGTCCTTTAGTGACTATAGCCTTGTCTGCTGCATGGTGTTTTCTGCCTAAGCATTTGTTTGGATGGATGGATGGATGGATGGATGGATGGATGGATGGATGGATGATGGACAGGCAGGCCTTTTTGGAATCACATCTCTGTCTCACGCCAACTTTGATTTTAAGGATGGTGCTCAGCCCTCCTGGATGTCAGATGCAAATGGGATATAGGGAGCCCATTGTGTGCTCCCTGAAGGAGTCCATGGAAAAAGAAGCACGCAGTAGGTGGCAAACACTGAGCTTCCTGGCCCGAAGGTACTTGCGAAATTCTCTGCCATATTCGCGGTTGGTGGCCAGCCATGCCTACTCTCTTAGGCTTCCTATTGCTGTGATAAAACACCATGACCAAAAGCAACTTGAGGGTGGGAATGAGTTTATTTCAGCACAGTTTCAGTGTGATCCATCATGAAGAGAAGTCAGGGTAGGAACTCAAGGCAGGAACCTGGAGGCAAGAAGTAGAAGCCATGAGAAGTGTTGCTTACTGGCTTGCTCTTTATAGCTTGCTTGGCTTTCTTTCTTTTTTTTCTAGGTAATTATTTATTTTGTATCCCTGCTGCAGTTTCCCCTCCCTCCTCTCCTCCCATTCTCTCCCCTTACCACTCCTCCTCCATTTATGTTCAGAGAGGGACGGTCCTTCCGTGGATATCAACAAAACATGGTGTATCTAGTCACAGTAGGACTAAGTACCATCCCATCTATTAAGGTTGGGCAAGACAGCCTGGTATGAGGAATAGGGTCCTAAAAGCCAGCCAAAGCATTAGGGATAGCCCATGCTCCCACTGTTAGGAGTCCTATAAATAGACAAAGCTACACAACTGTCACATATATGCAGAGGGCTTAGGTCAGTCCCATGCAGGTTCCTTGGTTGTCAGTTCAGACTCTGTGAGCTCCTATGAGCCCAGGTTAGTTAGTTCTGTGGGTTGTCTTGTGATGTTCTTACACTTCTTCTTCATTCTCTTCAGCAGGATTCTCCAAGCTCAGTCTCATATTTGGCTGTGAGTCTGCATCTGTTTCCCCATCAGTTGATGGATGAAGGCTCTCTGCTGACAACTGAAGTAGTCACCAATCTACAAGTATAGTAGAATATTGTCAGGCATCATTACATTGACTTTTTTCTACAACCATGTTTGGTTCTATCCTACGCCTCTGGGCCATCCAGCCTCTGGGTCCTGGCACTCTAGGCATTGTCGGGGTGTGGTCACTCTCATGGCATGGGATAGGCTGGACCAGTCATTGGCTGGGCACTCCCACAAGCTCTGTGCCACCCTTACCCTAGCACATCCTATAAGTTGGATAGACTCTAGGCTGAAAGTTATGTGGCTGGACTGATGTCCCAATGCCTCCACTGGAAATCTTGCCTGGTCACAAGAGATGGCCATTTCAGGCTACATATCCCCTATCACTAGGTGTCTTAGCTGGTGTCATTCTTGTAGATTCCTGGGAATTTCCCTTGCATTCTGTTTCTCCCACACCTTGAAATGTCCCCCTTTTCCAGTCATCTCTTTCAATTTGCTCCTTGTCCTCCACCTTGACCTGATCACTCATGTTCCCATCCTCACCCACCCCAATCCATCCACAAAATCTATTCTATATCCCCTTCCCAGAGAAAACTAAACATCCTCCCTTGAGCCCTCCTTGTTACATAGTCTCTCTGGGTTTGTGGATTGCAGTATGGTTATCTTTTACTTTATGACTAATAAGTGAGTACATTCCATGTTTGTCTTTCTGGGTCTGGGTTACCTCACTCTGGATGATTTTTTCTTGTTCCATCCATCTTTCTGAAAATTTTATAATGTCATTTTTTTTACGGCTAAGTAACACTCCATTGTGTAAATATACCACATTTTCTTTATCCATTCTTCAGATGAAGGTCATCTAGGTTGTTTCCAGGTTCCAGCTGTCATGAACAAAGCTGCTAAGAACATAGTTGAGCAAGTGTCCTTGTGGTATGATTGAGCACCCTTTGAGTATATGCCCAAGAGTGGTATAGCTGGGTTTTGAGGTATATTGATTCCCAATTTTCTGATAAATCATTATATTGATTTCCAAAGTGGCTGTATAAATTTGCAATCCCACAAGCAATGGAAGAAGTGTTCCCCTTACTCCACATCCTCACCAGCATGAGCTGTCACTTGTGTTTTTGATCTTAGCCATTCTGACAGGTGTAAGATGGAATCTCAAGTTATTTTGATTTGCATTTCCCTGATGGCTAAGGATGTTGAACATTTCTTTAAGTGTTTCTTGGACATTTGAGATTCTTTGTTGAGAATTCTGTTTAGATCTGCACCCCATTTTTCAACTGGATTATTTGGATTTTTGATGTTTAGCTTCTTGAAGTTTTTTTTTTTTTTACATATATATTTTGAAAATCAGCCTTCTGTCAGATGTGGGGTTAGTGAAGATCTTTTCTCATTTTGTAGGCTGCAGTTTTGTCCTATTGATGGTATCCCTTTTGGCTTACTTTTCTATACAACTCAGGTCTACTTGCCCAGTGGGCTGGGCCCACCTTATCAATCATTAATCAAGAAAATGTCCCATTGTTAATAAAGAAAATGCACAATAGACTTACCTACAGGCAATTTGATGGAGGTATTTTCTCAATTGAGGTTTCTTGTCACAGATAATTGTAGCTTAAGTTAAGTTGACCAAAAAACAAAACAACCTGGACACTTGTTTCACAGATGGAGAATTGGGCATGCCTCTGAAGTTCCATATTGGGATGGGCAGCCAGAACCTCAGGTCACTCTTTCAGAACTAGGGCCATTCAACTTGATCTAGGTTACTGACACAGAATTCAGTTCTCCAGCCCCAGAGGACATTGTATGCAAGGCCACATTGTAAGAGGCTTAGCTCAAACAGTGTATTGTATCAAAGTCAGTCATTTCTAATGATCACTCATGGGATAGAAGTCTACCAAAGCTCTTGGTCTGGGGGTGTCCATCTGTCACTTGGAGGGAGAGTGAATTGGGTATCCCAGCAAAATGAAGAAGTGATTATGAAGATTGCTTATAAATCACAATGTACTAGGATGTCACTCACCCCTGGAAGGATTTTGATGAAGGATATAATGAGCATAGTGTTGGCCTTCGGTGTGGTGGAGGGTTGGGTTTCATGTGAAAAGTTCAGCTTTTTCAGCTTTCTGTAAAGGAAGAATGGAATAAGATGAAGGGACCTATGTTGTCACCTGGCACACGGAACCGAGAGGTGGCAAGCTTCCATAGTTTCCCTACTCTCTTACACAAGTCTCTGAAAGCCCTAAATCCAGACTTGGCTTTCTGGCCTCTGTGGTCACTTGGCTGTGACTCTGCCCTCATTGGTAAGTTCTGGGATCCTTGTAACTGGAAGGAATACACCATTCTCATCCACTGGGGGAAAACAAAGGACAGCCCGAAGTGGTAATGAACACCTCGACTTCTGGTATTGGGTTACCTTGAGGCTTGCCTGATTTCTGCTTTACTAGTTTAATTTCTAGATTACTAGTTTAATTTCTAGATTGCTAGTTTCTCATTTTTTCTGGTCTCAGTTTTCACTATAAAATGAGGTGAGCAGTCAAAACTGCTTTACAGGTTGTGTGGTGACTTGAGGATGCGTCTGGCACTGAGTGAGCATTCAGTAGAAGGCACCTGTCGTTAGCAAAGCAAAGAGCTCTCTTGTCATGGCAATCGGTGTCACTCAGGCTGCCTGGACTTGTGCTGTGGACCTGGACACAAAACCTGACAGGTTTTGACAGCGGTGATTTCAGAAACAGGTGCCCTTTCTGTGTGAGTAACCAAGAACACCAAAGCTGGACCTGGAACCAGATACATAGCAAAGAAGAGATTGGATCTGTAGCCCCTGCCAGAGTTAGGAGGGCTACAGCTCAGTGCCTCAGGCCCTGTGAGCTGAGCCTACATGCTCTATAGTTGCAGGAAGCACTGTGATTTTCCAGGGCCATTAGGCTGCCTTTGGCATCTGACAATTTATACCCTTCCCAAGGTGTGAAGGAACTAATGTGTCACTTACATTTGCATATATCTAGATAAGGACTGATGGGATGCTCCCCACACACACACAGACACTCCTGCTTAGTCTGCTGATACCATGTGCAATAGGTGTCTGAGAACAAATCATGCCTCCACAAGGAAGGAAAAGAGAATACTGGGATTGGCCCTTGCCTGTCCTTTCCCACTCCATGAGCCCCCTCAGTCCTCCCCACAGCTCTTTGACAGGAGGACTCTTTTGGACTCTGATTTTCCAGGTAAGAAAAGACAGGTGTTGCCTGTTCCAATGACCTACTGGCTGCTGGCCACACAGTTCCCGAGTAGTTTAAACTCAGGCTTCAAGGACCATGCTCCTACACCTCTGTCAGCCTGGGGGAAATGTGTTGGTCATGGAGATGTGTTTTTAAAAAGAATCACTTCACAGAGAAACCCTGTCTTGAAAAACCAAAAAAAAAAAAAAAAAGAATCACTTATCAGTCAGGGACAGGTCAGCCTGTCTCCATCAGGGAGGCATACTGGCTATTGTGCTGACCACATACAGGCTGTTTCCAGCAGGATAGCCAGCCGCCATCACTCTTTCCAAACAGTGTAAGCAGATCATCATTGCTCCTGGGAGACATCCTTGAAGATCTACAATTTGCCCAGAGGGCTTGGTAAGACACTGGTCCCTACTATGTCCTTCATACCCATATGGCCCCACTGTCCCTGGTAGAAACTGACCTACCTTTGGCTGGGGTTGCATCGACTACTATGAAATCAGTCTGACAGCTTAAGCATCTTTGAATCCTGGCTCTGCAACGTGTGAGGTGATGTGTTTGGACCCATGGCTCAGCAGCCATGAAATAAGAAAGTAAAACTTGAAGGGCTGATGTGAGGATGCAGGTGCAGGTGTGTAAGGACCCATAGGTCTTCACTCTGGAAGCTGTTATATTATCTCTTGTGTGATTCTCACGGTTCTCTTTGGAGGGAGTTCACACCACCGTTCCATTTTGCAGATGAGGCAATCAAGCGTGCACTTGTTCTCACACCCATCCCTTACTAAATTCTGTCTGTGTGTCAAGCCAAATACTGGGGCAACGGAAGGGACTAAGCCTTGGATCAGCTCTCAGGAGCTCTGAGCCTCAAGACTGTGCTCTTTCTCCATAGCCTCCTGCCTTTCTGGAATCCAAAAGCCAGGCCCAGGAGGGATTCAAGAAATGGCTTCTTTCTCCTTCCTGTCACTCTAGCCCAAACTTTTGAGGTCATCTTTGGTTCACCTGCCCCACCCACATATTCAGTCCCTCACTGCTGAGACTGCTCCTGGACTACTGGTGTGCTGGGGTTGGCTCCCACCACCTAGTAGCAATTTGCTATACTCAGTTCTTCCCAGTTCAGTACTCTGTCACATTGACAGCTTGACATTGGCCACAGTGGGATGTTTACACTATGGAAACTGGCAAACAGGGATGCCTCCCAAGTTAAACACTTACAGCACTCTGTTGCTTGTCTCTCTGAACCTTCCCTTCTCTCAATCTCTCCCATTTTAGTCTAATCTACTGTTACCTCTACTCAGCAGGTTCTTCCTGGCTTCTAAACTTCCTACTGTCTATTTCTTCTCAAAGAGCTTGAGCAATCCTTGGAAAAATACAAACCAGTTCCTCCCACTTATATCCTTTAAAAAAAAAACAAAGAAAACAAAACAAAACAAAAACAAACAAACAAAAAAACCCTCTATGCTTCCCAGATTACTGGGACTAAAACTCACTCCTTTGGGATCTGCCCAGTGTGTTCCATGTGCAGATTCTGATCTCAGCACCTTCCTTGCCTCTCACACCTGGCCTCCTTACTGTGGTGGAAAAACTGATATTGTCACCTTGGAATCTGTGCTTCTGTCCCAAAATCTTTGCATGGCTGCTGCCTCCTTCTACTGTCTGGATTTCCAGCCATGTGCCATCTCCTCAAGACATCCCAACACAGACAAGTTCTCCTATCTGCTTACCATTCCTGCTCCAAGCATCTTCTTTTACTATTTTATTACCTGTCCTTGATGACAGGAGGTCTTTGCTGCCTGCAAAACAAAACAAAACAAAAGCCAGGTGTGTATGTATATGGGAGGGATTGACAGATGTAATAAGCATCTGGTAGATGAATAGAAGGCTCACCTCTGCAAGAGCACATGCTCCAGAAAGGGTCTCACCCACCACAGCTGACGAGGGTTCTGCCTCAAGTTTCTTCAAATCCTTAATTCAACCAGCTTTGGCCTAAGGAAACTTTCCTATCCCTACTTGTATGCCCATGGTGCATGTAGTCCTAAATTTGAGAAGTGGAAAGGAAATCTCTATGCTTTCAGGGGAGGAAAAGCATTGACTGGAGAGCAGAAATGCTTCTCTGAGGGCTGTAGATATAGATGTAACCAACCGTCTTATTAAATAAGAAACACAGAAATAATGCAAAAGAGAAAGCCGAGAGGTCAGAGCTCAGAGCTAAAATCTCACCCTTCTGCCTGCGGTGTCCCAGCTTCCCGAAGGAGAATCTATTTCCTGTCGGTTCGTCTATTTAAAGTTTTTGTTCTGCCTTCTCATTGGTTGCAAACCCAAACACGTGACTGCCTCGTCACTGTCTGAATGTACAGCCCCCTAGGTCTTAAAGGCATATGTCTCCAATGCTGGCTATATCCCTGAACACACAGATATCTATGGGATTAAAGGCGTGTACCACCACCGCCACACTCTTGCTATGGCTCTAATAGCTCTGACCCCCAGGCAACTTTATTTATTAACATACAATCAAAATCACATTTCAGTACAATTAGATTACCACCACATGTAGATATAGCTCAGTCTAGGGCCTAGCTCTCATGAGGCCATGGGCCCCATCCCAGCACTGTTAAAACCTGACCTACAATCCCAGCACTAGCACTCAGGAGGTAGAGACAAGAGGACAAGAGATTAAAGGTCACCATTAGCTTTATGCTGAGTCTGCTACCAGTTGAGATCAGCCTGGGCTACATGAGACCTTCCCTCAATTATAAACAAATAAACAAAGAAATAAGAAGTATCCATTACTCTGGCTATGGGCTCATATGCTTCAAACTCTCCAGGCTTTTCCTCAATTATAAATAAATAAATAAATAAATAAATAAATAAATAAATAAATAAATAAATAGGTATCCATTCCTCTGGCTATGGGTGCAGATGCTTCAAACTCTTCATGCTTTTGATGAACTTAGCTGTTCCTGAGTGGTGACCAGTAGGCCAGTGTCTAGTTAGATGGTTAATTTCCATGGGGCCAGGTACTGACTAGCTGGCAAGTATCCCATAGGAAACCTTTCTGTGACATCATGAACAGTCCCCGGGCCTAGGAATATAACTTAGTGGGAGATCACTGGCCTAGCACACATGAAGCCTTGGACTCAATCCCAAGTACCACAGAAAGAAAAAGAAACAGTCTTGGGAGTCCATCCAGCCTTGACCTGTATCAGTTCTTTAAAATGAGAAAAGACTTTGAACTCCTAGAAACCTCAGTTTCTCCTGTGACATAGGGCTCATATGGGTTACTCTGCAACATGCTGTGAGTGATCAAATGCAATATACTACATCAAAATGCTTAGTATGGGGCATTGCACATAGGAGTCAGTCATTGTTGGTTTTCTTCCTTGCTTCTCCAAATGTGTACCAGCACGAGTCTGTTCAAACCATAAAAAGAATGGACATATTCTAGAAGATGCTATCTATACAGACTTTTGTCCATTTACTCCCTATACCTCCATACTGCATTCTCAGTGCCTCCAACTGGGCATCCTGAAGAGAATCCCATAGGTGTGGCATCCGGGGAGTTTGCTAACCCAAGAATAGGAATCTCTCACCATGAGATCCAGTGACTTTCCTGGAGTCAACCAGACAATCAGAGACACCCACTGAGGAGCAGCCCTCTGTCTTTACACATGCCATGGTTCCCTGAGAGCTGATCTTTAGAAATTAAAAAGACAAAGACCCTCTGCCTAGCCTGAGAAGAAAGAGTAGGGTACTAGAGAGGGGCATCCCTGAGCTGGCATTCTGAGCCTGCCTCGCTCTCTTTGACTGTTGGTAACTTAATGACCTTTCTGCGCTGGTGTGCCCACATTAACTAATGGGTACCCAGAGCAGGAATGTGGTAAACATCTGTTTGTCTTCTTCCCAAGTTCTTGATTACAGGAGAAGTCCTGACTGGATGTTAGGATTAGTCTAACAGGTCAATGTGTGAGTTCCAGGAAACAGAGGGAAAAGACATCAAGACATCTTGCTGTGATACCTTTTCAAGCAGTCTCAGCATGCTGAATGACCTGGTGCACCTTGGACGGGCAGACAGGCTGGGTCCTCTGTGGGGCTGCTGCTCCTGGAAGCATCTATTCTCTGAATTGCACCCTGGAAACGCTTTCCCCCATGGTTCACAGGGCAGAACCTGGAGTCCTAGCGCTCAGAGACCTTGCCATTATAGTGCCCTTTGCAAGAGTGATGTGTCTCTCTTTGGGAGCACACACACACCCCTCAGTGTGCCAGGATTCAGACAACTGAGCTTTGATCCATTTCCCTGAGGTGTCTTTTTGCTAGTAATATTCTTTAGTTGGTCTGGTTTTGTGCAAAGGTCACAAAACTAGGTAGTTTTGCTTTTGCTTTTGCTTTTTTTTTAAAATCTGATTTCCAAGTCTGGCCTTGCTCTGACTAGATAGTTGAGCAAGCTTGGGAAAGCTGCACTAATTAATTTACTAAGACTCACCTTTCTTACCTGTAAAATGGGAACTTTGAAACTTAACTTACCAGAGGCACTATGAACTTTACATTGACACTGACTTAAATTCAACGAGGTAATAAATACTGTTTAAGTGTTGTAGAGCATTTTGTGGTAATAGTGATGACAGGGGAATTGCTAATTCATAAAACTTTCCTTTAGAATGTACTTTTGCTATTGGCCCTAAACTTTCATTTACTGGGAAGGAGTACGCTGAGAGGTAATGGCTTGAATGCCTTCCTCATTGATTCAAATGAAACTTCACTATCATCTGGCAGTGGAACCCTCAGTCTCTGCCTCAATCAGAGGATTTTATACCTGTGGAAATACAGGATCCATTAAGATTATCTATGCCTTTGGCACTTCAATCTGTCTACATAGTCTTCTTGCTTTATGTCCTGGCTGACTTATTCAACCTCACTTTGCTAAGGCTGGGGAACGTGCCTAAGTATTTGTGAAGATTGATGTTTTGTTTGAAAAACCAGGACTTATGTGTGATTCAGTTCTGAGTAGCTCATATCAACTATTGAATATTTGCTGTGATGGAGCATTCAGCAGGATTAAAAAAAAAAAAAAAAGCAAGGCAAGGCTGGTGGCCTTCTGGATATTGTGGTCCAGGGGTTTGGTTTGGTTTTGGTTTAATTTTTGTTTTCTAATTTATAAATAGTTTCCTACCGTATTTAATGGTGGGTCAATACTAACAGCTGCAGTATTCCCTGGCCTGGGACACAGGGACAGAAATGAATAGACTTGCCCCAGTCCCTAAAAGGAGGAGACACAGCTGAAGCTGACAGAGACTGGTGTGGGTCTGGAGCCCCATCGTCCTTAGATAGGATCCTGGAATTCTGCTGAGAAAGGGCCTGCTCTATATCTCACTATGGCATATGGCCGCTGCTACAGAAGCCCACCTGGACCAGGCACTGGACAGGCAGGAAACGGGGACTTAAAATATACAGGAATATGTCACTAACAACAGTGAATGCTGTTAAAGAAAAATGAGCCCGGAGAGATGGAATTTCAGGAGAGGAGATTTCTTTGGACTGGGAGTCATGATGGGCTTGGAGAAAATATAGCCTTTGCCCAAAGTCTTGAGGGCTGGCTGGATACTCCTGGGATAAAGACATAGACCCAGGAAACACTGGGTAGTGCTGACCATGAGCAAAGTCACTGTAATGAGAAGGTGGTGTCTAGGAGAGGTGGAGACTATGAGGAAAAGGGATCTTCAGGGCTCTTTCCACGTCGAGTGAGAGCTTCTGCTTCAGTCTGTAGGCAGGGGGGCACAAGACAGCTTTGGAGCCAGGTTCTCCTTCAGAGCGGTGGGACTTTTGGAAAACTTGTTGATGGCACTCACTATATTAGGAAGTCTCTTCCCCCTAAGTATGTCCCTGGGATAGGACTCACGTTTTTCTCTCTGAGGGTGGTGGTTAATAATAGGACTCCCAGCCCAAGGTGGGAATGAGAAAAATACACAGAGATGCACACAGGCACATATTTAATGAGTTCACAAAGTGATTTGGTTTCCTGATTTTTCACAACACCCCCCCCCACCCTCCCACCTGTGTGAAAATCTTTAGTGGTGCTGGAGCCTTGTGCTCCCTTGAGGCTGGCAGGAGCCGAGGAGTGTGATGTGACATGTGCTGCTGGTGTGTGTGTAGGGGAGTGGGTGTGGGGATGCTATCAGAGATGCAGGAGCAATCCAGAGCCTCCTCCATACCTTTGACCCAGTGATCTGGAAAGGGGTGACCATAGTCTCTGAGTCCCGAGCCCCTGACAGGCACCAGGTAGCCATGATATCAGTTGGTACTCCTTCCTTCAAGAAGGAGTCGATAAGTTACTTTTCTCATTGCTTTGATGAAATCCTTCGCAGATACAACATAAGGAAGAAAAGGCTTATTTGGGTTCATAGTTTGAGGATATGGTCCATCATGGCAGGGAAGTCATGGCAGTAGGGACACGAAGCAACTCGTCACATTTCATCCACAGTCAGTAAGAAGAAAGAAATGATATTCTTTCATTGTGCCCCAAGACATTTTGATTAGTTGTTATCATCTCAAATAATCCAGTCTAGAATCTTCCTCACAGATTTCTCCAGAGGTTTGTCTCATAGCTGACTACAGAAAATGTCAAGTTGACAATATTGTCACAAGGTCTTGCTATGATTCCCAGGCTGCCCTAGAACTCACTGGTTCAAGTGATTCTCTTGCCTTACCCTCTCAAGTAGCTGGGGCCATGATGCTCAATATGTAACCCTAAAGGCAGCCATTGACAGCAGACTCTGCTTTTGAGAGCCTTTCTGTCCATGCTCACACATCTAGTAGTTGATGAAGCTAAAATTATGCCAATGGAGTGTTCTTCTCAATACATGTCCTAGTTAGAGGTTTCTATTGCTGTGATGAAAAACCATGACCAAAGCAACTTGGGGAAAAACGTGTTTATTTGGCATACACTTCCAAATCACTGTTCATCATTGAAGGAAGTCAGGACAGGAACTCAAACAAGGCAGGAACCTGGAGGCAGGAGCTGGTGCAGAGGCCATGGAGGGGTGCTGCTTACTGGCTTGCTCATTATAACTTGCTGAGCCTGCTTTCTTATAGAATTGAGGACCACCACCCCAGAGATAGCATCGCCTACAATGGGCTGGGCCCTTCCCCACCAATCGCTAATTAAGAAAATGTTCTACAGGTGGATCTTATGGAGGCATTTTCTCAATTGAAGTTCCCTCCTTTCAGATGACTTTAGCTTGCATCAAGTTAGTATAAAACTAGCCATCACAGAGCAAAGAGGGGACAAATTGAAGGGGGATATACGTAACTGCTCTCAGTTACAATTTCAACTTGAACACTTCCCAGGTCTGAGGTTCCTCAAAGTGGCACAGTCATTCTTTCTCCATAGTGTCTTTGAGAGGGAAAGGTGATAGACTTTCTCATAGGTGCTATCTCTGTCTGGAGAGGTCTTCATAGGTTTGGAGATTGGAGCATCCCCTTCCCCCGCATCCTTAGCATGGGTACCACTCACGTCTCAGTTGGGAATCAGATCCAGTTCAAAGTTACCACAGTCATCCTTTCCTGTTGATACCCGACTCCTCTCCCTCACCCTCCAGTCAACTTTGGGACATCTCAATTATCGATTTGTAAGCTGCAGATAGTGGCGGTGCATGAGAGCACATCGCAGCCCTGTGCTGGTGTGTATCTACCAGGACTCCCTGGGCCAACTAAAGGCACAGAGGTTTCTTCTAGGAGTGGTCCCTTCCTGACTTCCATTTTATCTATCACCTTTTGAAACCTAAGCAGATGGTTCCACACACTCACTTTGATTCTGGAGAATCCCTTTCATGTGTCCAGTGTGCTGGTTGTGTACACTTCTGGGGACAGAGCCTCTGGGGAGAGCGGTAATGTCATTTGGGATACTTCAGAGTATTCAGATACTCTACAGGGTCCTTACTGGAATAGAACTGTGAGGGTAGGTCTGTCTACCTACCTGTCTCTATGGATATATAAGTCGGCTATATATCTGCATCAACAGCTAATATGTGTATGAATCTATTGACATATTCACAGATTTACATGGAGAGGCTTATTTGTAGGGATTGGTTCATGTGACCATTGGAACTGCCAAGTCCAATATCTACAGGGCCGACTGAGCAGCCTGGAAGTTTAGGCAGGATTTCTATGTTGAATCTGGAGGTAGAGCAATACTTCTGTGCCTCTCTTGGGAAAACAGTGGCCTTTTCTTTTGTGGCCTTCTGTGGACTGAATGAGGCCTGACTGGATGAGGTCTACCCATGCTGGGAAGAATAATCTGCTTTGAGTCAACAGATTATCAATGCCAATGGTATCCACAAACACTTTCACAGTAACTCCTGACTTGATCCAGGTACACACAGAGGAACCCCCTAGAGCTTGGAAGGGACTGGCTTAGCTGATGAATCCCCAGACCCAGGAAGTTCTCACAAGATCTGTAGCTAGGAAGGATGCTAGTATTTCCGAGGAACAGCTCCATCTTCAGCTAGTTGGAAGCAAGTCAGACGGATTGCTAGAAGTTTGGGTCACATATTCATGCATCAATTCATGCGGATGCCTGACCACTGTTCTCAGAAACTGATTACATGCTAAGTCTTGAGTTAGGCCTTCTAAGACAGTAGGCAAGAATAAAAGGCTTCTAGGAGAGCTTCAGGAATTTGTAATCCCACATCCTAATAGGTTCTCCATATTGCACCTTGGTATACAGAACAGGATCTTATGATATCCCATTAACTTGGATGGTGGGTCATTATGGGAAAGTGAGCACATTCCACTAGAGCCCAGTGTATCTCAGGCCTTTGGGGGTCATGTATCCATTGGAGAATTCAGTATCAGCCACGGAGATGACCCTTGGTAGTACTCACCCCATGACAATATAAATGGAAGGGTCTGTTTGAGGAGGTACAGAGACCAGATTGAAGTCATTCTGGCTAACAAGGTCCTTTTGATGATGATTCCCATGGAAAATACTACTTCTTTTTCATTTTCAGGATGTTAAGATAGGGTGGGGAAAGGGTTCAGTGGGCAAAAGCACTTTCTGTGCAAGTCTGGCTACCTGAGTCCAATCCCCGCAACCCACAAAGGACAGCATTTGTGATGGGCCATGGATCTGTAATCCCAGAATGGGAAGTGGAGACAAGAGAATTTCCCAGAAGCTTGTAGGCCAGCTAGCCTAGAATACTAATCAGCAAGCATA
This sequence comes from Peromyscus leucopus, assembly GCF_004664715.2. NCBI lineage: Eukaryota > Metazoa > Chordata > Mammalia > Rodentia > Cricetidae > Peromyscus > Peromyscus leucopus. Next base: position 108,842,398 of record NC_051063.1, on the reverse strand, counting down.
ACAAAAGAGACTGTGCCTTAAGAGCAAGGTAGAAAGATAAAGACTGGCTTTGGGCATTGTCCTCCGACTTAAACAGGCACATCTGCACTTCTCTCTCTCTCTCTCTCTCTCTCTCTCTCTCTCTCTCTCTCTCTCTCTCTCTCCATGTGTGTGTGTCTGATACACACACACACACACAAAGAATATATATCTTGTGGGTGGGGCTGAAGAAATGACACAGTGGTTAAGAACACTGGTTACCCTTTCAGAGGACCTGGGTTCAATTTCCAGAACCAACATGGCAGCTTACAACTGTCTGTCACTCCAGTTCCACGGGACCTGGTACCCTCACACAGACATAAAGTGCAGATAAAACACAGATACACACACATAAATAAATATTTTTTAAGATTTATTTTATTTATTATGTATACAATGTTCTGCATATATATATATATATATATATATATATATATATATATATATATTTGCCTGCACACCAGAAGAGGGCACCAGATCTCATTACAGATGGTTATGAGCCACCATATGTTTGCTGGGAATTGAACTCAGGACCTCTGGAAGACCAGCCAGTGCTCTCTTAACCACTGAGCCATCTCTCCAGTCAAAATAAATATGTATTTTTTTAAGATACATATCCTGCTAGAGCGGTTTGTTTTCTCTTGTAAGCACAGAGTTGTGAGAAAAGGACTTCTTGTCCCAGTAGCTCACTAGGAGGTATTAAGTCACCACTGAAGTCTGCCTGTTCAAAGAAGTAAGCTAATTCATAAGTCACTTTGGGTTATGAAAGTCCTTTCAATCTCATCTGCGTGATTGTGGTCATAGAGTTTTGGAAAGGGTTTGGCATCCCATTTCACTGTCTAAATATTCTCCTATTTTGGTAATTAGGCAGAGTGAAAGAGTCAGACAACTAAAGCCGTGGTAAGCTGTGCACTACAGGAACCGGTAAGGTACGAAGAGCCACAACCAATTGGGCCAGATACATACTTGGTGGGGCCCAGTGTAAAGTGCTAACACGGAATCCCTCATTTAATAGACATTGGGACTCTAAAGGCATCAAACAGCAGAGCATCAGGCTGAGCCCAGGCTAGTCCGGGCTTCATCTATGTGTGTGGAACAGACACATAGAGGAATCCAGCCTTGGTGTGGAAGGAGACTTCACAGTCAGGCGGTGCCTGGGAAACCAAAGAGAGGGGTAGGAGTTTACCAGCAGAGCATCCTAGGGCTGTCTGTCTGGAAGAGCAGCAGCTGGTGCTATGACATGAAGATGTGGGAGTGGAGTCATGAGAAGGGCTTAGTCTGAGGTGATGCAGAGAAGGAAAGATGAACTCAACAGGGCCTGCCAAGAGCCTGTGACCTGTGATTTTCATCAGTTCCCCTCAGAAAGTCCGTGTGACCCTGACCTCACATGGATTTCAGGCCCACGGAATCCCATTTGGGACACAGTGCAGTATGTCCTCATTTGCCAGCTCATCCACCCTTTGCCCTTACTCTCATTGCCTGATCTTCCCACAGTGCATTAGGGCAGGCCAAACTAGCTCCCGTGAGGCCTGGGCAAGGCCAGCTCCTAGCTAAGGTGGGGACAGACACACTGCACTCAGCAGCTCACAGGCCTTTGAGGCTCTGAGACAACAGGCTGTGTGAGCTCCTGCCAACTCTTTCAGTGTGTCCCAAATTGTCCATCTTGTTGTCATCCCCTGTTTGTGGAGAAAGTCATCACAGGAGCTTTGGTGACAAGTTGTTCGAACTCTGACAGATTGCCTGTTTCCTCTCAGCTATAGCTGTCTCGGTCCTCGCCAGCAGAAATTGGGTGGTAACCCCCTTCTTTCTCTGTGATGGTTTACTGTTCCTCTAGAGCCCTTTCTCTGATAAATCATTTGGGACGCCAAACCATCAACAGCATTGCCATAAACGCTTTCTCCGCGTTCATAAACGGGATCACGCTGAGAAGACGCATTAAGCAGTGACTTGGGAAGCGTTTGGGGCTGTTTATTTGCCTGGAAACGTGTCGGGCAGGGCAGTGGGGATGATGGAGTGTGGAGCTGAAGGCAACCTTTCTCTTCTCTGAGCGGAGAGAGAGTTTCCCACAGTTCTTAGTGGCAGCCAGGGGCCTGTGCAGCAAAGCTGCGATGGGGCGTCCGTTGGAGCCCCTCACAGTTCTCCAGAGTAAAGTAAGGCACGAAGGATAAGGGATTTCTGATGTTCTACAGACAGCAGGCAATAAGCTTGCTCCTAAGTCAGGTCTTCTGTCCTGAAACACCATCACCACTAGATAAGTGCTTAAAATTCTCAGCCATGCATCTCCAAAGAAATCTCTTGACTTCCAAAGCCCTCGCTTTCCCCATGTGAGAATGGCTGGCACCATCTATTATTTCCCCAAACTGATAAGAAGAAGCTGAGAGAAGCATTCACGTGGAGGCCCCTAAGTGCCTTAACTCCACAACTTTGGGGTATGTCACATGAGCTCTCCGAGTCTGTCTTCTCACCTCGAAAGTGAAAGTTTTCAGCAGGGTTTGAAACCCACATTTTATCGCTACCTGGCTTACACAGAAATGTCAGCCATTTTCATCATTGCCATTTTCTTCATCATTATTACTGGTACCAAATAAGCCCTTAGTAATTATTATTTTTTCCATTATTGTAGGCACGAGCTGCATTGTAGTTGGAACAAGCATTCTCAGCATAAGCAGACAGGGCTTTAAATTATGGCTGTGCAATTTATTGGCAGTGTGAGCTTCCCAAATGTCTGAGGCTTGTTTAGCATCCAAGAAGTGGAGTTGCAATAGACACCTTGAATTGCTGCTTATGATGACTGGGGAAAAAAAACCCAAAACCTGGCCTGCCATGTCATTTATGCTGAAAACATTAGCACAGTGCTCCTTTCATCCTCAACTGTTATTTTGAATGATTTTAAAGTGAGAAACCCCTTCACTCCCAGTCAAGAGCCAGATAGTCCTCTCTGTGTTTGTTGCAACAAAAGCATTGCCTGCAATTTAGACAGTTTGCATCATGCATCTGTTTCCAGCCTGTCTCTGCTACGGAGGCATGATGAAAAATCCACCAATCCGCATGGCCCAGGGATGTTGCTGAAGTTGGTAACAAAGACATTTGCAGGTAAACACTGAGTGCAAATGCTTGCATTCATTTGTAGTCTTGGCTGGCTCTCCTGGAGACTGCAGAAGTGGGCTGTGTCCTTTGGGCTCTCTCTACCAGCTCTACTATGATTGTGTGTGATCTGCCTGCCCTGCAGGACCCTCTACTGTAGAAGGTAGGTGGTAAACCATATGGAGTGGGAGTTAGACCCAGGGCCCACTAACCATGGGTGGAGCCTTTAGCATATTGGTAAAAATATCTGCCAACCTCCAGGGTAAATCCAGCTTCGATGATCATCTACCACAGATTAGGGGACTGGGACTGGGGAGAGAGCTTCAGGATGGGGCAGAGAATGTCCTGTCTGGAGATACAAAAGGGAGTGAAGGGGTTGGTTCTCAGTTAAGACATATGTACCTGTGTGTTGCCAGAATATGTTGTCAGGCCCATCTTAGCTATCTACCTGGGGGTATAGCTTACCCCTGTGCTCTCCTCCAGATAAAGCAAAGGAGGACATTGTCAGTCAGCACAATTCTCAAGCCCTCACACAAGTTTGTATATTGCTGGGCATCTTGTTGGTGTGGAAGAAAGCTAAATTGTGCATATTTCACTGCTTTTTTTGGGGGGGAGGAGTCTATAATAATAATTATTCTATATAGAAAAGCCTAACTTAAGTCTTAATAATTTTATTGCTTTTATTGCTGATTACTAAACCAACAGAATAAAATGGAGTGTGCTATTCATTTAAAAACTTTATATGCTTTGGGCTGTTTAACTTTTGGATCCCAGAGACTAAACAATGCTGCTAAAATCTCCAACTGTGAATAAACTGTTTTTGTTTGTTTGTTTTGTTTTCCCAGATAAGTTTGTCTTGTAGGGCAATGGAATAGTAGAAATATTGTATGGTTTGTTATGTCAGAGGAATATATTTGTTTAAGGAAAGAGGATTAGAATTCAAACATTTGCACAAAGCCACTTACTGTTCTCTTATCCTAGGCAAGTTGTTTAATGTTTCTAAGCCTCAGTTTCTCAATCTGTAAAATGGGAATGGTATCTACTCCAAATCTACTTATTGAGGTTTTGGTTAAGATACTGACTTAAAGCACGCACAGCTCTTGACACTGTTATAGGCTCATCTGGGGCCATGACATGCCAAAGAGCTTTCTAAAGGACAGTAAGACTACAGCCACAACAGTGGCTGATGCCTTGGCAGTGTGGGTTCAGAGACTTACATGATAACCTCTGTGATAAGCAGCCATCCAGCATCCACTGGTCCACCTTCTCCATCCCTAGGGTGCTAAAGGCCCCATGAAGGTCTGCACCCTCCAAGCTGGCTGACAAGAAGGCGTCAGTGCATCGTTAATTATTAAGGAATTTGTGTGAGCTAGTTATTAAACACAGTTAGAATTAAAAATTAAAGGACATAAGCTTACTTGTAAATAAATTATGTTAAAAACAAAGAGAAAGCACTTGACACTCACCGTTTCCCAATTCTTTTATGATATTACCCTGTCCTCCTGAAGTCTGTTTTATATTGGTGGTAGAAAGAGCAAGATCCTTGCTTCTGTTCCTGTCTTTCCAGCTCCCCTCTGCTAACTTAACTGATTGCCCAAAGCCAGCCATGGCAGGAATATTTACACCACAGGAATGAGCAAACTCTGCAAATCAGCACTATTTATTCGTTGACTTACTTACTTCTCCTTCAGGGAGGACAGTAGTTAAATATTTACTAGCACAAGTTTGGGTAAAACTTACTAACAAGCAGGGCTGCTTCGTTGTAAGGCACAGTCTGTTGGAAAGCCGAAACATATTTCCTTCCAGCTGATTCTTGTTAGAATTTACAGTGATTTTGTATTTTCCTGGTAAATAAATGCACGGTTTGAGATGATGGCTTGATACAGTTTTGTAGCCCCTTATTCACAGAGTGCGGAACACCGGAGGCCCCAAGGAAAATATTATTGTGTAAAATCAACTGTCTTTGTATTCAAATCAGGGTTCTTAAAATATCATTTCTCAGATAGCACCGTTTTCCTCCAAGCATTAACCAGTTTTGGAATGCTTAAACTGTACTATTGAGGAAATTCAGCCTCACAGATGAATCTGACTGAGATGTCCCCACTGTGGGAATAGGCTAGTTGTTTGTTTGTTTGTTTGTTTGTTTGTTTTCCAAAGTGGTTGACTGAATAGAAGGGAAACAGGTGGGTGTCACTTGGGCCAGCATGAAAAGCTTCCAGAAACTTTCCTTCTGTGAGTGACCATCCACCCATGCAGAACAGCAGCAAGGGGGAATGTCAGCTTCAATGCAGGACCCAGAGAGAAGAAAGTGGGAAGCAAAGAAAATAATAATATGCCACAGGAAAAGTCACTGTGACAGGCCAGGGCCACTGTGACACACCAGGGCCACTGTGACAGTCACTGTGACACACCAGGACCACTGTGACAGTCACTGTGACACACCAGGGCCACTGTGACACACCAGGACCACTGTGACACACCAGGGCCACTGTGACACACCAGAGCCACTGTGACACACCAGGGCCACTGTGACACACCAGGGCCACTGTGACAGACCAGGGTCACTGTGACAAGCCAAGGCCACTGTGACACACCAGAGCCACTGTGACACACCAGGGCCACTGTGACACACGAGGGCCACTGTGACACGCCAGGGCCACTGTGACAGTCACTGTGACACACCAGGACCACTGTGACAGTCACTGTGACACACCAGGGCCACTGTGACATGCCAGGGCCACTTGACAAGCCAGGGCCACTGTGACACACCAGGGCCACTGTGACACACCAGGGTCACTGTGACACACCAGGGCCACTGTGACACACCAGGGCCACTGTGACACACCAGGGTCACCGTGACACACCAGGGCCACTGTGACACACCAGGGCCACTGTGACACACCAGGGTCACTGTGACATGCCAGGGCCACTTGACAGACCAGGGCCACTGTGACACACCAGGACCACTGTGACACACCAGGGCCACTGTGACACACCAGGGCCACTGTGACACACCAGGGCCACTGTGACACACCAGGGCCACTGTAACACACCAGGACCACTGTGACAGTCACTGTGACACACCAGGGCCACTGTGACACACCAGGGCCACTGTGACACACCAGGGCCACTGTGACAGACCAGGGTCACTGTGACACACCAGGACCACTGTGACACACCAGGACCACTGTGACACACCAGGGCCACTGTGACACTCCAGGACCACTGTGACATGCCAGGGCCACTGTGACACACCAGGGCCACTGTGACACACCAGGGTCACTGTGACACACCAGGGTCACTGTGACAAGCCAGGGCCACTGTGACACACCAGGGCCACCGTGACACACCAGGGTCACTGTGACACACCAGGGCCACCGTGACACACCAGGGTCACCGTGACACACCAGGGCCACCGTGACACACCAGGGCCACTGTGACACACCAGGGCCACTGTGACACGCCAGGGCCACTGTGACACACCAGGACCACTGTGACACACCAGGGCCACTGTGACACACCAGGGCCACTGTGACACACCAGGGTCACCGTGACACACCAGGGCCACTGTGACATGCCAGGGCCACTGTGACATGCCAGGGCCACTTGACAGACCAGGGCCGCTTTGACACGCTAAAGCCACTGTGACAGTCCAGGGCTTCTGGAACTTGAGGCAGAAAAGCAGTTGAGCATGTTGACCCCTGGACAACTTGATTGACAATTTGTGTTGACATGTGCTGCTGTTCAGGTTCTGCTTGTATCATTTTGATGAACTGTGTGCTCTGAGGTAGGACAGTAGGTTTCTCTGGGCTTCATTTTTTGACCATCTCAGAAAATAGAAACTGTAGCACTTACCCCATTGTTTATTGCTTGCACTAAATAAGATTAAGTTATGAAGGCCCTGGATCATTGAGTTTCTAGTAATAGACACTCCACCTGCCATATCAAGCCAGGACAATCATTTTAAAGTTTGGGGGCACTCAAAATGACTCTAGAAATAAGATACCCTGAATAAGAACACTTGTTTTCACAAGTTGTAGATTTTTATCTTTTAGTCATTTCTTTGTTTAAAATATAAAGTGAAACTGTCCAAGTGGAGTTTGTAGGTAGGAGCTTATTTTTGGAGAAGATACTGGTCTTGATTCTGTCATTTTGTAGGACAGATACAAGAAGTTGTGTGGGGATGAACATGGTGATGTATGTCTTTAATCCCAGCACTTGGGAGGCAGAGTTAGGCAGATTTCTATGAGTTCAAAGCCAGCCTGGTCTAACTGGTGAGTTCCAGAACAGCCAGAGCTACACAGAAAGACCCTGTCTCAAACCTGTGCCCCCAAAAGAAGTTGTATCTTCCTTGATTTTGAAAATCTCTCTCTCTCTCTCTCTCTCTCTCTCTCTCTCTCTCTCTCTCTCTCTGTGTGTGTGTGTGTGTGTGTGTGCATGCACACACATCCTATCCCACTCCCTCCATGCAGAACTAACCAAAATGAGGATACTGAGCTCAGTGTTTTATAAACTCTACCAGCCTGGAAGAAAATGATTTTAAAAGTCACTTTTGTCATCTTGCATTAGAAACCAATTTTCTAGGCAAAATGGAATGTAGGACACTGTTGTGTGAATGAAATAGCAGACGTGTGGCCAGAGGTTAATAACTCCCATTGCCCAGTCCTGAAAGAAAGAAAAAAATCAGTGTCACTTCCACTCCTGATGTGTGGTCCTGTCACCCCTTGGAGCGAACAAAGCATCTTTGTATGTTATAAAGAGGCCTCCATTTATGTCTTTCCAAAGTTTTCCGGAGCTGCACCTCTCCATTTTGGGGCACGGGAGGGGTGAATAGTGAGTAGAGAGAAAGCTTTGCAGCGGTGCAAAGAACCCTGGCCATTGACCATAAACTACACTGCCCCCTAACTCCCTCCTGGGACAAGTGGCAAGAAGCCATGAGAAACAAGAGAGACTCCAGCAGTACAGAAAACCCGCTGCTCACAGTGAGAAGTAGAATCACTGACACATTTGTCCTCAGGGTGGGGTACAATGCTACAAAATGCCATTGAACTAGAAAGAAAAACCAAGAGTACTTTAAAATCCCTCTATGGGCCGGGCTACTGTCAGGGATACTCAGATGCTGTCCCCTCTGCCTCTGCCAGTATGCTTGCTTGTCCATGTCGCAGTTGCCCACTGTTGGGTTGTTACTTCTCTTGCAAGAGCTGTTGAATGACATCAAAACCAGCCCTGGGAATTGTTCTGTTCTCCATGACTTGCAGCTGTGTGCCTCTCCAGCAGTCCCAGGGTCACCCTTTCATTCTTGCTCTGTTGTGCTGGAAACTCCTTTGCTCCAGCTATCTGTTTTCCAACCTGCTCAGAGTCCTCAGAGATACTGGATAAGAATCACCAGTGCCTGGTCTTAAGAAAAACAGTAGATTTAGGCATTGTTTAAAATGCAGCTCATAGTAACAACTACTTCAAGTCCCGCTTAGGACCTGCATGTAAGAACAAAGCTTGCTGTTGCTACCTGGGATGAACTCTGGCATTTTTAATCCTTTTCAAACCCATTTCACTTTTCAATCCCTTCAAAATGATCTTTCTGATGCATTAAATCCATTTCATGGCTCATGAAAGAGATGTAGCTTCCCACTGGAAAACGCTGCATTTTGGACTTTAATGGGCACACAGATCATCTAGGTGCTGGCAAGTGTCAGGTTCTGACTCATCAGGTCCGAGATGGGGTCTCTGATTCTTCATTTTTAACAAGCTCCCATGGGATATGGATAGGGCTTCTCTTCTGGCAGTACCTTAAGCACCTGGGTTCTCCAGGGCAGGCATTGTTCAGTACCACGGACAGAGCAAACCCATGCCCTCCTTCCCCTTTTCCCCTAAGGAAATGTCTAGTTTCTCTGTGAGACCTGTGTTGCCACTTGATCAAGAAGTCACGGAACCTTCTAGAGGTCGCCTAATGATGTAAACTATGATTACTCTTCCACAAAGGAAGCCTCTTGGTCTTCAAGGGTGAGCACCTTGGGGCAGAGACCCTGCCAAGGAGTAAAGTGGAGGGTCATGACTTGACAAAGCAGAGGAAGAACCTTACTTGTGGGGATTGGCTCAGCTCCTCACAGCATCCTGCCATTCTCTCTGGTTTACTTCACTCTTGCCTACTGACTGTGTCTTTGTCTTCACTTGGAGTCATGCAAAAAAAAAAAAAAAAAAAAAAAAAAAAAAAAAAAAAAAAAAAAGCACAGAATGTCCCGAATGTCCCGCTTACAGATTTGCTCCAGTGAGCTGTATTCCTGCCTTAGTGTGCAGCTAAGGTGACAAGGCCTTTCCCTTAGTCTGTAACCATGACTCACACTTTATGAAATCTAACTGGGTCCCAGAGCACGTGTTACCAGGAACAGCTGTGTGTTCGTGCCAGTCTAGATTTAGAGCAGTCCTTCTTGGTCCCAGCTATGTTAGGATCACCTGGCAGCTTTGCAAAATGCTGATAGAGGGGCCTCACCTGCAACCAGTTCCATCAGAATCTCTGAGTAGAAAGTAGGTTTCTGGTGGTGTTAGAAGTTCTCTAAGTGGCCTGGTCATGTGGCCAGGACTGAAGATCACAGTGTGCACCATATTCTCCGTGAGAATAGAGATCAGGCTCTAGCCACCTTTGCTTCCTCTTCTTGTTTGTCAAAGTTCTTCCAGCACCTTGGACAATGCGATGGGCTCCCACTAAATAGCTAGTAAGTGTAGATGTAATTCTGAACGGTCTTATTAAATAAGAAACACAGAGCCAAACAAAGAGTTAAAAGCCCAGAGATTGAGCAGTAGCCAAGAGTTAAGACCACCTTATCTTACCACTTGCTGCTGTAAGTTGCTGATGTAACAGGGTGACCTATACCTGCTTTGCACATAGAATGAAAGACTCACACATTTGCTTCCATGGCTACCTGACACCACAGACCTGGGAGTCAATCTCATTTATCTCACTCTGAAGTGGAGGGGCCTGAGGCTTAGAAACTATGGCTGGATCAGATGTGCCAGAGTCAACATCTCAGCTTGATCCAGGTTGTACTGGAGCTGTTTGGAATTGACACCAGCAGGCTTCTGAGGCTAAGGAAGACCCACTGACAAACACTTTGTTTCTCTTGATCCATCACATTTAGAGCTTTATGGAAAATATACAATCCATATTAGTATTTTTGTGGTATTCATTTTCAAAACAATAGTAGCCTTTAATAAGTATATTTGGATCAGTGATTAGAGTTGTCAATCAGCAGACCTACAGGACTGGCTTCAGGTCCTCTTGAGGATGTCAAAGTCCATGGACACTCAAGTCTCCTAAGTAAAATGCTATAGTATTTACTTGTAATCCATGTTCATCTTTATATTTAACTGAAGTCCTCTATGGATGACTTCCAATACCCAATGTAAATTCTGTGTAAATAGGTGTTAGATGGATTGTTTAGGGGATAGTGAGAATTAAAAGTGGCCTATACATGGTTGAAACAGACATGATTTTTTTCCCTCAAATATTTTCAGTCCTGATTGTTTGTGTTCCAAGATGCAGAATCCACATAAAGACAGACAAGAGGTTGTATCCATTGCCTCTTTATCAATTTGAGATTCATAGTATTGCAAGGCAGGCATTGCTCCTCCTACTTGGATAGAAAAGAAACTGAGGCTTGGAAAGGTTAATTAACCTACCTGTAAGGTTAGAGCCAGAAAATGGCAAAGGCAGATTTTAATCCAGGTTTTCCTGACATGAATTCAGCTCCTCCTTAAGCTCTCTGCCCATTCCTTATTTGCAGTGCAATGCTAGTAAAATCATCTTATTAGATCCTTGAGCTCAGTAGGGAGGTGGATGGCATGATGGCAGACAGGTTCAGGATGCAGGTGCAAGACAGATGCCAGCGGGGATCAACCGCCTGGCAAGAGACTCCACAAACAGGGCCCACAAATGAGAAGGGCTTCCTGTAAAAGTGAAATGTCTCTACCTCTCCTCCCTGCCCCAAGAATCCCAGCATTCCTAGTACCCCTCCCAGGACATGAGGAGGCAGGTCCCAGGCAAGGCCATCCCTCTGCCTGCTTGCAGAGGGACACAGAAACACCTCTGTTGTTGCCATTGGAGCTCCTTGATGATGGATGGCAGGCCATTTGTCGAGCCTGAAGCAATTATTCATGAAGGACAATGGCCCATTGCAACCTCACACATTCTGAGAAGAGCATGAAGCAGACAGAAGAGGGATTATGTGAAACAAAGTCAAAGGGAGACTCAAGAGTCTTATTTCCTGAGCCTTGAAACCAGCAGGGATGAAGCTCTCTGGAGTTGCTGTCAGCAAATGCACCGAGAGCCCGGACAAGTTCACTAGCTTCCTGGTATCCATTACTAGCCAGCATTCAAAGTGATTGTATAGGATTTAGCAGAGGATTTGACCCTTTTGGACAGCATTACATGGGAGATGTTTTGGTGTGGAAGGAATTCTGGTGTGTGTAAGATCTACTTTACTTTGTAGTGAAGAATTGGTGTACAAAGAACGGCTCAGTAACTTCAGAACCATCAGCAGGAGTTTCCTTTGTTGGGAGCACTCATCCCTGTGCACAGGACTGTGAATATAAACAGATGAATGCCTTTGTTTCACTTGGCTTGGGAACCCCTTCTAAAATACTAGAAACCCCACTGTGTAATATGAGGAGAAGTTAATGCTGTATGTATGAACATGGGGTTAAAGATAATAAAGGCTTCCAGTCAGAGACACAGTCTCAAGCCTGCTCCTTCGGCTTTGGCTTTGGGTCAGGAAGTGTCACTGGCTGCACAGGCTGATGCTTTCTGACAGTGGCTAAGGATGGAGTTTCCGGAAGTAGGTGGATAGCCAGCCTTGATGGTAGCAAAGCACACAGTTCCCAACCATAAGGGCTCTGTGGTTTGGAAACTGGGCATCTCATTAAGCGAAGGGAAGCAACCTACGTCAGACCATGCTTAGGGCAGGGTTGGCAGGGCTGGCACACACTCTGCCAAGTACTCATTGTGTCTTGGAACTCCCTGTGATGGGTGGTAGCCTTCCACTGAAGGGCTGTTGGGAACACATCCTACTGTATGCTTACCTGGTTGCATTTGGATGTGCTATTTATTGGTCAGTGCTTTCAAAACATATTTCTGGAACAACATGGCCAGGATTCAAGCATAAGCCCTGGTGCTGGCTCAGCCTTGATTGGGTGTATTCTTTAGCCCCTCTGCAACTTGATTTTTTTCATCATAAAATGTGAGGAGAGATGCAAAAGGAGAGAACTAGCTCCTATAAGTCGTCCTCTAACCTCCATACATGTTGGGATACACCAACACACACACACACACACACATACACACACACACACACACACACACACACACACACACACACACATTAATGAACAGAAAAGCAATGTAACAGGCCATACTTCATAGAGAGGTTATACATATTAGATATGTAAAATAAATATTTGGAGAACATTAAATAAGCTAATATATTTAAGATGCTAATTAAACTAATGTATAAAGTATTAAATAATCTAAGACACAGCAGTTGCAATAATATCTGGCACATAGTATTTTATGACTGTTTTGAGTTATTATTATTGTGTATGTGTGTAAGCAGATGCACATGTATGTATACGAATGTGGAAGCTAAACAACGACCTTTAGTGTCATTCCTCAGGTGCTGTCCATCTTCTTCTTTGAGACAGGGTCTCTCATTGGGACCTGGGGCTAATCTATTAGACTAGACTGGCTAATTGAGTAGCCCCAGTGATCCTACTGTGTCCACCTCTCCACTGCTGGGATTACAAGTGAGTGCCAGCACATTTGGGTTTTTTACATGGGTGCTAGGGGACGAACTCAGGACCTTGCACTTGCAAGGCTGGAACCCTACCAACTCATCATCCCAGCCCTGTAAAACTGATACATAATGAAATCTTGCTCCATGTCCACCTTCATGGGGATGCCAGGAACGTAGCAGCGAACATCGTATGACCCTTCCCTTGTGCATTCAGAGCATTGAGGACCAGGCACATAAATGACCATTCTCCATGCAGGATGTAGGATGTCCTCTGAAAATGATTAAGAGGAAGTACTCCTGGGATTCATCAATGGGAGAGATAGAGACCAGTTTGCTGAGCCAAGAAAAACCTTCTGGAGAAAAGAGCACTAGTTATGAGGCTTACGGACAGGGAGGAAATTTTGACCTGGTGATAGCAGATGAGAGCTTGCACTACCCTGCCTCGGTGCTCTTTTTGTGGAAGTATATAGGGGCTTCGCAGCTAATGAAACAGCCCCAGGGAAGGAAAGAATAAAAAACGGCAGCCATTGCTCAGAGTTCTGGGGGCCTCTAAGAAGGGACAAGGCAACAGGGGCTTAAATGACAGGGATGCTGTCCACATATGGGCAGGGGGAGGGAGACACTGAAGTGTTTGGATTGTTCCAGGAGAGAAGCAGTCAGCATGAACAAAGGTCCAGAGGTGGGCTTGGGCAGCATGGGGTGTGTGTGTGTGTGTGTGTGTGTGTGTGTGTGTGTGTGTGTGTGCGCATGAAAACAACAAGACTCACTGGAGGAAATTTGACCAGAGAGCTTGGAGGGGAAGCTTGAGGAACTCTAGTCCTCAAACCAGAGAGTAGCAAGTGAATTTGATTCCACTCTGAAGATTTTTATGGGCTCATAAAACTGTATATTGCAGGCTTGTAAAGCATCAACTCAATCCACAAAGTAGGATTAACAAGGTACAACAGAAGCAAGGTCCCAGGAACTAAATAGTACATCTGCTGTATTTGTCCCTTTCCATTCATCTTTCAGTTACTTGTTTCTCACACTCAGCCCCCAAGATCTCTATAGCGGGAGTGGCAGGGCGCCCAGGAAACCAGCATTTAACATGTTGGACACAACACTGGACAGCGTACTTGTGACCACTCTCCTGTCAGCCTAAACATAGACGCAGAATCAGAGGGTTTTGGTCGACTCAGGACTTTGGTTTCTGACTCTAAGTCCTTGCCTTTTCCACTTAGGAAGTATGGGAAATCAGTGTACTAATCATTGTCCTATGCAGAGTCTGGGCCACCATGAGTCCCAAATGCCCAGTGTGCACAGAGCAATCAGAATGTTCCCATGGCGTAGACTCTCCGACAGTGTCACTGCTGCAGATTGGGAGGAGAGAAATAATTAATTCAAAGTCCCATCCCGTACTGCCTCTCCGTACCTAGGATAAGCAGTGAGCAGTGAGAATCCAAGAAGGAACCCCGCAGTCACATGCATTGGCTTCCAGCCCTCCCTCTATCCTGTGACCCTTAGCCTCTGCTCTCTCCATCCCTCTAAAGTGGGTGTTTCCCATCATCTTCAAAGCTCACGGAGAGGCAGTGTATGAGGTACCCAGGTGGAACCTGTTAGTTCTTAGATCTTCAGCCACTACTTAGCTTCCCTCCTCCATTTGTTCCCAAGAGACTTTCAAAGAAACCTCGTACCTTGCTCACCAGAGTTTTAGCTCTTCTTTGATGTTACAGACCAAAGGCTCTCTTCTGTCTCAGCTTTGGGACCATTTACATGTTAGGTTGATATTGAGGTGAAGTTTGATGAGTACTTTTCTAACAGGTTATTTATTTGCAGCTTCCTTATCCCACCACAGGTGGGAATTGACATCCTGTATCCCTCATAGTGGTTTATGGAGCACCCCTGTGTGCAGGTCAAATCTGAGCACTGAGTAGGGATTGGTGGATGGAGCAGAATAAAGCACCCACTGTGGCCATCACGTTGGGTGTGTGCTGAAGTTGATGGGTTCACCAGGACGGTGGTCCCCAGATCTTTATGTCTGTTTCTACATGGAGGAGTCGGGGCCAGGCTCTCACAGACTGACTCAGATGAATCTTTTGGGTCAAGACTGAGATAGTCAGCGCTGCATGACAAGGACGTGGGGTGGAAAACAGTAGAACACTTTCAAGAAACTGTGGATTTCACTTTAAGAGTTCTCAGATAAGGAAACCGATGCTGTGAGAACTCATGAGTATCAAAATGATCAACAGGACCCCAGCATGTCTTTTCTTTTCTCTGGGTGTCTCCCCGTCCTCCACATGAGCATTCCTTCCAGCCCCACAATCCATGCTACACAGTGTGTGGCTCCCACGGTGTGTGGCTCACAGCCTGCAAGCCAGTGTGGAACTGGCTTGGCTCTTGGTCTATTTATCTTATCTCCTATTTATATTTGGAAGCCTGCTTCTTCATCTGTTAGAACTGCGTGCATCGCACACCCTGGAAATGTCTCTGTTTACCTTGATGTGCTGTGAGCACGATCCAGGGTTATTAATAAAACACAGCAGCCTCCCAGCTGCTAGGGCTAAAGAACTGCTATAAAATCGATGGCCACAGCTGGGGGCTCTAGCTGCCTGAGAACCCCTACTCTCCATGGGCCCCATCTGACCTTAGGGACCAGGGTGGGGCAAGGGCCACTGAACCAACCTGCTTGGGAAACACTGCCCTGTTTTACCTTCTCCGTCTTCAGTTGGGAGAACTCACGTGTCTGTCCATGTGAGAGAGAAAAACAGACAAGGTTTGGTCACATGTTCTGTCTTAGCATTAAAAAAAAAATACCACTATCTCATCAAAATAAGTGTTTCCACCACCTCCTAGAAAGCCTGATTTGTCCATGGCAGGTCTGCCTTCCCTTGTGGCACCCCAGCATTCTGAAGGGCACCACATTGAATGGCGGCTACCCCTTTGTCTACATTTGCTGTGATTAGCACTACAACCAAATGCAACTTGGGGAAGGTAGGGTTTCTTTAGCCTCCACATCATGATACCCACCCATCATTGAGGGAAAGCAGGCAGCACTCAAGCAGGGCAGGACCTTGGAGGCAGTACCTGAAGCAGGGACTGTGGAGAGGAGCTGTCTATGGCCTTGCTCCCCATGACTTGCTCCGCTTTCTTTTTTAATTCATTTTAAAATTTTTACTTATTTTTTTGTTTACTTTTGAGATCATCATATACAGCCCAGGGTCACTTGCTCAGGGGTGGCCCAGGTGAGCTGGGCCCTGCCATTTCAATCACTAATCAAGAAAATGCCCTACAGACTTCCCTACAGCCCAATCGGATGGAGGCATTTTCTCGATTGAGGTTCCTCTTCCCAGCTGACTTTAGCTTCTGCCAAGTTGACATAAACTAACCAGTACCCTCTTTCACAGGGGCATGAGGTTCTGTTTGCCAGTCTCCACCCCTCCCCCTCTGTTGTACTTTCTGTCCGGGAAAGTGAGTTTGCCTCCCTGGACCTGCATGTGGTGTGGTTTCTCGTGAGAGTTCAGCTATGCATATTATTGATACACAGTCGCAGTTATTCAAAGTAAGAATTGTGTGTGATGGTGCAAAAGAGACACGATCGGTAGAAAGCCCGCTTGAAGTGGTGGGTGCTTGTCTCTTGCTAGGCTGGGGATAACCTGCAAGATATGCTTCCATGATGCTGGGCAATGAAGCAAGACACTGGTCAGTCCCACAATCGAAAGGGGAAACGACCAATACCCCTCAGTGCACTGTATCTGGGCTGGAGTGGTCAAGTGTACTAAGCACATTTGTGTGTGTGCACGTACATGTGGTTACATGTGTTTTTTTTTCCATGCGGATTCATGTCCTGCCTGTGCCTCTGCGTGCGTGTGTGTGTGTGTGTGTGTGTGTGTGTGTGTGTGTGTGTGTAGACCAGAGGTCAACTTCAGGTGTCTTCCTCGTTTGCTCTTTATTTTATTTTTTGAGACAGACCCTCTTCCTGAGCCTAGAGCTCATTGATCTGGCTAGGCCGGCTGCCTAAACTCTGCCTCTCCTCCACCCAGTGCTTACAGCTGCACACCACTGTGTCTGGCTTTATGTGGGAGCTGAGGATCGGAGTGCTGCTCTTCATATCTCACCCTCAGCACTTTACCAACCCAGCCATCTCCCCAACCCGTTTGGTGCATTTTTGACTCAACAGTATTTTTAACTTACAGTGGGTTTATGAGCTATGACCCCACTGGGAGGAAAGGAGAATCTACACACACCGCATAAACCCTTCCAGCCACTAAGATCCACATTCCTATCCATTCCCTGATTCTGACTTTGCTGCAGCCTGCTGAGATGGGGGTGGCTAGTCCCCTTTCGCAGCTCAGAAGACCAAGGTTGAGAGAATGAAATGACTGTCCTGTGTCGCGGGTTCAGAGAGTCTCCCATTTGGCCCTGGCTCTGTAGAGTGGGCAGGGTGTGACTAAGGAGGCAGCAGGTGTCCACGCTAGTGTCTGATTTGAGTCACAAGTGCTGTGGAACCCTGTTCAGGGTCCTGCCCCTCCCCTTGGGAGCTCAGTTTCCTCCACTGGAAAGTGAGGTTAGTGCCCTAAATCAGAGCTTCTTAATGTGAACATGTGGCCGCAAAGAAAATAACTGAAAGTTAGCATTTTCTCCCATTGCGAATATAGGCAATAAACCACAATAGCATTAGCAGTTTCTGGGACTTTGTTACCAGGAAGAATCAGATATTTTTGTATCCCATTATAGTTATTGGAGATGCCTCAAAATATCATTTGCACTCATCACTACCTCAAGGTTACGATAGTTATTAGACAAGCCGTTAGATCTTGTTATGATTTGGAAAAGAAATAAAAATATAACAATCACAAATTTCTCATTTTAACATTTTGATAACTATTTCAATATAATTGGTTTGCTTTGTAATCCGATTGGTTTTTATTTTATGCATTTAAAAGATGTGAGATTTTTTCTTTCTGGGAGAGGATCTATGTGCTTCAAGGAACTGTGGAAGGGGTTCATGGGTCCCCAGAGGTAAGACTTCGCTGAGTCACTGCAGGACCCCAGGTTTCACCAGACCCAGAGGCTTGCTCAGCAGCCCAGCCCTCCCCCCTCCCCCCAGCCCCATCTGCTTCCACACCTGATGCAGCTGCGGAGGTGCTCCCCTGGGCCCCATGCAGCTCAGAAGGCATTCAATTTCAGCAGACCAGTGCCTCCCGGCCTGGTCTACAGTCTAAGGAGGGCTGGTGCTGCCAGACAAGTGTGGGTTGGATGGGAGGAGGGAGGCGGAGGCTCCAGGCCCATCCAGGTCCTTTGTGATGGACAGCATCTAGTGCTCAAATATCTTGGTCTCATCTCTCACAGCTGACATCCTCCCCACCCCTGTTCTTCTGCAAGACCCCCATGGGAGCATCACAGATCCAGAGAGTTTGGGTGTTTTTCTTTGTTTTGTAGGAACAGGCATAGGGAGGGCCAGAGTCCAGAGTCACACAGGACAGCATATAGGAGGAAAGGAAAGGATGGTGGGGCAATGAGGTTGACTTCTCACCTCCATAATCATACATACACATACACGCACACGCACACACACACACACACACACACACACACCCCGAGTGAGAGGAAGCTGAGCTGCAGGCCAGAGCCAGAGTGGACTTGTAACCAGGGCAGGAACCATTTGTTCTATGAACACAGGGCACACTAGAACTACTGATAAGACCATACCAGAAGTTCAGGTGAGAGACAACTGTGGCTTCATCTAGGGTCACAAATGCAGGCAGAAGTAGAGAGAGGAGTAGAAGCTGGGAGAGCTTAAGAAGACAGAATCAGCAGAGCCAGAAGATGGTTAGCTATTGGACGGAAATAGAGGACAATTTGCTCTAAGGGTGACCTAGGCACTCCACTTGTTGACATGGGGACCAGCAGAGGAAGGCTCTTTGGCTGGAGACTGTGAGGTGTGACCTGCCACCCTGCAGAGTCTGAGGTTCAAAGGTGGTTCCTAGCATCAGAACAATTGTTTCTCTTTCATGCTAATTACTCTGCAGTTGAGAAACCATATCACCCTCCCATGCTTCCATGGCAACTATAAGACTAGAGGAGAAAAGCCTGCTTTAGAATGTTGCTGTGATGGTTATTGCAAATAAGGAATGGAAGCATCTGATGCACTGTAAGCTTTCAATGGCCTCAGGTGGTCTCTCTGCCAGTGGTTGAGTCCTCAGGAATCTCAGAGTAGAATCCTACTACAAAGGGGAACCTCTAGTGTATTTCTCCCTTACGGGATGAAATCTGGAGCCCATAACAAGCGCAACAGTGGTGATGCTAAGTCTGTTTCCTTGACAGTTGGGAGGTAGTACGTACTTTTGTCTCTGCCCCTTGAGACCGTCGCATAACAACATCATTGGATGAAAGTCAGGTTATTTGGTTTCTAGTATTGTTTCTGTGGCCCCTGGTAGGCAAGGTAAGCTCTCTGAGCCTTTGTTTAAGTTAAAAGAAGAAATGTTGATGTCTCTAGCTCACGAGGACCATTGAAGTCGAAATTCAACACATTTAGGTCAAGTTAACGTAATAATTCACCTTAGCAGGTGCATGGTGCTTAGTAACTTAGTAACAGTTATTGTTTGGGCTCTTATTGCATGACCATTTCTCTGCTGCTTCAGAGGAGAAAGCAGGAAGAGATGCCAGACCTCCTCAGTATGACCTCTGCCTACCTCTCTGCCCATGTCTCCTGTCACCGCCTCTTCAACCTTGAGGTCCAGCTACAGCAGGAAGACCCTTTTCTCCACACATTTCCTCTCTCCGCCTCTAATGCCTTTTTTTTTTCCAGCCCATGACTAGTAACTTCTAAGTCTCTAGGACCCAGAAAGTGCTGCCTTGTCCATGAAGCCTTCTTGGTGCCACTGAGGCTAATCTGAGGCTCTCTTTTGCCCCAACAATACTGTTATTTGGCCCTCTCTTGAACATATTCAATAACTTACTTTGGGGATGGTAGGACATCGGTGCTGCCTTCACTGAAAACCTCTTGGGCCTGTGACCTTGTCTATTGAAAGCACATGTCATTCTTAGAACTGGGCACATGGTCCACACATGTGAAAATGCTCTGGCCTAGTGGTGCAGAATTCATTTGGCTGGTAGAGGTGAGGGTGGTATCTCAGTCACCCTCCCCCTGGCTCCACACAGCAGCTCCACACAGGTCAGCACAGGGGCTGCCAGGCCTGCCTCAAAGGACACTGTACCACTTGAGTCAGAAAGGAGCATGCTGGGTAGGTTTTGCAGCCAATGTCTAGAAGGACTTTCCTCAGGACAGCTCTAGAGCAGCCAGGCCTAAAGCCTCTAGGAACAGGGCTACATGGGATGCTATATAGTGACTGAACAGGGTTGCCTGTGGTGCCCATGACCTGAGGCCCTCAGCTGGATTATCTGTGACTCTATACCTGTCTGCTTCAGCCTCCATCCCATCGCCACCTTTCAGTATGTCTTCACGGCAGCCATCAAGGACTCAAGAACAAAGTGGGCCCCGTGCATCCGGCTTCAAACCCCTTGACTGTAATCCCACTGGTAGAACCAGAGGTCTGAACTTCATCCTTCCTAGTCCGCACGTTCAGCTGCTCTCTCAGAAGCTCACCATCTTCTTGCCTATCTGCCTGCCCATCCACATGGGTCCATAGTTCACACCTCCTGCCTGGACCTTCTGATGGCAAAGGCGGTTCCCAACTTCCACTCTCATCTACTCGAGCAGAGCTTTCACTGGGTCCCACTATTGAGTCCAGGCCCCCTTCCTCCACTTTGTGCTTTATACAAACATTTTGTCATCCAGGATGAGCAGTTGAAAGACAAAAGTGGAGCCAGGGAGGCGGCTCTCCTCTATAATTCTCATAATATACATGAATATTGTGATAAAGAGACCCACTTTGTAGATAAGGAAGACGAAGCTTGGAGGTGCTAAGTAACTTGTTCAGTGTCACATGACACCTTTGGTACAAATCTGGGGTTTGACACTTTGATAGGGGACATAGCCTCCAGGACCCACCCCTTCCTGAAGCACTATTAGAAGCTCATAGTGGCTGGGGAAGGGAGAATCATTTTTTGAGGATGCAACTACTTATAGGCCTCCTATATTCAAGGGGATGGTCCCATATCTGTGTACATACGGTCAGTACTACCTGAATTTAGTGCTTTATGAGAGAGGGGAGGGGCAGAATTCGGGAGGGGATGTGTTGGGAGTATATGGGGAGCATTGGAGGGAAAAATAGGGTGTGGTTATGATCATATTTCATTTTATGCCTGTATGAAATTCTCAAAAATAATTAATTTTTTAAAGTTGTGATTTGGACACAGACGAGGCCCATGCTCTCTCCGTTTTTCTCAGTCACCAGTTCCTTCCCATGTGCAGCCCAGAGATGGGGGCTGGCAATTGTGTGTCAAATGGAAGGGTGAGCATGAAATTGCTGGGTGGAGAAGTTGCTCTTCCAAGCAAGGCTTACTTGCTTGAGTTGTTAAGAGTAGAAAGCCTCTCTCCCATTGCTCCATGGGTCTGGTTGGAAATTGACAACATCCTGCAACATCTTGGGTAGTTATTAGACCTCGTGTGTTTTTAGATAAATAATGAAAACCATTATTTTTGTAGCAAACTCCCCCTGAAAGCAGTGTAATGCAGAACATCCCTCTGGGAGTGCCTGCAGATGGGACAGCTGTCTGGAGGCCCTGGCTGGTCCTTGGAAAGTCAGTTAATGCACCAGTGTTTCCTTCTTGGCTCTGCCAGGCCATGGGGATTTGTTAGGTGGTGGGGGTTGAGACCTTGTGTCTACAGTATATTTTTTTTTCATCCTAAATTGCGTCCATCATCCTGACCACACACGAGATGAAATCTAACTGAGAAGGAGTGAGAAAGGTCAGGACCTTTGATTCTAAAATGCCCAGGAGAAAGCTCCAGTGAGCATGTTTTGATACCCTAATCAGCAATAGAAGTCTAAGGGGAAAAATCCCGGCCCCAGCAAGGATGACATGAGAAATTACAGTGCGTCATCCTCGGGGATAACTTCCTCACTCGGCCATCTGGTGTCAAGGTGACTGGCCTAGCTTAGACCAACAGTTTTCCTGAAGAATTGACACTTGGAGCTCACACAACATGTTTGAGCTTCCAGGGTCTCTGGAGCCTCATGAATGAAGGGCTATGGCAGCTTCCAGAAGGACTGTTTATGCTTTCTTCATACCTGCTGTGTTGAGTCACTGGGGATATAACTCACTCAGGTCTGGCATCCACCTTGATACAAGACCAACCCCACGAGTGTCTCAGCCTTCCTGATAGGTGGGCCTAGAAGTTCAGGTGCTCCCTTTTCAGGGCAGTTAGAAGAATGACTGTGGCATCTACCTTCCATTCCATCCCCAAAGCTCACACATGGGCACAAGACAACTCTGGGATCCAGCTATGGTTTCTTCTTCAAGTCCTTGTTTCCCACTGGAATAGTAGGCTTTGGGAACTCAGTGAGTTCTGGCACCCCATCTAACCCTATCACCATCACCTCACCAGCTGGATTGATGTTCCAATGCCAGTTTGCCTGGGTGCTGAATCTAGGTCCTACCCAGACGTGATTGTATACTCCGGCAGTCTCAGCATTTGGGAGGCTGTGGGAGAAGGATCCCATGTTCTTGGGCTACAGGCCTCACCTGGCTGAAACAACCCAACAAGCAAATAAACAAAATCCTGGCTCTACTACTCAATGTATGTTTTGAGGCAACTCTGTCAGCCTTTAAGTGTTCCTGTTTCATCTGTAAAATAAGGAAACGACAGCCCCTAACTCACAAAACTGTGAACGAGGATTAAATGAAGTGATGTTTCTACAGCATTTAAAACAGTGCATGGTCCACTTGGGCTGCTCTGGCTGCACAACTAGAACAAGTTGCCTGTAATATCATGAGCAGGTCTAAACAAGGAACGCCAGATCTTTCAGCTGGGGCCTGAAGCCACACAAGACAGATACCGGGCAAGCAGCACACAGGGATTTGGGAAGCTTCAGAAAGATAGGAGCGGGGAGAAAAGGAACATTACTGCCCCGTGATGTGATGGCAGAAGCTTAAGGGATCCCAAGTAGAGAGGCACCAGAATAAGAAGCTGAACTATCCTGTTGGCAACTCAGGCTACCTCATTGCAATCATAGTGTTATCTGCCAATTTGTTGAATCTCTGATAGATGTCAGGCACATAAAGACGGTGGCAACCCCGAGGTTCGGTGCTTTCAGTATCCATGTATTTCAGGTGAAAACCTGGGCACTCAGGGAGATCATAAATGCTGCCTGAGGTCAACATGCTTGGGAGGAAATCGGAGGCAGGGATCAACCTCAGGCTCTCATTGTAGAGCCAGTGGTTGTTGGCAATGTTTTCTAAGGACTGAAGAGCTCCATCCATTGTCCCCACTACTCTTCCTTGGATATTGGGATGGAGAAGAGAATTTTTCAGGGGTGGGGGAAGAGATATTGACGCAATGACTAGAGTGTTTGTGGGTGAGGCTGAGGCAGATGTAGAACCCAAACGACTGGAGGTAACTTGGTCTTAGCTTCCTAATGGAAACCAGACTTTGACGGGGCCAGCAGAGGAACTCTGACCTTTCTTGGTGCCTCCTTCAGGGTCCAGAGATTCCTGATTTACTAAGATTCCACTTGCATATGCCAATGGTCAGAGAGGACCAAAGCAGGTTAATAACACATCCCCGGCAACTGGGTAGATTAACTTGAGAAGATTCTACGCTGACCTAAAGAGACGGCACCGCCCATCATCATTTCTTTTCCTGTTGCTGTGAAAAGAAACAACTTAAGGGGGAAGGGGTTCATTTCAGTTCACAGTTCAAGGTCCACTCCACCATGGCAGGGACATTAAGGCAGTGGGAGTTGAATGCAGGCAGCCCACATCACACCCACAAAGAGCAATGAGTGCAAGTTGATATCCGGCTCACTTTCTCCTCTTATCCAGTCCAGAATCCCCTGCCGAGGGAATGGACTCAGCCTTAATTACAATGGGTCTTCCCACAGGTATGCTCAGAGGCTCATATCCCGGGTAATTCTAGATCCTGTCAAGTTAAAAACTAATATCCCACCTGACTGTTTCTCTCCCTCTCTGACACCCGGTAGGAGAGTGGGTGCAGAGTGAGTAGAGTTTCAGTAATTTGGTGACTGGATGCTGTACTGAGGACAAGGTATATTCAGGGAGCAGAATAGAGATGTTGAGATGTAGTCAGAGGAGAGCAGAGCCTCTCTTTCCATTATCTACCCCCCCAATTTAACTCAGAAAAATAACCTAGGAGGAAATATCCATAAATATATGCCTGACTCTATAGAAAGAAAAATTCATCAAGTCAATAATTCCAGTCATGCAAATTTATTTTTGAATGTGGGAGGGAAGAGGGTAAATTTGATGTAATTACTACATAATTTGACTTAAAAATTGAGTCCCTTGAAGAGACATTTATTGAATGTGGGCACAGACAGTAGAGAGACACCAGAGCTGTGGAAGAGCATATGATGTGGATCTAGCCGTCTAGGCATTCCCAATTCTAGGATTCTTGTTGCCAAGGCTAAGGCTTGAATTTTATGTGTGAAAAAAAAGATGTGATAGTCCTTCATGACTGCTTTAAGTCAGAGGCCTGGCATTTGATATGAACTCTGTTTGTCCCCTCATCTTCTTTCTGTCATCATTAAAATCTGGCATGGTGACCCATACCTGTAATGCTAGGGACATGAATAGACACTCAGGACACCCAGCAGTGCTGTTCCCAACTTCTAGAAACAGCCTTGTAAGGCTCAAGGGCTTCCACACAAACTTCAGGCTTTTATTTCAATAGAGCAGGAAGTTTTGGGGGATACTCATTTATAAAAAAAAAAAAAAAAAAAAAAAAAAAACGGACAAACAAAACAGCCCAGACTTGTGGGGAGAGAATTGCAGTGGAGAATATGTGCAGAGTGGGCAGGAGAGTCCTGCAGAAATCCTGCGAGAGGCATTGGTGGCTTGGTGGAATTGGGGAATATAGGATCCCAGTTTATCTCTGTCAGTGTGGTAGGTGCATGGTGACTTGGTGTTTAAATCTGCATATCGTCATCATAAACATGTTTTTCTACATGTTTTAGCAATTAACTCTGTTAGGGAGTTAACATGCTTGCCATGCTAACACAGGGAGAAAAGCCCAGATCTCCCTTGGCTCTTATGGAGGGAGAGGAATGAAGTGATTTAAGGCATATTTGAAGGTGGAATTGATAGGTGTTGGGGAATAATTGGCCAGGGCCAGTGTGACATGCAGGATGGTGTCAAAACAGCTATCCGGGACTCTGGTGGAAGCAATTAGGAGACAGTGCTGTGATTGAACATGCTCGAAGAAAGCTCACAACAGCAGCCTCTGCAACTGTAATAATAAGGGAAAAGACAAATGGCCAATCCTTTTGTACCAACACAGAGAATCTAGCACCTACTCAGAAATGGATATAGGGCAGCAATCATGTTAACTCCCCAACAAAGTTAATTGCTAAGACATGTAGAAAAACACGTTTACGTTGAAGATATGTAGATTAAAATTCCAAGGGACCATGCACCTACCACGCAGACAGAGGTAAACCAGGATCCTAATGTTTAATATTGACAAGAGCAAGAGGAGCTGGTGTGAGCATGGGCTGCTGGTAGAGATTAAAGTTGATGCATTCTTTTGGGGGGCGCATTTACACATTTTTAAAAATGTTCAGCAGCATAGCCTAAGTATATAATCAGACTGCCATGTGAGAAATATGTATGAAATATTAATTAGCAAAAAAATTGGAACGCTTATACCTGCATCAGTGGGGGATTAATTACCTATCTATATAGACATTTTACAGTATGCTATTTTACTAAGTTGAAAAGACATTAAAGTCAGTGTACATGGTGTGACCCTGCTTTGTAAAACATCTGAACACATACTATGTCTACATCTGTTTCTCAGTATCCTTCCTTATAGAAAGGCTGGAGGGGCCTGGATCTAAATTGATACTGCCAGGTGGTAGGACCTGTTGAAAATATTTAGCGTATTCTGGTAAATAAAAAATGACTTTAAAAGAGAAATGATCTATGACTGAAATATCACAGACTATAATAATTGACTAGTTCTGATGTGGATTGGTGGCCAGAGGACTCCAGAGAGAGGGGTTGTTGGACTGGGGGAAACTGATCAGGGCTATGTGCCATTGCTGCTTTTGACAAGTCCTCCTTGAAGGACTGAGAACTTTCACCAAAGCAGGCTAAGCTACTTCTACAGGCCTTTTCACCTTTTTACTCTCTTCTCATAAAAAATTCACGCCAATTAATTTTAAACCGATGACAGTAAGTGGGAACTTAGACTTCTAACAAGCCCTCTCCACAGCCTCATCAGCCAGAGTTCAGCACAGCCCCTTGGTGGCTGGGGTTTCGTCCTCCTTTCCAGTGACGGTGGAGTCCTGCAGGTTATATGACAGGCCCTTTCTATTCCCTTGGTTACTATCTTGGATCTTTGAATAAAGAATCACTTTCAGTCACATGTTTCGAAGCCTGGATGCTTCTTGCTAAAGTGCCCTTTTTGGGATCTTAAATAGCTATTGATAGGATCGCGTCACTTTATGGAAACGCTGACGGTGTTACAGAATGGGCTGAGCCTGCCTTGACTTGGAAATAGAACTTCATTAGTGGCCAAATGCCAGGGCGTTATAGATTGGAGCTCGGAGAACAGGTTGCAGGAGAGGGAGTAAATAAATTCACAGGGCACTGGATTAGACATGGCAAGTCCTAGCTTCTTCAGCTGCTGCTATACGACCTTGGGAAACTTTTGTGATGTAACAAAGTATAAAGTTCTCTAAGTTCTGAGGCCGAAGAACAGCCAGGGGCCAAATGCAAGCATCCCCCCAAGTGGTAGATGGATGAGAATTTTAGACTTCCAAAGTTACATATTCTAATGAGATCTGGGCAGATATGTGACGTAGACAGCACCTGAACCCTGGCGGTTCGTAGACATGTGTGTGTAGAACAGCTACTATGATGAACTCTTTTGCATTGTCAGCAGCCCTTTTGCAATTATAGACCCCCAACTTTGTCACTAGGTTGCTTTTTATTGGACCACTGAGAGAAGGGCAAGAAATAAAGAGCTGCAGGAACTCCTTTTATAAATCCCTTTAAAATGAAGTTAAGAGCCAGGGAGATGGCTCCATAGGTAAATTCACCTGTCAGCAAACCCAATGTCCTGGGTTTAGTTTCTGAACCCACATGGTGGAAAGAGAGAACCAGTACCCACAAGTTGTCCTCCGACTTCCACCTGTGTACTGTCACATGGCCCACCCCCACATGCCCATGAAATAAATACCTAAAATGTAAAGTAACAGAAACTCTGAAAATTAAGTGAAGCAAAGAATAAAAGTGAATTGAACTTGAAAAGTTGGTAAGTTATGGTATAAATGACACACAGATATGGAAAACAAAAGTGACGGCGGCTTGCAGGGGCTGCAGCAGACCTAGGATGGATTGCCAGCCAGGCTGAACTGGCCTTCTCGGTTGTGAAAATTTCCCAGTGTGGTTGTGAGGATCATGAGATCATATCTGTAAGTAGTGTCAGCTCAGCAGCTGTCACATAGTAGGGGCACAGATGGACGGGTTTCCTTTTCTTTCCCTTGGCCTCTTGTTTCTAATTTGAAAGCAGAATCTGTAAGTGGCTGGCTGACCTGCCTCCCTTACTTCCCAGACGAGGTGGTCAACTGAAGGCGAGGGTGAGTCCAGTGGCCAGACTGGCCCACCCTGCACTCCACTGGACCCAGTGTAGCCAGTACTACTGCCAGAGACCAGAGCACAAGCCTTCAAAGTGCTCGGAGACAGGGACTCGAGGGATGAGGCTGAGATAGTAGAAGAAGGGCAGCAGTCCTGGTCTAACACTGGGGACAAGAAAAGGAGGACTCATCGTGTGATGAGTCCTTTAGATTTCATGTTATATTGTCCTTCTATGAGAAATGGTAAACTATATACCTAGGAGAAAAATGATTGTAAGAATGATTCACAAACGGGGCTGCAGAGATGGCTCAGCCATTAGGAACTCTTCCCCACCTCTTCTAGACGACCTAGATTTCAGTTCCCACCACTGTGTTGGATGTCTCACAACCACTGTAACTCCCACTCCAAGGGACCTGATGGCTGCTTCTGGCCTCCAAGGGCCCCTCACACACACAATAATTACTCACACAAATATACATTAATAAAAATTTAAAAATAAATATTAAAAAATTATCCACATAATAAAAGAGAGAGTATGAGATAGTTCTCTCTGTGATCTTTCTTACAGTGTCCCTAGCATTGCATGTTGGCATCTATGAAAATCAAAAGTGTGCCAAAATGATTGGAATGCTGAATTTTCCATACTGAGATATAAATGTAACCAGAGTTACACTGTCCTGCCCAGTCCCACAGCTGCTTTTAAAATAATCACTTAGAGGCTTAATATTAATTATAAATGATAGGCAGGTAGCTCAGGCTTGTTACTAACTAGCTCTTGCACTTAAATTAACCCATATTTCTATTTATGCTTTGTCATGTGGCTCGTGACTTATTACTTCATTTTTTACACATCCTGCTTGCTCTATAGCTGGCTGGCATCTCCTCAACTCTGCCCTCCTTCTTCCCAGCATTCTCACTTTGGCTGTCCTGCCTAACTTCATGCCCAGCTACTAACCTATCAATGTTTTATTAAACTAGTTTGAGTGACAAATCTTTTTAGTATACAAGAGGATTATTACACAGCATTTCAGCCATTTAGAATTAGAATTTGCACTACATATAAGTACTGCTGGTGTTATGCTTGACACAGAACCATCATCCAACTTAATATTTTTTGTGCTTATACTTCATTTTGTGAATAGTTCCCTGATGACCCCTGAGCATCAGAAACATCTCCTATTCCATGGGCTAGTGAGTAGGTGGCAGGCAGTGTTAGGTGTGGAATTTGTGGTGCCTGTGAGTGCAGAGGACACCCAGGGTTCATTGTGGTTGTCTTCTTGTTTTGCAGATGGACAATCTGAGGCTGAGAGGGGGCTAGTGATTTCTCGGACACTTGGGCAGTAGGTAAGTTATGATGCTGCATTGGGCCTGAATCAAGGTCACCAGGGCTTCAGCTCTGCAAGCACACGCACTCCAGTCTCCTGACTTTTCCGTTTTATGCAAAAGTAAGGAAATGAATCAAGCTGGTTTGAAGTGTTTGGGTATTAACTGAGTGGTGATTTTATCTGTGTTTTATTGCCGTGATCTGGTTGAGCTTTTGAGGAGGCAAGTTTGTGCAGATCTCTTGGGCCCATGTTAGGCCTTTCCTCAGGACGGTAGGACTCATTAGAACCTGACTGGTGTGCCACTCATGGTCTGCCTCTTTGGTAGACCTGAATGTTTTGTGTAATCAGGAGTCAGTGGATCTGTTCTCGGGTCCTGCAACAACCTATTCTGTGACTTTCAGCAAATCATTTCACCCCTCATCTTCAGATCTGTTCATTTTCAGTGATTCTTTTGAACTGTTTTTCATCAGAATATCAGGCTTCAGCTCTGTGCTGGACACAGAATGACAAGTTAATATGGAGTAGGCTGTGTCTATGGGATATTAGCCTCCCCTTCCATCATTATCATTTCATAGAAACTTCTAACACACGCTTTGGAGCTCATGGTTATAGTGATTTTGCGATTGATACATTTGTTGTAGAATGGAACACCATCGGTGAGTGTTATTTGGCACAGATGGTAAATTTATGAATGAGAAAGTGCCATGGATGTGCTTGAGACACAGACTAATGCCAAGGCATTTCTGATCTCAATGAACTTCCCTCCAGGGGTTTCGTCTCATGGATGAGAATTACTTAAAAATTCTTTGGTGGTTTCATACATGTATATAATGAAATTTAGTTGTGAATGAACATTTTAAACCTATTCCTTAGCAGAAAGGATAGTGCTGGGGGAAGTGGACATCAAGCTCGGCCCTATGCCCATGCGTGGATATTTTCTGCATAGAGTTTTTTTGTTGTTGTTTGTTTTGTTTTGTTGTTGTTGCTTCCCCACGTCTAAGTCTTTATTTTACAGAAAGCAGTGCCTTCCCTTCCCGGAGTGAAGATAGTTGTGAGCTCTGGGCAAGCTGGTAACTAGAGTGAAACCTGCCCAGGGCCAGGGCCATTGCCTCCAAGTGGCTGAGATTTTACAATCAGAGAGACACTGCCAAGGGCTGTGGGGCACACTCCCCTTGTTGTGCAGTGACCCTGCTGAAGGCTGCTGCTTCCCAGAGCTTACTGGCTGCAGATTCTAAAGCAGGCTCTGAGCTCTGCCTTTGCAGACCCTTGCCTCGGGCACTGCATGGAAAGTGCTAAGGATTAGAGGCTGGGCTGTTTGTTTATATGGAGGACAACTTCTGGTAGCTGAAGCTCTTGGGCCCCTTCAAAGTCCAGAATTTCAAAGGTTGCATGAATAACCTCAGGCCCAACCTGGTATTTCTATTTGAGTGGGGGGGGGGGGCGGGTGGCTGTTGGTCCTATTTAATGGAGAAGACACACATTGTTGGTTAAGGGGGAAGGGAGGAAGAGGAAGAGGATGAGAAAAAGAAAGCACCTGTGTGTGTGTGTGTGTGTGTGTGTGTGTGTGTGTGCGTGTGCGTGTGCGTGTGTGTGTGTGTGTGTGTGTGTGTGCGCGTGTGTGTGTGTACAATACTTAGAAAGCAATTCTTACAAGAAAAAAAATATATATCCAGCAGGGCTCTGAAATGGGCTTAAAATGATTTATTTTAATTTTTTATTCATGTGTCTGTATTAGTGTATGCCACATGTGTGTAAGCATTAGTCTGGAAAGGCCATTGGATTCCCTGAAAGCTGGCGTTATAGGTGTTTGTGGTGTGGGTGCTGGGGACTCAGTGTGGGTCCTATGGAAGAGCAGTAAGCACTCTTAGAACTGAGCCATCTCTCCAGACCCTGGAATGGCTCTGAACAAGCCTTATCAACCTCTCTGATGACAAGGGGAGGCCAGCTGTCCCTTCATCCTGGCTAGAATTACCCAGATCTCCCTTACCTTCTTTTTTGGAGTCAACTACAAAATCTTGCTTCTTACACTAATCTCTCTGTGGCAGGCACCCCCCCCCCTCCACACACACATACACCCTTTACAGTACCCCTTCCCTTCAGGGCTGTGATCTCTCCCTCCACCTGTCTCACTCGGCACTAACAAAGCAGGTGACTGCCTGGCCTGACAGGTGATAGCTGCCATGCTCTCGGAACCTCATCCCCTGATGTTCAATGTTGTCCCAGCACGAATCTTTGGGGTCTTTGTTCAGCAGTTGCTCTGAGGTTGGAATTCGTGGACGGCTTCCTTTCTTTGCAGGTCACTTTCAGCTGCAGACAGCCAGCAGGGCAAAGCCTTTCCCTGCCAGGTAGGGTTTCCCTTCATCCCAAACAGGGCAAGGGGAAGGCCTGTTGAAAGGCAGACTTGGCTCTACATTGTGAGCGCTCTGCCAGGTCTCCTGAGCAGAGCCCATTCCCAGAGCGATTATCTTTCCTGCATGAGAAGCAGGTGCTTGGTGACAGGAAGCAGGGCAGGCTTAGCAACAGACTTATCAGGCTCTCTACAAGAATGTCGCTCCTGTAAACAGGTCTGAGTCTGTGTTGTTTGGTTTCTCTCACCTGCTCAGTTGATGGGCCGGTGCGGTGCGGTGCACTCTAATCTGCACAGCTCTGCTGCAGAGGTAATCAGTCCCTGCAATGTGAGGTTCTGTCTGAAGTACTCCTGCTTATCCCCACAGTAGTCTGAAAGGGACTAGGCCAGACAGGTTGTGGTCTCCAGAGAAGCTTCTGACTCCCTCTAGGAAGCCCCGCGGAGTAGGTATGCCCGTGCGTGCATGCGTGCGTGCATGCGTGAGCGCGTGCGTACATGTGTGTGTGCGTGCGTATGTATGTATGTATGTATGTATGTATGTATGTATGTATGTATGTTATGTATGTATGTATGTATGTATGTATGTATGTTTCTGCACTTTAGTTCTAACTTGGCCTTCTATTCACCAAATCTACTCAATCTCTTTGCACAGGCTGTTGCATACTGGTCTTGAAAGTGAGCCTTGTCTGTGGCTGCCTAGCCAGGGGACAGAGACGTGCTGGGGTCAGATAAGATGCCTGTTCCTTATATTGATCTTCCCAAGGCAGCTTCCCCCTCACATACTCTGTAGCCCCCTCTCCCTCCAAGGCTGTGACTTCTCCACTTGCCATGCTCATAAGGGACAAAGCTGGTGTCTGGATTGACAGGAGCGGGCTGCTCTGTGCCTGAAACTCTAACTCCTGGTGCCTCACGTTGTCCTAGCAGGAAACTTAAGAGTCTGCTTAGATGGTGGATCTATCTCTTTCAGCCTCAGTTTCCTCATTTTTTTTAAATGAAGGGCAAATTGCTGATAATCCTTTAGGTACACCTGACAGATATATAATAGCCACCATTAGTGCCTGTCACAGAAGCAGCAGGAGCCGGGTGTCAGTATTGACAGTGCATCGTTTTTATAGAACTTTATATTCTCCAAGGTTCTTTTACGTTTGATCCTTCAACAACCCCACAAAAGAAGCAAGACCAGGACAGTTCTCCTGACTGGAGATAAGGAGACTGAGATCATGAGAAAGGTGACGGGAGTTTTCTTCAGTCAGGTGATGAAGGCCTGAGTGGAGCCAGCAAGAGCCTTGCAGCCTTGTAGAGGTGGGGGTAAACCTTGGGTGTCTGGGAGAGCCTAGAGTGCCCAGCTTTTCCTGGAGCTCAGATCACTTTTCCCCTGTCCTCCCACCCCCACCACCCTGTGTCCTATTTATTTGAAGCCTTCTGCCTGATTCTTGTCAACTGCTTCATCTGTGGGTCTAGCTTCTGGCTCCCCGGGCTGACATCTTTGAGCTACAATGGGCTCCAAACCAGAAGAGCCACTGAGCATCAATCCTGCCACACACCTCGGTGGCCTGTTGCCTGCCTTCAGATTTACCCAGACACACAGTCCAGGGCTGGGAGAGCACAGCCACTCAGTGGCACCTTCCCCATGCATTCCTGAATGGTCTTGCTGCCAAGGCTTATTCTACCCCCTGGCCAATGGACATTAATTAATATCAACAAGACCCTTTGGTGACTTACTATGTACAATGTGTATATGTATTTTCTAACTTTTCTCAAGATGAGATAACTCCATTTCAAAAAGTTAGTGAATGAGGCCAAGATTACACAAGTATCTGGCAATAATTCTGGAATTTGTATCCAGGTATTTAGACTAGAAGCTGTAAACACTGGCCTTATATGAAGCATGTAGCATACAATACCTAGCCCAAATGGGGTGTCACTGACTGGTGCTGGTTCTTTTAAAAATAATGCTTCATTCTAACCCTCGGTTGTCTGTGGTCTTCTTCCATTGGATGGTGAGGTTCCCTGAGGTAGCAACTGGAAGCCTCAGCCTCAGCGGGCACAGGGTCTGCGGCAACTAAGGTATACAGGATGGAATGATCAACAGTGTTAGTAGTAAGTTATTGACTGTGTGCTAACTGTGCATAACACTAAGGGCTGTATGTGTCACTTAGGGATGAGATGAGCACCGAGAACTGTGAGTGAGGTGAGGTGACTTCTTCATTGTGTAGCCACTCTTAGTATGGACTCTTTCTAAATAGTACAGGGTTTGGTCACTCCATGTGGCCTCTTGATGCACTCAGGTATATAATTAGCATAGATATGTGAGTCTGGTGCTGATATAACTTGGCATACTGTTTGTACTAGACTAAACTGTTTGTACTAAACTGGCACTCAGGGTTACTCTATTGTAGTAAGTAGAAGTGTGTTCTAAAAGTATGATAAAAACATACTAGATCATAAATTCACACAGTAGCTTGCTATCGCTATCAAGTAGTGTATACTGTAAGCAACACACATGCTACACTTTCATACCTCTGGCAGTGCAATAGCTTGCTTACATTAGCATCACCATACTCATATGAATAACACATTGAACTCTACCATGATAATGGTGTTACTGCAAAGCAGTAAGAATTCTATCAGCTCAGTTATAATCTCAGGAGACTGCTATTGCGTATGTGATCTGTTATTGAGCCAAACATCCCGGTGTGGCATATGACTGAGTTATTTTGTTTAATTTCTGCAGCACCCTCTACACTAGATGCTGTAGTTATCACCATCTTACAGTAAAGGCAATGGCTTGAACACGTTGAGTCACTTTCCCAGGTTGCACAACTTAACAGACTTGGGGAGGGATCTGGCATAACAGACATAAGAGCTGGTGCTCAGTGGATGTCCTGCCCACGGAGATGCACTGGTTTCCTTAAGTAATCTTCCTCATAGACACAGCTGGCAGTCGTGGCTGCATCTGTGAATTCTTATGAAGCTGTCACTCAAATCTAGTGCCTGACAACCTAAAGCAGTGTTTCCATGCAGCCATGTAATGTATGAAAGATGAGATGAAGAGCCACTAATAGAATCAGTGTACAATGGGGTCTTTGTGGGGAGTAGACCTCATTTGTAACATACAGGTAGGACAAGGGCAGCATCAAGAGATGCTATCTAAATTCATGGGAAATACTGGGGAAATTTGCAGCATCCTCTGGGGGATAGCTTTTTTTTTTTTTTTTTTTTTTTTTTTTAGATCTGGCAAGTTCTCTACAGCCAAATTATTGGTGAGTGAGGCTGAGTGAAGGGAGGGGGAGGCAAATCATGATGCATTGCTCTCAAGGGACCACCTTGCCACAAGACCTCCTGGGCCTGTGACGTGTTTCATCATGTGGAGTTTCATCTTATGCAAGCTAGCGAAATGGTCCTCCAGCCTCATTGTGGCAAGTTAATTGACCCCTTGTGACTTTGTCCAAAGGATAGTAGGAACATGTGCTCTTGCAAAGTCAAGCAGCAGAGAAGCTGAACTGAGTCAGAAAAGAGGGCCTTGGAGAGGCTCCAAGGGGCTACTGGAATGTGACTAGATTTCTGATGGAATCCATAAGCTTCCAGGGTTCCCTTACATTGCATGACTCCAGGCTTTGTTCACATTCTCGGAGACAGCAATGACTAAGTGGCATCCTATATAATAAGTAGCCGAGCCGGGGGAATCTGGTGAATTGAAAGGTAACCAGAGTAACCATGTGATGACCAATGAACTAGAGCATCAGAGACTTGCCTTTGGATAGAATCAGAGCATGGCTGTCTTGGTGGCTGTCCCTGCGCACCAAAGGGAGAGTCTGCCCTGGGTCTTGAGCTGAAGCCCAAGGTCCTGTCTCTTTCCTGCACTGCAGTGGTTTTTCACCCAAGCTCTTCAGAGCATGGGTATGGGCCAGGAATCCTCTCTGGGACTTTTATGTGAGATAAGCTGGAAACTCTCTCTTGACTCTTGGGCCCCAGCTATGGCGTCTCCCCTCTCTATTTATGTGTTAGGTTTCTATGATGGTGGGACAGATGTTCAGCTGGGGCATGCGCCCCCCACGGCAGTGTTGTTCTGCAGCCCACACCCCTCCCCATTGTCTGTTCTGATTGTGCAATGCCCATGGACAGCAGTTGGTAAATACTTTGCATTTGACTTCCATTTGCGAGCTGTCCTTTGTGCAGAGCCCAAGGGACCGCCTCATGCCAGTTGCTCTTCACACAGGTCCAGCAGGACAGTGACTAGTCATCAAGCCGCTGCTGCACACAACTCAACACTCAGGCTTGGTGACAACTGCTTGTTCTGCTGACTAGTCTGCCCCAGGGTCGCAAGGTCCCTGGGAAGTCACCAGCTCACAATGGTACATGGGGCTGGTGGATTTGTCTGTAGCCCAATCTTCCCATCAAAGCAAAAGCCCAAGGTTCACTGCAGTGGTGGGCCCGGGCGCTGGATCTGTCTTTGCTGTCTCAGCCACCGCATGTCTCATCAGTGAACAGACAGCACCACATTGTATCACATGACTTGAGACTCACCCTGCAGAGCCGGTGAGAGCAGCTCCCTCAAAAGAGTAAACAGTGAGGCTTCTCGGGCAGAACCCCTCCTGTGTGCGTGTCCTTTACTCATTTTGTTCTAAAAAGGCAACAAGTAAGTGGAATGGCAGAAGAAATAGTCTATGAAGATAAATGTGTGCACTCAGGATCCAGGTAGACCAGGGTTTCTGGAAATAGGTGAATTTCCTGTCTCAGTTTTCTGGTTGATAGAACGTGAATGATGATAGAAATGGTATTTAACATGTACCATGTACCCAGCAGAATTTAAGCATGTAGATGGCAATCCTTGCTAAGAAACACAGCATAATTCCCTCTTCATCCTACAGATGGGGAAACTGAGGTACAGATGACTGGGCAAGTTCTCTAAGGGCACATGGTAGAGCCAAATGGTAGAGCCAGGCCTTACACTTAGATAGCATGGTGGCAGGAGCCATACTTAACCTGTGTGCTTCTCTGGCTCTATGTGGGACTATGTAGGAATTGTAAGGAACATTCCTGGCTCAGGAACTAGAGCTGGGCTCCATTTCTACCTACTTGTTCTGTCTATCAGAAACAGGGAGCATTCCATTCAGAGCCCCTCCTGTGTGCTCAGTACCGTACTCTAGGTTCTGTGTCCATCATCTCCTTTCAGTATCACAGCCTTAGTCCCGATGCAATCATGCAGGCGAGTGAAAAGCACGATGATAAGTCTTCTCAACAATGAGCTACCCATCGAGGGAGGAGTCCAAGCAGAAGCAAGAAGGTTCTTGTCCAGCCTGTAGCAGACACTTAGACATTGAAGTGTTACACTATCTTCTGTCTCCACTAGGCTCTTCAGTACTTGCTGCAGGATCTGGACATAACCAAGACTCTGGGGTCTCGGGATAGCAGAAAGACAACCAGTTCAAATTGTCCCCTAAGCGAATTCCCATGTTTTCCAGCACTCTCTCCTGAAAGGCATTGGAATCAAGAAAGGCAGAGTTCAGCCTAGGCTTTGCAATAAAAGTGCTGTGTGGTGTGGGGACCATTTAACCTGTCTGTGCCTTTTGTTCAAAGGAGTTCATGATAACCTGGCTTCACTGTCCCTGTGATAATACATCTAAGTTGATATCAACTGCATCATGCTGAGAGTCGGGGGAATGTATTCTTCAGGCCCCTGATGACATCTTTGTTCTATGATGATCCCCCAGAACTAAACTGTGGACAAGAGCAATCTCACCTAGAGTCAGAGGCTAGGAGGAGGAGTGTCTGAAATGAGAGGAAAAGAGCCAAACCAGCAAAACTTTACCTCAGGTATCGGCCACGGAGAAGAAAGATTGAAGAACTTATCTTTGAGTTCCCTTGCCACTTAGGAAAAGGAAGAGCCGAGGGTACACATGCTGTCTCCATTGGCTAACACCGAGTGCTTTTTGAGAGTAAGTAAACACAGATGACAAGCTATTAGCTAGGCACAGTGACATGGAGCATATGCAGGCATGGCAATACAATGATGGACTGAGTGGGGTGTCCCTGACTGGGTCTGGGGAAGATTTCCTCACAGAAGGTTTACAGGGGCATGTTCCTCAAACCAACCACTCTCAGTGAGAATAGGAACCAGGACAAGGTGGAGGGAATGGTGGGGGTGGGGGGAGCTACAATGTAGTCACATCTGTTCTTCAGTTGACCCCACTGCAAACATGGGGCCGGGATGCCGCTTCAGCCCACACTGCATCTAGTGCAGTTCACCTTACTGCCCGTGCAGTGACAGCTACAGACTGCCCACAGGTGACCACTGTTTGAGCGAAAGGCCATTTGTAGAGAAGGACTCAACTGAGGATCCAACAGCAACCCTCTCCAGAGCTGGAGGAGTGAGTGTCTTAGTTCTCTTGCTCACAGCAGGCAGCTGCCATTCTTGCCTGCCAGCCCTCCGTAGACACCTCTGGTTAACACTGAGTTCTTTACTACTGTGTTTCAGTGAAGTCTCAGAACTCCCCCAAATGCGGTGCTTTGGATAAATGTTCTCAATCACTGGAATCCACTCATGAGAAGGAACTTATTAGTTCCTTTTGCCCCCTCCATCTGTAGGGGACATTTATTGATGGTGTAATAATAAGTCTTCAGTGTTATGATTGAGCTGGCAAGATCGAACACTTGGCAGACCTCGGACAATTTCCCTGACATGTCTGCTGGAAAATGTGATTTTCTCGTATTTTTCCTTATTATACTCCCTGACCACATTCCATTTAAGTACAGACCTATGTTCTTGCCTCGCTCAATGCACCTTCCCCTACCCCAAATTCATTTCTTTTCCCCTTTATTTGCTAGTCCACACTCCGTTTGCAGTTATGGTTAATCCCCAGTAAGGCTGACCATGCAATTAGCCCTGTAGCCTTCCTACCATGGCAGGTTGTATCCATGTTAGTGGATGTGGATGACCTAGCAGAGCTCAGGGAGGTTACAGTGTTTTCTGAAGATCAGAAATCCTGTGAGAGATAAAAAACCAGGCTTTATCTTGGCTCCATGGCTCCCTAAGTCTGTGCTCCTGTGTTCTCCTTTCTGTACTTTTGGTATATTTGCTAGGGTTAACTTGTGTGTGTGTGTGTGTGTGTGTGTGTGTGTGTGTGTGTGTGTGTGTGTGTGTGTGTACCACCTTCCATCACTTTCCACCTCATCTTTTGAGACAGACTCTTTCAGTAAACCTGGAGCTCACTGGTTTGAATAGATTGGCTCTCCAGAGAGTTCCCAGGACCCTTTTGTCTCTGTGCTGGGATTATAGAGGTATGCTACCACACTCAGATTTTCACATGAGTGCTGTGGATCAAACTCGGGTTCTCATTTACCCATTGAGCCATCTCCCCAGCCCCTGGGGTGATTTCTCAATGGTGTTCCTTGGCGAATGGGGTCTGGCCTTTGGTTGTTATTCCAACATGCTGGTTGTTAATCTACCAAGTCAGTGGAAATCATGTTGGAGTTGTGGGAGCTACCCACCCCTGCCCTCACCCCCAAAACACACTGAACATCTTGGAGAACCTTCTGTTTCTTTCCCAGGTACACACTGGTTCTCAATCTGAGCAGAGTAGAGCCTTTTATTCATTTCTATACATGTTTGAACTGCAAGGGGCCTTTGGGACCACAAACTTGCTGTCAGAGCCACTGGTCTGGGGTAGACACCTAAGCCAAGTCAGGGCTGGTAATGACTCTCAATAAATGACACTGCTCGTGGTCCAGCTGGCCAGCAGCCACAAGCTTGCCAGTGCCCCTCCAGGGTTGCTGGGGTCATTGAGTGGAAGGTCTGCATTTTGCTGCTGTCCTTGCCTTCATGGAAGTTGGTTTTGGTAAAGGCAGGAGTTTGGTTCTGAGCTGGAAGCAGACTTCACCAGAACCTAAGATAGATTAGAGCATTTCAAAGAAGACCCACTGAGGCCCAGTTCTGTTCTAAGTGTTGAACTAACCCCTAGGGTCACAGGCATAAAACAGTGTCCCAGAGTTTAGATTTTAAGCATAGTTCCTCAGCTCCTTGGCACTGTGTGTCTTCTGTACTGTCTGTGTGCCTTTGGCCCTTGAGATGATGACCTCTCTATATAGAATGGAATTTAGAATCAGCATGAGTGAACAAAGAGCCTGATTCGAAGCTTCACTTCTGTTTTGGCTACAGATTTTCTGTGCAATCAAGCATAGGTCAGTTGACCTCTCTGGTCTTTATGGTTACTGTGGTGTCTGTACAGACTGTGTTCACTGTATTGCTCAGGCCCCAAATCCTGGGGGAGCAATGGTATAATGGTGGTGTTCTGGGAATGAGGAATGCTCTGCTTTCCTGACATGGCCTAACTTTTCTTAGGGAAACACAAAAACACTTGATTCACCCCAGACTGTCACCAACAGATGGATAAATAATTCTATACCAGTCTAACTTGGTAAGCCAATGCATTTACTGAAGTTATTTATGGAAGCATGAGGGGTTTCTTATATAAGTATGGGTGACTCAAACGTACCACATCACCAAACAGTACCAACTCCTGGTCAGCCTCTTCCCTTCCATACTCTTCAGCATCCCTCCATACTCCCACCCCTCACCAAGCTATAACTACTTCATCATCATTACCATGGGCCTGGCAGTAACTGAGTTCTTCTGCTTGTCTCTGTGTCATGTCTGTGTCCAAGGTCAACTGTAGGTCATCCCAGGTGCTCTGCTTCATGATGGCTGATGGTCCTACCTCACCAAGAGGAAATATGTTGTTTTATGCACCCTCCCTCCACTCATGACTTAGTAACATCACTGGGGAAGTACTTACTGGACATTGGTGACCTGCAGACCAGGACAGGACTGTTTTCTGGAAAATGGCATTGTATCTTCATTGGATGATCTAAGGATGATGAATCTCAGAGTTTCCGTCTGATGTGATACTCCCCTGACCCTAAGGAAGGGAAAGGGATATTCATGTTATCCTGCCACCATAACTTGGGGAAATCCCTGTTTCTTGTGTGAGGAGTCACCTCATCATCTTTCTCTCTGGTGGTAGAGGCTGGGTTGCTCAATAGAGGTAGTGATGGTGAAGTGGGAGGGGTGCCATCCCTCGTGGTGGCTGCATGAAACCAAATGCTCAAGCTCTTCAAAACTAGCTTGTCATCTTCAGTTCGGGTTGCCATCTTTTCCTTATAGCCATTGTCTGAGGAGTACCTGAGATGGTACATGAGGAAGCACAGACAGAGCAAACACAGCAGGGGTGAGGGTTTGGAGCTGTGATTCTGTCTTTCTTTCCTTGATCTGAATTTCTTGGTCTAGGCCTTTGACCAGTAGCTCCCAACATGAGTGTAGAAGTGTATTTCCTCTCTTCCCACAGCTATCCAACAAACTATGTGAATTATTGCTATCCTTTCCCAGTGAACCCCATGGAGCAACTGCTGTGTCTGTCTTCCTCTTTCAATTCTAACACACTTAAGAACAAAGCCTCATGTTGATACATCTTTGTCACAGTAAGTAGTTGGTGCTCTAGAACTGAGTGAATAAAGGAAGGAAAACAAGCACTATAGGAACCTGCTGCATACCACTCTGGGCATGGAAGGCTTCACGGACTTCTCATGGTGGCTCTGAGGGCTGGTGTTATCCTGCATCTGAGAAAAGAGTGCTTGGGCCCAGATAGGCAAAGACACATACCCAATAGTACATGGTCATCAACTAGAGGCATGAGGGATAGAAACCTCAGCTCTCCTGACTCCAAACCTGGAGCCTATTTTCTATACCAAGCCCCACCCCCTGTCTCCTTCCTTTTCGTATTATTGTTCCACAAACAACAGTAATGGGAAAAGAAATAAAATCACCTTCCATCGTACCACTTCTAGCAAGTCAGCTGTTTCCATTTTTTCCAGATTCCCTACAGCCTCTTTCTTGCATATTTTTTATAACAGCATTATTGAGATATAATTCACATGCCATAAAATTCACCCTTTTAAAGCATACAATTCCCTGGTTTTTAGAATACTCACAGAGTTGTGCAACCATCATCACTATCTAATTTTAGAACATTTCATCACCCCCCAAAGAAACCCTTATTAGCAGTCATTCACCATCCTCCATATCCCCCATCCCTGGCAACCACTAATCTACTTTCTCTCTCCATGGACCTGTCTATTCTGAAGATTTCATATAAATGGAATCATACAAGATGCTGCCTTTCTGTCTTTTTCTTTCACTTAGCATAATGTTTTCAATATCCATCTATGTTGTAGCATGAATCAGTATTTTTCTCCTAACACACTCACACCCACACACCCACGTATACACCCACACCCACCCACACACACCTTAACAATGTTTACCCATTTATTACTTCATAAACAGTTGAATTGCTTCTATTTCTTGACTATTATAAATACCGATTTACGTGCAGATTTTCTTTGTGGATATATATTTTCAGTTCTATGGGTATATTCAGAGAGTGGTATTGTTAGATGTTACATTCTTTGGATATATCCTGAGGGTGATATTGCTGGGTCCTACATTCTTTGGGTATATTCTAAGTGTGATATTATTAGGTATTACACTCTTTGGGGATATCCTGGAGGCAATACTGCTGAGCTATGCATTCATTGAATGTATTCTGAGAGTTCTGTTGCTATGTCCTACATTCTTTGGGTATATCTGGAGGTTGCTATTGCCAGGTTCTATATTCTTCAATTATATTTTCTAGGTAATATTGCTGAGTTCTACATTCTTTGAGTATATCCTGAGTGTGATTTTGCTAGGTATAAATTCTTTGGGTATATCCCAAGAGTGATATTTCAGGTCCTACATTCTTTAGGTAGATCATAAGAATGCTATTGCTAAGTCCTACACTCTTTGGGTAAATCCCGAGGGTGATATATTAGGTCCTACATTCTTTGGTTCTATCCTGGAGGTACTATTGCTAAGTCCTACATTATGGTAACTTCGTGGTGGTTAATATTTTCAGGAACTGCCAACCAGTCTTTCAAAGCAGCTTTTCCATTTATAATCCCTTTAGATATGCAAGAAGTTTCCAATTTTTTATATCCTTTCTATTCATTGTTTTTCATTGCATAACTTTTTTAGACATTCTAGAGGTTTTGGTGTGTTATCTGGTGGTTTTGATTTGGATTTCTATAACAACCAATAGTGGCATCTTTACATGTGATTATTGGCAATTTAAAAATTTCCCTGGAGAATTGTCTATTATAGTTTTTTTGCCTGTTTGCTAATTAGCTTGTCTGTCTTTCTTATTGTTGTGTTATAAGATTTCATATATTCTTGATTTAAGTCATTTGTCCATGATTTGAGAGTATTTTTCTCTCCTTCCAGGAGCTGTCATTTCCCTTTCTTGAGAGTATGTTCTGAAAGGCAAATTCTTAAATTTTTGATGAAGTCCAATTTAGATCCCATTTCTCTTTTGTTGCCTGTGATTTTTGTGTCACATCAAAGAAGCCACCACTTATCCAAACTCAGGAAGCTTTTTTTCCTCTAATACTTCTAGGTCTTACATCTAGGTCTGTGATCCACCGTGAGTTAAGCTTTGTGTCTTGAATGATGTCTGAGCCCAACTTTATTCATTTGCATGAAGATGTCCAATTATCTTTGAATCATTGATTAAAAAGGCTTTCCTTTCCCATTCATTTGTCTTGGTACTTTTGTCAGAAATCAATTGAGCATAAATGTGAGACTTTATTCCTGAGCTCTCCATTTTATTCCTCAGATCTATATCCTCCCAGTGACCCTTGACTTCATTATTGTCCCTGTACAGCAGTTTTAAAGTTGAGAAGTGTGGGTACCTCAACTTTTTTCTTGCTTTCCAAGATTCAGTCTTCTGTATCTCATGCATTTAAATATACATTTGAGGAGCTACACCTGAGTTTCTTTTTTTATTTATTTATTTATTTATTTATTTTATGTATGAGTGCTCTATCTGTATGTATGGCTTTATGCCAGAAGAGGGCATCAGATCCAACTATAGATGGTTGTGAGCCACCATATGGTTGCTGGGAATTGAACTCAGGTCCTCTGGAAGACCAGCCAGTGCTCTTAACTGCTGAGTCATCTCTCCAGCCCTAAACCTCAGTTTCTAAAAATAAGAAAAAATAAAAAATTAATTCTAATATTAGGTCATTCAATTTATGAATATGGGATGTTATCCTAATTATTTAAGACTTTACCTTTTTTCCTCTCTGTGATTTTCTTTAAAATACTCAATATGCATGGTTTATATTATTTTCTTAAATGTGTTCTTATTCTATTCCTTTTGGATAGCACTACAAATAAAGTTGTTATCTTGATTGCATTTTAGAATTGATCACTGTTAGAGTATTTCTATACTCTATACACCTTGAGTTT
Source organism: Peromyscus leucopus (assembly GCF_004664715.2). Taxonomy (NCBI): domain Eukaryota; kingdom Metazoa; phylum Chordata; class Mammalia; order Rodentia; family Cricetidae; genus Peromyscus; species Peromyscus leucopus. The sequence goes on along the minus strand of NC_051063.1, from coordinate 108,798,796 downwards.
TGACTTTCAGTCCTATAGACTGTCATCCTAATCAACTTGTTTATTAGTCCTAAGTGTGTGTGTGTGTGTGTGTGTGTGTGTGTGTGAGAGAGAGAGAGAGAGAGAGAGAGAGAGAGAGAGAAACAGAGAGAGAGAGATCCTTAGTATTTTCTACACTCACAAGATCTTTCCATCTACGAATAGAGACAGTTTCTCTTTTTCTGCCAATCTGAATGTGTTTATTTACTTTTCTTGATTAATATCTTAATTAGTTTATCAGTTTCTAGTCCCGTGTTCAGGAGAAGTGTTAAGAGTAGATACTTTGTCTTGTTTCTAAACTTAAGGGGGAAATGTCTCCTTTTTCACCAGGTCTGAAGTTAGCTGTGAGTGCTTCATAGACAGCCCATGGCAACTTGAGGATTACAGTTGTTCGTAGTCTATTGAGTGTCCTTTGTCAAGAAAGAGCATTGGATTTTGTCACGTTTTCCTTGTGTCTTCTGACCTGATTGTGGGGTATTGTCCTTTATTGTGTTAATGCAGTATATAATAAACATTGATTAGTTTTTGCATGAGAAGCCATTCTGACATCCCTAGAGAAATCCCACTTGGCCATAATGCATAATCCCTTCTGTATGTTTTATGCCAACTCAATAGTATTTTATTGAGAATTTTTCTGTCTGTATTTATGGAGTATATTGATATGTAATTTTCTTTCCTTGTGTTGTCTGTCTGGATTGGGCATCAGAATCACAAAATAACTTAGAAAGGGTTCTTCTCCCATCTTCTATTTCTTGTAAGAATTTACCAAGTATTTGTATAAGTCTTGCTTCTTACTTGAAAACTTTAAAAAGCTGTGATAAGGGGTTGGAAATTTAGCTCAGTGGTAAAGCCCTGGCTTATTAAACGAAAGGCCCTGGGTTTGGTCCTCAGCTCTGGGGGAGGGGGAAGAGACAAAATAACAGAAAAGACTAAAAAGAAGGAGGCAGATCTCTGTGAGTTCAAGGCCAGATGGGTATACAAAGGGAGTTCCAGGATAGCCAGGGATACACAGAGAAACCCTTTCTCAAAAAACCAACCAAACAAACAAAAAGTCATGATGAGAATAAAGTTTTTGACAGCTCATGGCTAGGTCTTTTCAGATGCTTGTGTCAGAGGGGAAGGAACGTCAATGAACACAAAAACTTGATGTTGAATTGAATCTTGAACATTTCTCCCTAAACAGAACTGTAAATCTCTTGCCATTATGCCAGGCAAGGCCCTACACTGCATACCAAGGGTGGGCAGAACAGATGGAATTCCTGCTTTTAAAGAATAAATAACTGAAACTATTTCAGTGCAGACGTCTGGATAGATTCTCATCTGAAGCAGACTGTTCCCCCAGCATAGATAGGAGACTGGCCTCTCCAGTACATGTTGAACAAGACCAATGTTCACAACATTATCTTCCCTGGAATCCATCCTGGTCACCCTAGAAAATCAAAACATCCCCATGTAAAATAGATTAGTGTTGAGGGGGTTAGCCAAAGGGCCCCGGGTTTGTTTTTGTTACTTTTTAACATGTGAACATGAAAAAGGAATATTCTTGTCTTAAGTGGTTTGTCACAGTAAAACAGGAGTCTGAGATTATATCATAAATACAGCAATTTCACTATCGTACACGTGATAATAGCAATTCTGAACATTTATAATGGAGAGGGCTGGAGATGTGATCTCTTGCACATTCATCCAATCAGCCTCTTCGTTAGTTAATGCATCAATTATTTATTAAGGTCCTTTCCTGAGCCAGGCCCTCTACTGGAATGTCTGTACAGAGAGGAATCTATCCGAATCCCCACCCTAGAGCAGCAGATGGTCTGTTGAATGGGACAAGGAAGGGAGCAAGTTATATAAACAATAACTCTCAGGCATAAGCAGAACTGAAAAATGGGTATGATGGGAGAAATATAAGCAAGGAGACATCAGGACTGGTCAGTGTCAGGAGAAATGTCCTCTACATGGAGTCTTGACCAACACATAGTTTTCCTAACTAGCCTATGGTAGATGGCTGAGGTTCAAACAGAACACAGTGTATATTCTTGCATTCGAAGTCATTCTCAAGGGTTCAAAGGAAGAACTAGAAAATGACTTGCAGAAATCAAAGAGGCAGATACTAAAAGATCTGTGTGCTTTTTATCTTAGGACGTCCTAAGTTTTAAGGATTTGGGACCTTTTGTCCAAACAGAAGTCCTACAATGCCCTAAAGTTCAACATTGAAATAAGATGCCACCAAAAAATCATGTTTAGATAGACCTTGGAGACTTCTTGCATAAATGCAGTTTTCCTGGAGCCTTGCCACAGAGTCCCACCTCCACAGGCCTTTGCCTGTCTGCTGTAACCAAAAAATGTCATTTCAGATGACTAGGACGTTACAGTAGGAAGTGTTGAACTCTGACCTGACCTTGACTCTTATTCAAGCTGGGTCTGAACCCAGCTTTTCTCATGTGCAAAACATGGTCATTGATGCTACTACCTAGGTTATTGGGACAATGAAATGAAAAGGGGGTCTCATAAGCTTTGTGTGGCAACACACACCTCATAAGCTTGATATCCCAGCACTTGAGAGACAGAGGGGTGAGGGACAAGAAGTCAAGGTCATCCTCACCCACACAATGAGCTCTAAGCCAACTTGGGCTTCGGGAGACCCTGTTCTACAAATGAATAAGCAAACAGAACAAAAGAAAAGGAAAGAAAGATAAAAAAATAAAAATAAAAGGACCTCCAAAGGTTTTAGGAATCTCTGTTGCCTGATGGACAAAAGGTAAGTCCCAGGCTGTCATAGATGTGTGACCACCAGTGTTGAGAACTATACTGACCAGCCCCACTACCCACTGTGGGTTTGATCCTCTACAATTCATCTAACTCTCTGAGTCTCAGCTTCTTCCTCTGCAAAACAGAGTTGACTGTGATGTCTCCTTCATGGTGTTGCCAAGGGGAGTTAATGCGAACATCACTGTACCTGCCAGGCATGTTGGGTAGTGAATTGCTTTAAAACTGATTGTGAACACAAAGCTCTCTTATCCCTCCACCTAGTCTCCGAGTTTGGGGCTACCATTCTCCCTTCTCTCAGAGCCCAACACCATGATTGACACATAAAGACAGTTGAATGCTTCTGCAGTTGCTTTTATTTCCAGCCTTCCACCCTTTAATCATTCTAGGTTTTTGTCTAACTGCAAAAAGAATTGACTGTCCTTTCAGAAATCTAAATAAACCAACCAGGAAAAAAATATTCTAAATCATTTCATTTTATATATCTATTTTACTGGGTAGACCAACCAGGTATTAATCCATTAGGAGCTACCCCAAGGGAGCAGAAAAGACCTTCAGCTTCTGCTTTACTAACCCAGCCTGGCTTGCTCCAGTTTATCCAGCCAAATGGTGGGGCTGTGGCTTCTGTGCATTAGGGTATTAGACAGTGTAACCTGGGAGGGATGCATCTTTAATAAAGCTTCATCCCCCTGACCCCACCAAGAGGAGAACTTTGGAAAAATAGGGTGAGATCCACAGGATCTCACAATCCACAGGCTAGGGGGACAAGGACGTAGGGAGTTGGGAGTCATACCTTGGCATGTGTGTTGGGGGAGGGCATATGTTTCGCAGTGACCTTAAGAGATAAATTTAGTGCTGTGTCTGCTCCTGACTTGCTTTCTCCACCATCTGGTTCCCATATATGACATCTACTGATTGTCTTTAGACCCAAAGGCAAAAGGTCAAGCTAAGCTAAGGGGTCCAGAGTCAGGCTCTGAAGTTATAGCCCTGCCCTAATGTTTCCCCACAGGGATTGTCCGCTCACAGCTAGGCCCTGGGATAAAGGAACTATGACTTCCCTCTGGAACTGCTAACTAATGGGAGACACCCTCAGATGGCTGAAAGAGGGTATCTGGGGGTCCTTTGAAAGCCCTTTGGAGACTGTGGTCAAATGTACCTGGGGGAAGAAAGAAAAGGAAGTTCCTAAAGAAAGATATCATGGTCTGTTAAACCCCTGAAAATGGGGGAGGGGGGATTGACCAATAATGGTAAAAATCAAAGGGTCAGCAGGTTTAATGTGTGCTGAGGGCTACTCTCTGCTTCCAAGATGGCAATCTTTTGCTCTGTCTTTTAGAGCTGATGATCCCATGTCCTCACATGGCAGGAGAAGGGATGTAAGGGCCTAACTGTCTCCCTGGTTTTATAAGACACTAATCCACTGATGAGGGCAGATCCCTCATGTCCCAAATACCTTCCAAAAGTGCTACCTCTTAAAATTGTGGCACTGCAACATTAACTTTAAATATTAATTTTGAAGGACGCAGACCTTCAAACACCAGGGCAAAACCACATTTGGGGTACATCTTCAAAGGTGAGAAAGAGTTCACCAGACAGAAGAAAGCAAAGGATTTTCCGAGGGGTGGGGAGGGGTGAATGTCCCTGGAATTAATCCACAGCATTTTAAAAGTAAAGAACCCAATGAAAAGATAACCAGGTAGCGCAGTGGAGGGGGTGAGGGGATGGCAGTCTACACAAGGGCTCTGAGGCAAGTTCAGTGGGACAGGAACAGTGAGTAAGATAGAGACACTGGGAAGAGATAGATGTGAGATTGATGGAAGTTCTAGGCTCATTCAGGCAGGCTTGTAGATCTTGTTCCTAGGAACATGCACTCAATACTTCAGAGAGGTGAGGAGACCAAACCCCAGATGGAAAGTCTAAATAAGGCTCACCTGAAATATCCCTTAATTTAGTCATTGAATAATCATCTATGGCATCGTGACCAGGTGTGTTCCATGTGGAATAGGAAATTGTGCTTGACCTTGAGCAGGCTTATTTTCCATTGCCCTTAATTCTTGCCTTCCACTTAACATCCTCCTCTCAGAAGATGTCTATGTCCCAGGCGCTGTTACTCAGATTCTGCCTGGCCGACTTGCTCCAATGCCTTCTGGGAAGAAGAGATTAGGAAGATAAGTTTCTTGACAGGTGGGAGAGTTCTGTGAGGTTGAGTTCATCAGGTTAGGATTATTCCATAGCAGGTAGTACCCAGCAGCAAAATCCCTCATATACAGACTTCCAGTCTGAGAAAACCATTCTCCCGTGCTGCAGGCCACAGTCCAAGATGCTTAGAAGACTGAGGCACAAGTGCTCAGGCATGCGCGCGCGCGCGCGTGTGTGTGTGTGTGTGTGTGTGTGTGTGTGTGTGTGTGTGTGTGTGTGTGTGTCTGTCTGGTACTGGGTGGTGACATAAGGCTCTGCAGTCTCAGAATATGTGCTTTCTGCTCCATGCACATGTAGGTCTGGTCTCAAGTGTGCATATTACATATGTCTGTATCCTTGAGCTCCCCAGTGCCCCTTTGGTGTGCTGTGTGGGATGTGCCTTCGAGATTTCCCTTCAGGCTCTATTGGTTCTGAGAAATGCAAAAGCCCTGCCTCACCTTGAAAACTATCCTGTTGTTTGTGGTTTCCTGGTAGTGACAGTGTCGCTGCGCTTGCCTGTCACTTGTACACACATTCTCAGTACCACTTGGGAGCTGTGAACTCGGAGAGTTCCCAAGAGACTACCACAGGCCACCTGAGTGACTCACTAATGGGTCTGTGTGGGGAAAGTTCTAGAAATGCAATTTTAGTATCTGCTCAACTTCAGCAAACTACATCAAGTATCCAGAGTCTGGACGTTTCGCCCTCAGAGGCTGCTGTGATGGGAAAACCCCCCAGATGTCTGCAGCCTGGGAAGGGAATCCTTCCCAAAAGCTCTTGGGAACTCCCTCTAGTTTCCCAGCTGCAAGGAGGCCCTGGTGTTCAGTTCCCAGTCTTTAATCCAGATGTTGGTGATGAGGCAGACTGCCCTGCTGGGTGTGTTTCTGCAGCTGCCAGAGAATAAGCTCCTGGGACATTCATCAGTCACTGTGCCCAGAGATGTTCATTTTCTGGAGGGGGTGGGCAGGCTCAGTTAGAACTTTTGTTTTCACTGACTTTACATCTTTTTGGAAAATGACATCGTCATCCTGTTAGGTACCAGCAGCTCCTAAACGTCCTGCTGCATGTCCTTGTTGGAGCAAGGTGGGACAAAAGCACGCAGTAACATCGGTACTGCTGTTTCCCATGCCTTGCCTCTGCTCACATCTCTCATGGCTACTTTCTCCTTTGCTGTGAGTGACTCTGGGGCACCACAAGGCCCTCACTGACATGCTGCTTTGACAAAGTCATTGTGTCTGTTTTGTTCTCTCATGCTTCATGGGAAGAAGTTATGGAGTGGATCGGTTTGTTTCGCACACCATGTGCCTTGTGCTCTAATCTGGGCCAACAAGATATGGAAGAGCCTCGGCACCATGTATGGCCATGTACACCTACAGTCTCAGCACTTGGGAGGCTAGGGAAGGAGGATTGAGAATCCAAAGCTGGCCTTTCACTTAAGAGCAAAAAGGGGGGAGGGGGAGAAGAGAAAGGACTCAGAAAACAGGGCAGTCTCTGAGAGTCAGGGCCATAACCCCCTTTGAGTTTCCTTCTTTCTGAATGCCAACTCAGGCCCAGATGAGTTCAACAGATTACCCCAGTTGGCCTGGCAACAGGCAATCTTAAGACTTGACATCCAAACCTCTCTGACCATAACTACGTATGCACCACAAAGTAGCACAATCACAGCATCCTCCAAAGACAATCTGCCAGGGCCAGAACAGGCAGATCCAATGGCATGAAGAAGGGGGAGGTTTTATTAATAGAGTCACAAAGCCCTAGGTCCAAATTGGTGAGCCACTGGCCATAGGGTAAACTGCCTTCATCGCTTCACTTCCGTAAGCCTCAGTGGCCTCATCTGTAAAATAGGACAACAGCCTTCTCCTTTCAGAGTGCTGTTGGAAAAATTCAATGAGATCATGTGTGTGAAATTCAAAGCTATCAGGTTTGGCTCAGAGAAAATTATCAACAAATGTTAGTACCCCCTCCATCTGGTAGCTGACGAATTCAATTAACCAGAGCCGCCCATTCCCATCCCTACCCTCCACCCCCATTCCCAAGCCTCCCAGTTCACAGAATCATAAATTTCCTGTCTGAAAAGCAGCTCTATAAATCACCTGGCACGGCCCAAGTGGGGGAACTCTGGCAGGAGTTGGCTCCATGTGTTCTTCAGTCTTGCTGGCTCAGCCTGCGAGCCTTCCTATAAGTAGAAGGATTCCCACCAGCACAGCCAAAAAGAAGGAACGATGCTGTCAGTGGATTCCACAAAAGGGCTAATATTAGCCAGGCAGGAGGATGGCTATAAGTCTATATTTAGAATCTGTGTCTTCAGCCCTTTTGGATGCAGCTGAGTTGGGGGGTGGGGGGAATGGGTATTTACAAGAAGCAGACATGGCAGCTGGGCCGTGCCTTCCTTTCTCTCTTGGAAGTGGGCAAGAAGCACAAAACAGGCCTGCTGGGGAGGAGGCAGATAGTAGAGTGTGCCTCCATAGTAGAAAGAAGTAATATCACGGCAGAAGCCTTGGGGGAACTCCAAAATTACTGAAATTGGCCAATGGGAAGGCAGAAGAGTAAGCTCTTCTTTGAGTTGGCACCCAAAGAAGGATGTCCCTGGCTTTGTCCCGTAGATGCTTTGGACGGAGGTAACATAGGGCAGTGTACCTAGGTCAGAAGAGAAGCCCAGGGACATGTGTCTTTCACAAGGCTCTTGGCATGTCCTCTCTCTCACATGTCACCTCCTTGTCCTTGCTCTTCTTTCTCCACCACTGTCTACACACTGTTTGTCTCCCTGAGGCCCTTCTGGTCCTTCTATGCAGATTAAATAGAAATATATACTTCTACCACACAGGTAGAGTTCTGTATCCAGAAAGGTCCAAGGCAGAAAGGGTAGAGGTGTTTTAGGGTCTCCCTTACTCCATAGTGTGGAGTACAACCTGACGACCACATGCAGAGGCCTTGATACTCCCCTATAAGAACCAAGTCCACCTGTGCTCCCTGCCCCCCTCGTCCTTATCTCTTAAGGAGACTTCATGACTGAATAGAGTCTCCTGTGGCCTGATGTCTGCCCTGGGTTCCACTCAGCTGACTCTCCGACGGGTAGAGATGGGACTAGTAGGAGAAGGAGACACGAGAGTGCTTTCCCACCGCATCGGGGTTTTCTACCCTTCAGATGAGGGAGGTGAACCCGATGATCACCAGGCTCCCTGCCTTGCAGTCTGTTTATCTGTAGACTTTTAGGTGGCATAATGAGGAGATAATCAGAAAAGCATGTGTTCCCCACCCTCTCCCAACTCCAATAAAACCCACATGATCCCAAGAAAAATAGACATGACTTAGGGGTTTTCACGGTCTGGTGTTTCTTCTCATTCGCTCCCCTTTCTGGAATCTTAGGCAGGCCCAGAAAGCCTGTCTACACAGGATGGGAAGGATTACCCATCAGCCAGGGAGAGCTGGCTTCAACTACTCTCAACCCTCAGGCCATGTCTGAAGCTGTAGCTCGGGGATGGGCCTGGCTAGGCAAGTTGCCCCCTTGAGAGGTGGGAGACTATTTTCCTTGTGTGCCGCCCTTTCCGTGTGTGCTCTCTGCCATCATGTCACTGTCTTATATGGTTCCTGGAGCACGCTGTCTCTCTCCCTTTTTCGTCTTGGTGCTCTGTTCTCTTAGTTGGTTTGCTTGCTTGCAGTCCGCAGGCATGGTGCTGTCTCCCCTGCAGACTTCAGAGCACATGGCTGGGCTGGCATGGGAGCAGGCTCACCCCTCTTAGCCCGTGGGCATTTTTGACACATAAACAAATAACTCTGAGAACAGCTGATGTTTCTCAGGTAAAATGTTTGCATGTGGTTTGTATCTGGGATGCAGACACACACACACACACACACACAGACTTTAGAGAATTAGAAACACAACACGCACAAATATACTGCTCACACATGCCTGGCCCCTAGAGACAGCTCTGGGAGCTGTTTGTTCTTGCAGATAGATTGAGAGTTGGTGATTTTGAGAATCAAAGAATGTCAGGGCTGGGAGGAACATAGGAGATTTTTCAGTCAGGGGATTTCAAACTTACTGACCTCCATCACCCATCTTCAAAGAGAATTTTAGAGGGACCTGTGAGATACAAAAGAGAAAAACAGAGGTGTTCTGATAAAGTGGGGAAGAGGAAAGAGGGGACGCCTGGACTCCACTGAATGCAGTGTGAAAGCCAGAATACTTAACACCCTCCAGGGAACTGAGGCCGGAGGAAAGTGTCACACGGCAATTGAAGGATGAAGCCAAAAATGGAGCCCAAAGCCACACCGTGGGGAAGGATATTTCACAACTGAACTGAGATGGAAATATCATTGACTTTTGGTATCTGTCGTGGATCAGTTCCAGGAAGGTCAAACCATGAATAGTCGCAAGGGCTGAGGACACACAAGTGCCTTATATAGAGCGGCATGGTGTTTGCCTGTAACCCAGGCACTCCTTTCAGGGTGCTTAAAATCATCTGTCATTTGCTGAGCAGTCCATTCCAGTATAAGAACAAAGCACTCTCATTCTCTCTTTCTCTCTCTCTCTCTCTCTCTCTCTCTCTCTCTCTCTCTCTCTCTCTCCCTTCCTCCCTCCCTCCCTCCCTCCCTCCCTCCCTCTGGGTGTGTGTGTGTGTGTGTGTGTGTGTGTGTGTGTGTGTGTGGTGTGTTTACATGTACACCATGGCATGCACATCCAGCTCAGAGGTCAGTTTTGTGGAGTTGGTTCTCACTTCCCACCATATGGGTCTTGGGGATCAAAGTCAACTTGCACCCCTAGCCACTGATCCTTCTCCCCTGACTTTTCCCGTATATTTTTAATCATTGGCTGTTCGCGCTTCACCTTACGACTTTCCACTGTGTGTCAAACCAGCCATCTTTCCACTATACTGGTTGCCATGGTTTTGTATGTGAGTCCCCACCCCACCCCCTCCCCCCACTGGTTTTCAGCGGAATCACCCAACAACATAAATGGAAGTGTGAATATATCAGTTTCAAATCATTCTGCTCCCCAGAGGAGGGATGGACATGGAGGCCCCACCCCCTCCACTTAGTTAGCTAGGCTCCCCACTTCCCTATTTGACCAAGATGTCATCGGACAAACCATGAGAGACAGAGGGGGCTACTTTAAACAAAAGAACACCAGAAACTGCCATCAGGTAGATACCTTCAAAAGAGCAAATCTGGACCCTATTTCCTGGACCCTTTAGAAAGACATTGACCTTTCTATGACAAGCAAATAAAAGACCAAACCTTCTTCAGTCAGGCAGGTCTAGAGTTTGTCCTCTTGGCCTCAGAAATCTGAGAGAACTACCAGGTTGGCACCATCTGCAGAAGCCCCCCATGGAACTTGGGAACAAACATGGTTCCATATCTAAATGGGGAAATCCTCCTGCCTATTGTCCTTGACCCCTGACCCCATCTAATGTTCACTTCTGACCTACTGAAACATTTAGTAGCTAAGGTGACCCTCACTGGCATCTCCCCCTGCCTGTAGTTGCTTGCTTGGCCATCTCAACCTTCTGACCCTACTGATGCCCATCTCCCCTCCAGCTGAATACACCAGAAAAGTTCTTGGTTTGCTGCCACTGATGGGCTCTCTTATCTTGTTATTTGGATCTCCCAGAGCTGTGCTGACCCCCTACCCTGCAAAGAGCAAGGCTCTACCCCACCCTCAGATCTTTGCATGGGTCTCTCTAACCTGCTGACATTGAAGTGTATTGCTGGCATTAAGTCCAATAAGTGTATGCCTGTCAGTTTGATTCTCCACATGTTTGAGGAGTTTGGGATGAGGTGCATGAGGGAGACACTGATGGACTTTGGGAGTCAGCCTGTAGGGGTAAGAGCCTGGTGGGGTTGGACACACGGATCCAGGTTCCAGCTAGGCTCTGTCACGAGCTGGAGGGGGAATCTTCACATTGGACTGGCTATTTCTTTCGCTCAAAAATTAGGAATAGGTCTGGAGGATGGGGGAGGCAGATGGTGAGACACAGGTCAGCTTGGTCTACAGTGCAAGTTCTTGGGCTATGTAGAAAGATCCTGTCTCAAAAAAATAGGGAATATGCTAAGAAGGAATCTTTTTAAGACTTTGAGATATTTATTAAAGTATTGCAGAAGAGTTGCTGGTCCACAGTGGGGACTCAGTGAATAGCCATCCCTTCCATCTAGATTCCAGAACACTGTGATGCTCAAGACCCCTGACTCCATGTCATGTGACCCAGATCTAAGCTGGACACCTCCACTAAAGAGTACTGCCCGGGGACACTACAGAGTGAAGGTGTGAGTGGGTGAAGGGCCTGTGCTTACCAAATGCCTTTGATCCGAGGGCAGTAACTTTCTGGTCTCCAAATACTTTCATATTGAGGTGATTTCCTACAGCTGGAGGCTGTCATGGCTTAGGTGGCATTGCTGTAGGAATTTGCTGCCTTTAAAGAAGGTCTTATAAAATAAAGCTAATAATAACTAAGGACGTTATCTTGTGGTTCAGGAAATTGTAATTGATGCCACCTCAACTGCATGAAATTGATGTAAAGAGCTTCTTGTGGGCCAGGTCTTGTGGACCAGGACCTATTCTGGACCATGTTACACCACCCATTGTTTAATCTGTAGAGCCATGATGGATGGCAGGGATAGAGAGCCTCACTCATTAGATGGGAAACTGAGTCTCTAAGGAGTTAAGGGACTTGGCCAGGACACAGATTCATTAAAGGGGTAGAACTGGAATTTGAACTAATGTCCTTCTCTTGTGGGTAACTGTGTAGGTGAGGAACAACTTATTCCTTTTCCTTTTTTAGAGCCAACTGAATAGACCTACATGCAATGCCTGAAGGGGGCTTCCTTTTAATTAGTCAGATCATCTCCACTGACTGCGTGTCTGCTGTATACTAAACATATCCTAGACATCAAAGCTTCTTCTATAAACAAGATATAGTTAAAGCTAAAGAAATCCAAGCAATTGTCATCCATTTAGTATGTGTTCTTAAGAACTGCTAAAATGCTATGGGGACATGTGAGAGATGCCCTGGACCCAGGAGAACCTTCTAGGAGAAGGTGCCCTATGATCTGAAAGTTCAGAGGCATCTGAGTGAGGGGGAGTGGTGAGGAATAGGGACCAGCATGTGAAAAATCAGAGAAAATGTAGCCGTTTGGAGAATCTGAGGACAGCTGAAGGTTCCCATGTTAGCCAAGGATGCCTACTGAGCACTAGGAATGTGGCTAGTCCTCATGGATGTGTACTGTAGATACAAAACACGCATGGGTTTAAGAAACCATGTGGAAAAAAATGTCAAATATCACAATTGTTTTATTTTGATCATATATCAGAATCATAATTTAAAGAAAATATATTTATAAATAAAATTAAAGCCATCTTATTAAAACTAATATACTTTTCTCTTGTAAAAAGTCAACAGAATTACATATATGGTCCACTGTTGTGCCTCACAGTATATTGGGATTTAATCTATCTGGACATGGGAAGTGCCTCAAGGGTTAGAATCTTCGAAATGTAAGTTCGGGCTTAGAAAGTGTGAGATTTAAGATTGGGCTTAAAAAGTGTGAGATTCTGGTACATTTCCTCTAAACTCATTTACTCCCCAAAGCAGCTCTAGAGGTAAAACTTGTTCAGTTTATGTATACGGCTCAGAAAGAGAGATGATGTATCCAGGGGTTCTCTGCTGGACCATGTACCAGTCAGTGCCCACAGAATGCCACTATTCAGGTACAATCTGAGCTCCTGTCTTGTACACGTATTATTTATTCTCTTCACTCCATCCCTGGCTGCCAGCCAGTTGGTGTCATTTCTTTGGTATTTGTTGCTGAAGAGTCATGAAGTTGAGGTTTGGTTTTTCTTGCTTCTTGTTTCTCTTGTGTTACTATAAAGCATCTGGAAGACCAGCTACCTCTCTATCAGTTTTATGAGATGGCCCTTGAAAATAAGAGACTGTACCATGGTGGTACGTCTAAGGGCACTGGTTGGGTAGATTATGCTGGTTCAGGTTTCCCTTGGGGCTTCAGTTTAAATAGTGTCTTCAGCTGCATCCACATCAGTGATGTATGCAGGTCTCTCAGTGGTCTGAGCTTCAGGAGCTGTGGGGTTGATAGCCAGAATACAACCCTCTTAGGTGGGCAGGGCTATGGAAGATCTTGGTCTAGTTCAGCTGACTGCAGATACAGGATGTTGGAGGTTGGGTCACTCCTGTGGGCCCAAGTAGGTGCCCACATGACAACTACATATAACTGACTGGTAGCAGGGACAGGACACCTGACAGATTTTAGTGCTACACTGGAGTGAAGCCATACCAGTGAGTCCCTTCAGTGTCTGTGAGCTGGGTAGGTGATCTCATAGGACCTTTGGGGGCTAACCTGTCCAAGGAAGGCTACTTGGCACTTTGTGAGGCCAAAAACAAGCAGGTGAGAGCTGCTCCTCTGATATCCTGGGCCTGTTTAGAAACAAGTGCTCAGGGTTGGTAATCAGGGAGTTTCATGAATCTTCAGCATGACTTACATTGTAGGGAGATATATTCGGATCAATACCTGAAGTTCTACCTTGTGCAGGAAGGCCCACTGCTGATGCTATAAGGATTTGTGTGCATGTGGGACTATTGGATAACTCTGGGATGCATCTCAACAGACACACAGTTGTATTTAAGAAAGCCCATTCACCTTCACTGTTGAGAAATCCCTGTACTAGAGCCTTGGGGTCTTACATCAAGACTTTAGATGGAATCTAAAAGTTCCTCTTCTCTGAAGAAAGGAGAATACAGGGAGCATAATCAAAGAAAGTCTAGGCAGATCCTTCCCAAAGTAGAAAGGGAAGTGTTGAGATTTCATCACATAACTAGTCCACAAATCCAGACTTCAGAGTCAACCCAAGCCACAGAAGGAGCCGAAAGTGAAATTCATAAGGATTTACAACTAATTTCTGCTGAGACTAGGACTTCACTGTGGTGGGATATTTGAATAGTCTTTTCTTTGGGGAATGGGTATAAATATGGGTACGTGAATGTTTATGGCTATGTAAATGGGTATGTATAGATGGGCTAGGTGAAAGTCATTAACACTAAGTTTAACTGTTAGCAAATTATTTGCCTAAATTTTTAGAAAATAAAAAATAACCTTATTAATTACCCAAGGAATATAGATGACACTCAACTTAATGTTGAGAATATAGGAATGTTTCAAATATTTATTAGATACAATTTTTGAAAGCAATTGCTATATGCCAAGTGCAAGCCAAGAAACACAGAAAGACCACCACAGCAGGAGAAATCACGGTAGGCTTCTTGGAAGAGGTATCTAACAAAACACTAGAGGACTGGTGGGTGCATGTTAGGGAAGATAAATGGAGGGTATTGTAGGCAGAAGAATCATGAACAGCTGGTATAGCTGAACTAGGAGTGAAGAGTGTATTAGAGCAGGACTGGAACCATGGTCAGTGAGATGAATGAAGAAGAGATAACTGGAGAAATAGGATGCAGAATTCAGTGAAACTATGTGCCATGTGTCACAGTTAAATTTGATACAATGCAAATGATATCAAGTCACTTAGGAGAGAAGTATAGCAATTGGATTTAAAGATGATAGATAGATGATAGATAGATAGATAGATGGCAGAGATAGATGATATATATATATATATGATATGGATAGATAGGTACATAGATATATAGATAGATGATAGATAATAGAAAGATAGATGATAGATGGTAGAGATAGATGATTGATAGATACATATATAGATTAGATAGATAGATTGATAGATAATAGAGATAGATAGATAGATAGATAGATAGATGATAGATGGTAGAGATAGATGATTGATATATATAGGTGATATAGATAGATAGATAGATAGATAGATAGATAGATAGATAGATAGATAGATATAGGTAGATAGGTAGATAGATAGATAGATAGATAGATAGATAGATAGATAGATAGATATAGATAAAGAATTTATTTAGCTACAATGCACATAACACATAATATAGTGTTTGTATTATGAGCCTAGGAGCAAAATTGCTTTGGCTGCGAAATGACAAAGAAAACAAAACCGCTGGGGATCATTCCGGATGGTGCACTGCTGTTGTGCCTGCGCTGAGCCCCACTTAGACTCCCTTGTTAACACAGCAACTCTGCCCTCCCTACTCACTGAAACCTTCTTGGAGGAAAGACCATTTCCAGAGTCATGAAGAAGAGGGGAGAAACAGCCTCTGTGGTTCCTGAGGGCCCAGGCAAGAGGAGACACTGTGGGCCCAGGCTGGAGGTGGAGAGGGGGTCAGGGAAGCTGGACAGCAGCATCACAGAGGAGCCTCAGCCTACAGGAAGCCATGGAAGGTGTGGGAAGGACCCTGCTGGGGGCAGAGGAAGAGAGGAGGAGTGGAGGGGCTGGCAGGACACCCACAGAGCTTCAGGGAGAAGAGGAAGCCCAGAAGCAGTTAATCCTGCTGGTTGAATTGTTTTTATAAACGACACTCTAAAATCAAAGAGACGCAATAAAAACACAGTGGCCTTTTCATTAACCATGCCACAGAGGCTCCTTGTTCAGCAGCCATTGTCAATCAGATCTGGGCCATTGTCTCTTTTCCCAACCCCCTATAATTGGCATCTGTCTGGGAACAAACAAATAAATACCAGGCTGGCATTTTAACTAGGGCAGCAGGGAGTGAAGGCCCCCAAAGGCTGGATCTCAAGATAGAGCCCAGCCTCAAGGCCCCACTAGATACAGCTCCCTGGTGGCTGCTGCTCATTTGACCAGGATGGCACTTCGTTTCTGCTTGGGTCTGAAGAAGGCCCTCAGAGACTGTTCGTTGGAAGGCCTTATTTTTGTGTCCTTTCAGGAAAGTCCTGGGAGAAAGAAGTGGACATGTTCTCCAGCTGACTTCAGATACAACCACTTAATAACTGTAATGCAACACTCTTGCCAGATTATAAAAGCCGAAGAAAACTATCACGCTTAATTAGTGATAGCATTAAAGCATTGTGACTAACCAGTAATAATAGCCTGTCATCACACTATTATTAACTACGAGTTTTCGAATAGATTGCTAGCTACCACTTTGGACCACGTATTCATGCAGGTGATTCTCATTACTCATGGCAGCTACATTCTACAAAGTGGATATGAACTCTGAATTAGCAAAGCGCAAACCTTTGCTGCTAGAGGAAGTTGCTGCAGCCTCCGACCACCACCTGTCCATCAACCATCAATGCATAACCTCATTTCTTGTGCGTTTCTATTTAAGCATACCTGATCTAACATATACTTATAAGTCATTTATATTGAACTCAGGTGCGGAAGAAGGTTACATAACACTAAACCATCTCCTTGCATGTAGGAACACTAGACGAAGCCTTGAGGGCATTTTGCTCAGGAAGTCACCGACAGAATTAGAAACATGAAAACTGTGGTACTAAGTAGACTATGACAGAGAAGCAAACTGCTGCTGTATTCAGCTTACATGTGGGGATCACCGTGAGTGACTTTAGTTTTCCCTCTCTCCGTGCATATTGCAAATGTCCTGAGAGTACTTAATGTGGGGTTACAAGCACAGTTAGCAAAGAAGCAAATTCACAAATGTGTTTGAGCAGCAAGGTAAATAGGGTCTCCAGGAATAATTAGGTCTGATTGTATTTCATTCCACTTGGTTCTCACTCTGGCAATACCTCCTGCATTTGGGGACAGTAAGTAAGATTTGGAGAGCTTCAGTGACACAGCCTAACATCTGGGTGGTGGTGTGTTATAGAACTCTAGGATCAGGCGGTACATTATTTTAAAAGTTTTATTGAAGTACTCTTCTTTTACATATTGTTTAGTTACATATTGTCTTTTGTATCAAAACAGACTCATAGAAAGAATCCTTGCAACAGAGATCATATAGACTGCCAAGCCTACACTGTTCACAGCCTAGGCCGTTAAGATCCAGATATAAAGCAAAATGTTTTCCCTCTCTCCCTTCCTTCAACTTCCCGGTTCAGAGTGGAGAAGGTTTTCTTTGATTCCCCATGCCAAGGCCACTTGCAATTTACTTAATTAATTCATTTTTCCCTCTTGAACATTTTAAACACTGGAAACTTTATGCTTTCTTCTTTGCATTAATGTTAAGAAGCTTAAAGCCCAAACAAACTGGAATTCTTCACACTGACATGACAAAAACAGAAGAGAGTTAGGTAACCCAGCAGGTTAAAAGTGCGATCAGTTTGTAAGTTGTGCAGGTGTCTGGAACTTTCCAGTAATGAAGTGTTACATCTGGGACGGGGCCTGGGTTCTGCAGGAATCACAGTCGTCCCCAAGGAGACAAAGCCCTACTTTCCATGAATAACCTTTTTTCTCTTCAGGCAACTCTGATCTGCTGTGGACTTACATGCCAGGTTCTCCAGTATCATTTTTTTTCTCTATAGTAGATAGCTATGGATCTGAAATGTTTACACCATGGGATCAGATACGATAATCTCTTTTACAGAATGGAGAAGGAAGCAGAAGATTGGATACTGGAAGTCAGCGTTGTCTGGCTCCAAAACAGAATCCCGACAGGTTACTCCATCCCCCTGTGTTGTGACTTGAATGTGGAATGTCCCCACAGGTTCAGGCGTTTCTCTCCAGCTTGTAAGCACTGTTTTAGGAGATTTTGGAGTCTTGGAGATGGAGCCTAGCTGATGGAATTACGTCACCACAGCTGGTCCTTGATGGCTATACCTGTTTCTGATTCTGCTCTGAGCTTTTTGCTTCCCGGTAGGCCACCACAATGTGACCAGCTGCCTCCCTCTCCCACTGACGTGGACCAACTCATTCCTGTGGCCATGCTTTCTCTACCATGATGAACAGAGATCCTCCTGAAATAATGATCCAAGATAAATCCTCCTTCCTTACTTTGTGGCAGTGATGAGGAATAACTAGTAAGCCAGGTATGCCTGGCACTAAAAGTTGATCCCATTGTCTTCTGCATTTCCCTCACCACCTTCCTAACTCTTGAGATTGGGGCTGGGGATTGAGCTTTGAGGCACTGTTCATATTGTCTTCATGTTGGGACATTTTTCTTTGGGTTGGAGTAGAGCAGGAAGCACCCACAGAACAGTGGGATGAACACGGGCAGGAACCCTGTCAAGAGGAGACCTTTAGAGACCGACAAGAGCAGTGGACTAGGTGTGTGATGATAGGGCTCTAGACTCTGGAGGAGGGGCAGGGTGAGGGAGGCACATTGTGTCTGGGGAGATGTGGTAGGTTACAGGTTACTGGAGGGTTAGTGGTTATTCCGCGTGGATGGTAATAGGTTGCCTCCATCCCAGTCTGAGAACGGTAGATGAAGGAGATTCAACTGTAGGAGGAAGATGAGGAGTTTGGGCTAGTTACACTGAGGACTGGACTCCTGAAGGAGTCCCAGAGCATCTCTTGTGTGATCAGCCTTCCTCTCAACCTTGTTTGTGTCTCTTAACCTGTGAGCATGTCTATTTTCCCCCACAAAACTTGAGTCACCAAGGGCAGAGAGCCTTCAGATGTATGGCCCTTTTGAAAGTTAGGAAGGTGGTGAGGGAAATGCTGGGTAAGTAGCAGAGGACAATGGGGTCAACTTTTAGTGCCAGGCATATCTGGCTTACTAGTTACTTCCTCATCACTACCACAAAGTAAGGAAGGAGGATTTATCTTGGATCATTATTTCAGGAGGATCTCTGTTTATCATGGTAGAGAAAGCATGGCCCCAGGAATGAGTTAGTCCATGTAAGTGGGAGAGGGAGGCAGCTGGTCACATTAGTGACTATCATGGCTTCAAATGGTTCTTATGAAGCTGGAGAGATAGCTCAGTGGATAAAGTGTTTACTGTGAAAGCCCAAAGATTTGGGTTCAGAAGCCCAGGACCCGCATAAAATGTGGGCATGGCAGCACACATGCCTATAACCCAGTGCAGGGAGCAGACACTGGTGGGTCCCTGGGGACCACTGGTCAGCCAGTCATTGAAGTTATGAGCCCCAGGTTGGGTGAGAGACCCTGTCTCAAAACAATAAGGCGGAGAGTAGTAGAGGGAACACCGAATTCCGTTCTCTAGCCTCCGTATGGACCTGCACAGGCAAATGCACGCATACATGTGCCTTCCCCTCCACTGTTCCCCCTTCTAGATGATTCTGACTGTCTCACCATTCTCTCTGGTCACTTGTGCAGTGACTGTAAAAAAAGTGAAAGTCTTGCCTTAGCCAATTCAAGGCCTCCTTCGTCTCCATCAGCACCAATAAATAGTGGTTGTCACGCTGTTGTTTCACATTCTGAATTCTCTAGTACACAGTGTAAGCTAAGCAGAGAGCTGTAAAGACTCTGTTAAGAACATCTCTTTGGGAACAGAAGCCAAGAGAAGGACCTGAGGAATGGGCTGGGATCCCCTTGCACCTCCTTCTCTGCAGTCATTTTGTGAGGCTCCCCTGAGCCCTGAGCATCAGCTGTGGCAAGGGGTGTCCACAGGGCCTGGGAACTCACAGTGAGCAGTTACTTCATCTACTTCACCCATTCCCTTTCCCTAGACTGAGTTTGTCACAGTGTTTCCCTATTTCCTTTGAGGAGAAAGAGGCTTCTGTTGATCCCATGTTCACTGAACATGTATCAGGCTTCCATCAGGCTTTGGGATTCAGAGAGGACCACCTCTGCATTCAAGAAGTCACAAAGGGACAGAGAAATGGCTAAATGGTTAATGCACAAGTCAGAAGGCTGGAGTTAGGATCCTCAGAACTCACATATATGGGTATATACTCACATAGGTGGGTATAGCAGTAATTCTGGCTTACAAAGGCCGAGACAGCATCCTCAGAGGGAGCCCATTATCATGACTAGGTATATTGGTGAGCTCTGGGTTTATTTGAGAGACCCTGCCATAAAAGAGTGATCAAGGAAGATTTCAGATACGACCATTGGGCTTCCACAGGCACATGCACATATATGCATACACATTCCCACATACATGTAAACATGACATACATGTTATACTACACAAACACATGAAAAAATATAAAATACCATGTGAACTCTTGGGAGGTGCAACCATTTGAGTTCAATGTCTGGATGGACACACGGGGGCATGACATGAAAGATTAGGGGAGGCAGTTTGTTCTGGGTCTTGAAGGATGAGAAGGAGTTCCCCAAGCAGGAAGTAAGAGTTCTCCGAGGCCATCAGAAAGAGAACACCTTTGAAGGAGGCAGTGGGGACTATTCTTGATCATAAGGACATAGCTGTGCATGGTACCATGTTATCATCCTCCCTGAAGGCTGGGAGGGAAAGGACAGAGAATATTGGTGGGCAAGAAATCCTGAAAAAATAATCACACAATATAGATAATTTGTGAGAAAGAAGTAGAATAAAAATAGTCTAGGGCTATATTTTCCAATAGAACTATAGCATTTTTTGTTTGGTTGGGTTTTTTGTTTTTTCAAGACAGGGTTTCTCTGTGTAGCTTTGCGCCTTTCCTAGAACTCACTCTGTAGTCCAGGCTGGCCTTGAACTCACAGAGATTTGCCTGGCTGTGCCTCCCGAGTGCTGCCACCACCCGGCAGAACTATACTCTTTTAAGTTGTCCACTAAACAAAACATATCACAAAAAAAAAATGAAAGAAATGGATAAGATCAGTTTTAATAATACTTGATACATTCAAGTAATTCAAATTTAAATAACACTTTGATATATTCAAAGCACTATTTTAATGTGTAATTTAATATAAATATTTTTAAACAAAATGTAAGGTCTTATTCATAGGTTTAGTCTGTGAAATGAAATATGTTTTTTTATACTTAACAGCATAGATCAGTTTGAATAAACAGCTTCTCATGGCCAGTGGTTATAGAATCAGGCTGTACAAACTTGAGCCCTAAACCTCACTATTCAGCATCATACTAAAGAATTAGGAATGTCTGGAATCCAACTACTCACCCATCCATTCAGCCACCTGTGGACCCAGCCACTCCATGCAGCCACTCATTTACTCATCCATCCATCCATCCATCTACCCACTTATTTGCCACCCACTCACCTACCTATCCACCCAATGACCCATCCATTTTCCACCTGTCATCTACTCAGCTACCCAGCAACCATCTATCCATCCACCTATATACTCAGCCACCCATGTGCCCATTTATCCATTCATCTGTCTACCCATCTACCCATGCACCCATCTACCCTTTTCATCCATCCATGTATCCACCCATCTACCCAACCATCCATTCACCCATCCAGTCAGAACTTACTATTCCCTACATGCTTAAAGTTTTTGGTGGAAAGTCAAACAAGATATGACCCCATGTCACCAGAAAGTAACTACAAGCTGGTGAGCTAGCTACCTTATGTATACTGGGACTTGTCAGCTTACTGGGACTATCAACCTGAAGCTGTAGGCCATGGGGATCAGTTGGTTTTTCCTGTCCCTTGTTCTAAGCAGCAGAATAACCCAGTAGGTATAATACATATCTCTTTGTTCAGGGCTTGGTTCCCTTTATCAATGAGGTTCCTTGTGGGTCCTATGCAGACATTTGTGTTTGGGAACCCTGCATCAGACATCTCTTAGAAATCTCAGATATGGACAAGCTCAAAGCCTGGGTAACCACAGTACAGAGAGTTTGTTTTGGCTAGGGTCACACAGTAGGTCATATCTAACTTCCTATCCTTGATGTTCATTCCAAATAGCACTAAGTACAGAGGGGCCCTCTAAAAGTTCTTGCATATTCATGAGGCTTCACCACACACCAGGAGCTTGGAGCAAGAAGACAGGAGTCTGCAAGGGCTATGTTGCCTCTTCAAGAACAAAGCTCTTGTCGGTTTACCACTCTGGGAAGATTGCCAAGCTCCGGTATTAATAATAATCCCTTTGTATTTTAAATGCCTTATAATTGCATAAATAAAGCATACTTTCTCTTCTTCAATGGTAATGAGCCTTATTTGACTGATTGGTTGATTAATAACACTCTAATTCCTCCAATGACAAAACACAAAGGCCAAAAGATGGATGTAGAGCTTCAGTGGTTTGGGATGGGAGAGAATCATTCTGGCTGATTTCTGCAGCTGCCTAGGCAGCTCAATGAGAAGGGATGGGCAGCAGCTTTCTTCATAGTTATATGCTGATAAGCTAAGGATGTAGCCAGCATCAGAGGAGTCCCTGCTTTTCTTGCTTGGATATCAAGGACACCTTTGACTCCACATTATGCTAGGTCCGTTCTCTGAAGACTTAGGGAGAGATTTCAGTGGCTTTGCTTTTTGTTTTATTTTGGGTTTTTTGTTTGTTTTTGTTTTGTTTTGTTTTGTTCTGTTCTGAATTTGGACAGTGTCTCTGTTTTTCTGTGTAGCCCTGACTGTCGTGGAACTCACTCAATAAACCAGGCTGGCGTCAATCTCGAGATCTGCCTGCCTCTGTCTCCTGAGTGCTGAAATTAAAGACATGTATCACCACTACCGAACCAATAGCTGAGATTCTTAAAACTCAAAGATGTTAAGCAACTTGTCCAAGATCACACATCCAGCCCAGGATTAGCAGGAAGGGATTTGAACATTGGAATACATTTATACCTAATACACCAATTTGCTTCTTTAAGTGATTTGTGACTCACTGCATCTCACATTCCTGTTTAAATAATTTTCAGGATTCTATATTGAGGTCTCATTTCCAAAGTATCTCTTCTTGGTGTCTGAAAACACGAGAGGGGGAAGACCAATCTTTGAAGCCACAAGGGCACTGGAGGGAACAACCAGTTTACACTTAAAAATTTGTTTTCAGTTCTAGCCAGGGGTCATAGTAATTGAATCGTCAGAGCTGGCATCTACTTCCTCGGGAACTCCCTGCCCTGAGCCAAATGGGGTTTTTGTTGTTGTTGTTATTGAATCTGGTAATTTTCAAAGAAAGGTCTAGATTGCGCTGTCAGATTCATGGCTGGCATCAGGAACGCAGTGTGGGAAGGAGCACAGATGGACAGCTTCTTTTCTGCTCTCCCAGAAACTCAGGGAGGTAGGCATGGATTCCTGAGTGAGAAGACCAAACCAGGAGCTTCTGAAGGTCGAGGCAGAACTGCATTGACCATGTCCTGGATGAGGCAAGCCTGGACTGCCAGGCTCAGAGTGGGATTGCATCAGCCAACATGGCTACTGACTTCTGATCCGACATATATTCTTCTACAGGGCTTCTCTGTCTCTAGAAACAATCCATCTAGAAGGTTGGGGTTTTTTGTTTTTTGTTTTCATTTTTTTGTTGTTGTTGTTTGTTTGTTGTTTTTTTTTTAGTATCAAATAATCCATCAAGGGCTCTGATCACATGTCAGTCCCATAGTTTCCTTTGAATCCCTGAGGACCCTGCACAGGTCTTACTTTCATCCATTCCAGGGTTGTAGGAAGCTATGTGTTGACAGTGTAAGTCCTTCTGCTTAGGGATTCAGACACCTGCTCCAGCTTCTGTCTCTAGGGTCAAGAAGAAATTTGAGAGGTTGTGGAGGAAGAAGGTGGCTGGCTTTGTTTTGTCAAGATCTGTGCTGTGTTTTACAAGTTTCATCCTCAACCCAGTGTATACTCCCACCAAAGAAAAACACCCCCAAAGCTGCAGGCCTCTATGATCTACAGCTCCAGTGCACTTGCGCTCTCTTGTCCTGCAGCCCCTGCCCGTTTCTCTGTCTCTTCACCCCCAGCTAAGTCCCTCAGACCCAGCAAATAGAAAGAACTGTTCTCCGGTTGGCACTGGCCTGAAGAAACGCGGACCTATTTCCTTAGTACTTCAAGGGTCATAGTGAACACTCACAGAAGTGGTGCCTAATTCATGTGTGTCTATAACCCCTGACCCTGGCCTCTGTGCACTGAGCCAAATAGTGCCGACTTTCCCTGCCCAGGATGGTAAAGGCAGTGGACTAGGGCAGCCCACCCCGAGTCCTGTGTTCAGCACTGAGACACGATGGGGGCAGCTTCTCATCGGCCAGGTCTGGGTTGCTTGTCTTCACTCAGAAATGATCCACCCGTTGGTTTCTCACTCCACCTGCCAGTTCAGAGCAAGCAGGGATGTTGCCTCTCATGTCAAATTGTCATCATCCAGTTATGTATCCATCTTTGAACATGGGCCTCCAGATGACGTAGTTGTTCTTGCTGAGCTGCCCCACTTTCTCCATACTTCTTCCTCTGATTCTAAGAAGGAGGAAGAGGCAGGCTGAGGAAATGTTATTCCGGTAGCCCTGTTGCCCATCTGATGAAGGAGCTTTGGGAAGAGGACAGGAGTGTCCCAGGGAGGGCTGGGAATGATCTGATTTGGATTCTGAGGAGATCCTCAGATCTGCCTATGTAAGGTGGGATCCCAGGAGAGGTAACATGAGGGCAGCCTGGGGAGATATGAGGTGTGCCTTAGGGTAAATAATGCTTTGCTGATGATGAGTGAGGGCTCCATGATGATCCACTGTGTCTTGGGCCTCAGGGAAACATGAGAAAGATCTGGAGTCCATGGATTTCCTGATTCTACAATCTGAAGATACATCCCTTCCTTATTTTCAGTTTATTCTCTTCAAACTGGGACTAATCATAGACATTTAACAGAGTGATTATGAACACCAAAATAATGTAAAAGCATCCACAGTATATTTACAGGAATATAAATGTTATTTACTGAAGGGCTATTGCTATTTGATTGCTGCTGAGATTGAGGTATAAGTGAGACACCCAAAGTGAAACTTAAGGAGGAACTCACAGTCAGGATCACAGTCCTGCAGCAGCACACTGGAGAAGGAGTGCCTCCTTAAAGTTTCCATGGTTTGCCCTTTACTCACTTTATATTGGTCCCAGTTATGAGATTGTATAATGATTAAGAACACTGATGCTTTTAAATGAGATCACATAATACCACAACAGTATATACTTTTACACAGTAAAACAGATGTACAGTTGTGTGTAAGGTATGATATTCTGTCTATTAAAAAGTTGCAACCTTTCACAGGAAACCACAGCCCTCCAGCCACCCACTGTTGAAGGATGAGTAATGGCTGCCCACTCTGTCTCACTAACCTTAGTCTTAACTGTTTCTTGCTATATAGAGAGCTGTTTAACTAATGGGTCTGAGAAGAGATCATAAACAGATCACACTCCAGGGATCCATTCTGAAAAGAGTTTCATGTCAACCCACCTTGGGGTATGGTTACCCCAAGTATGTTAATGCACAACTACATAGAGCATCTCAGTTGTATATTTTTTAAAATTCTTTCCATTGAGTAGCACAATGGAAGAACCTGGTGGTTGTTTAATGAATACTTGGTGATACAGCTCATTGGTATAAGGGCAAATAAATGTATGCGCACATACATGGATGAATGAGTGGATTTACAACTAGATAAAAAAGTAGGTGGATAGATGGATGGGTGTGTCAATTAATAAATGGTTGGGTAGACTTATAGATAGTGAACAGATGGATGAACAGGTAGATGAATGAAGAGATACTTGTGTGAATTTACAAATAGATGGATGGGGTTAAATGTGTAAATAGAGAAATGGGTGGGCAGATTTACAAATGATAGACAGGTAGGTAGGTGGATGCAGGGATCAATAGATAGAGTCACAAATAGATGGACACATGAGAAGATAAATGGATGGATAGGTTGATAGATGGAGTAGATTTAGGAGTAGATGGAAAAGAGGGTAGATAGATAGGTGGGTGGATAAATGGGTGGATGGGTGGATTTACAAATAGATAGACAAGTGGATGGGTGGATGGATGGATGATAGATGAGTAGACTTATTAGTATATGGACAGGTGGGTGGACAGATGGCTAGGTGAATGAATGGATGGATGGGTGGATTTATGAGTAGAGAACAGGTGGGTAGATAGATTGATGAGTAGCTAAATGTCTGGGTGAATGAATTAATGACTGGCTGGCTGGGTTTCACTTTTATAAGTTCCCAAGAAGCAGTGATTTCAAATATTCTGTTTACTGATATTTATGCAATTCCTAGGACTTGGCTCTAATAGACATTCACTAAATATTTGTAACATTTATTACTGAATTGGGTGGGAATATGAGAAAAACTGTATAAACTATGTAGGTGGGTGGGTGAGTAGACATCCATTCACTTTTGAACACCATTCTTTCCATCTTGTAACTTTATATGAGTCATGGTAGTCTAGGGAGCTACATAAGTAACACATTCAGCTCCTTCCTGAACTCCAAGCTAAGCATATGACCTAGCACACTGTAGCTGGTCTGCTGGACCACTTGAGTTTGACCATCACAATTTTGAATGCTCCAAAGAAATGAAGATATGGTCCCTGGCCACATGACTTGTCAGTGGGAAAGCTAGGACTAAAACTCAGTTTCAGACCGCTCGTCTTGGACTTGCTTCTTTCCAGAGGAGATGATTGGCCTGCTTAGAGAAGTGAGGCCCTGGACCAATGAATGGCAGGCACATCATTCTATGACACTGGGGAGTAGATGGGAGATTGTTTGCTTAAAAGAGATACACAGCTTTGCCTGAGCCTGTTTCAAATAGTTGTGTCTGCTGCTAAGCCCCTGAATCAGTCAGCAGACAAGGACTATGTGCCTTGCTCAGAAGCTTGGCTATCTATTTGTGTTTAATGAATTCACTCTCAGTAAAGATCCCCTGGTGCAAGAGGCTGATGGGATTTAGAGGCAGTTAACGCCCCACATTTAGAAACTAGTGATGTGCAAGTCACTTTTGCCTCCTGCAAACTTGGCTCTTCTGAACTAAAGCCTTCCTTGTTCTTGCCCTCTTTTATGGAGGATGGTGGTTGTGTAGAATGGTTGGTGGGAGCAGACTGCATTCACAGACTTGTATTCGAGTGGAGGTACCACTTTATACCAGCTTAGAGAAGCAGCAAGGGGGAGGAAGTTCTGTTTTCTGGACATCGGTCATACCAGGTCATCTGAAACAATACTGAGGTGCACTAACTTACTCCTTCAGCTAGACTGCAGAAGCACATTTTACACATTAAGAAAGCCAAGGGTCAGAAAGGTTATGTAGCCTGTTCAATGTCTGATCATTGGTCACTGGTAACATAATTTCAAAGTTTGTCATTTAAACGTGTGGCAGGACCCCAAACCTTTGCCCTCTCCTCCCCATTGTAAGGGGAATAACTAAAATTCCAATCACCCAGTCTGTCCCAGTAATCAAGTAAACCCTCATCGTCCAGGTACAGTAATCAAATGAACTCTCATCTTCCAGGTATTGTCAAGAAGAAGCCCTAAATTTTTCACATGAGCTGGCTGTTTGCACCCATGATACTTGTGGATTCTCAAATGTCAAGACTTTTGAACATTTGCCAGTTTCTCAACCCTTCTAATTAAAACCACATTATCCATGATGATTCTTAATGATAGCATTTGTGGAGTTTGGATGTTCTCTGTTCTCGAGTTCAGTGTGAAATTTTCCCAGCTGAACCATGGCCTTGATAACAGGTCAGGTGGAGATTCTACATGAACTGCTGCAGTCGTCTATGTATTCCCTCTCATTCTAGAAACTTCTCTTTGGGGAGACTTAGATTGCCTGGCAAATTGTTTGGTAGCCCGTGTGTCAAAGACTCAGGTGAATTTTTTCTCGTGTGTTATTTTAATTGTATTGGCTACGGATCCCTCTCGCTTCCTGGGTACAGGTATGACGAAATAAATAGATTTATTTCAATGTGTGCTGGCCATGGTTTCCACCAGGCTGCACAGAGCCCACTGGTGTGTCCTTTCCCCTAACTGAGACTCTTTGCACCTGCAGGCTTTGAGCAACAAGCCTGACAGCTAGAGAGCAGCCTGAGTAATGGGTCTATGAAAGTTCACTGAATTATTTTTCTTACTTCAAAATAAGTTTGAAACCACCAAGAAAATAAACTCTTTAAGAAATGCTACATTCCTTTGGGGAATAACATACAGTCTAGAGGCTGAAGACTGACTGGCCAGGACCACGAGTGCCAATTTCATAACAGAGGCCTGTTCCCTTGGTTCACTGGCCAATGGCTGCTATGACTGGTCCTTGTCTATTTTTCCAGCCCATCTCCCATCTGGATGAATTTCATGCTTAAAATGCTGGACTTTGGACATCCTCTGTCATCATCCCTTGCTCAGAACCTTCTGTGATGGCTAGTTCTATGTCAACTTGACACAAGCTAGAGTTATCTGAAAGGAGGGAACTTCAACTAAGAAGATGCCTCCATAAGATCCAGGTCTAGGGTGGTAATCCTGGGTTCTATTTTTTAAAAAGGCAGGCTGGGCAAGCTATGATGAACAAACCAGTAAGCAGCTCCCCTCCATGGCCTCTGCATCAGCTCCTGCCTCCAGATTCCTGCCCTGTTTGAGTTCCTATCCTAACTTCTTCCAACAATGAAGAGCAAGCAATGTGGAAGTGTAGCCAAATCAATCTTTCCCCCAAATTTGCTTTTGATCATGGTGTTTCATCCTAGCAATAGTAACCCTAACGAACACACTTCTTCATTAGCTCTGTAGCTCTACCATGGAAATTCCAATGCATCCTTTAAAATGCAGCCGTTTTCTCAAGCAGCCTTTGCCGCTGGTTCTGACTAGACAGAGTCTGCATTGGACTCTCACTGCTCACACTGCAATCAACACAGATTTCCTGTCTTGTTTTGCTTATTTTGGCTACTACTCAATGGCCTGGAGAGATTCGTCCTTTGGTAATTATGCAGTGACTAGATGGATGCATGGATGGATGGATAGATGGATGGATGGATGGATGGGTGGGTGGGTGGGTGGATGAATGGACAGATGGATAGAAAGATCTGGGCAGTTACCTACATGAGCTGCTACCCCACTGCTAAGTCCTATCCCCATAGTGTTCTGGAGTCCAATGATAGTCATGAAATCTGAAGGTAGCCCATGTGAGACTCAGCATCCAGTATGTGACTGGGATGGGAAGTGAGCAGTTAGAATCCAAAAGATAAGACAGTGAAAGGCAGGATTCTTTGGACATCTGGAAAATATGGCATGGCCACTCTCAATGACCCACTTTCTGCATACTTCCAACTCTCAGAGGGAGCTTCCCAGTAGTTCCTTCATGGTTGGCAGCATCTTGCAAATTCTGGCTGCCTGCTTTGCTTTCACAGCCACATAATGAAGCTGTCAGATGCCATGCACTGGTAATAGGCTGTAGTGGGTAGCTGTTCTAGCTCTGACCTTGAAGCACGACCCCTAGTGAGGTAACAGGTAACTGTTATATCTACCTATGACCTTGAAGTACATACCCCCAGGGCATGGCCACTCGGGACCCTTAAGATCTAGGATG
The DNA here is from genome assembly GCF_004664715.2 of Peromyscus leucopus. NCBI lineage: Eukaryota > Metazoa > Chordata > Mammalia > Rodentia > Cricetidae > Peromyscus > Peromyscus leucopus. The sequence goes on along the minus strand of NC_051063.1, from coordinate 108,769,627 downwards.
CCCATATGCAGCTCTCTTTGCCTCCTCGTGATATTAGGTGCTGAGATCTTAGACCAGGCAAATCAGCATGGGACATAGCTCAGCTTTCCTGGACCCTACGATAAATCTCCCATGGTAGTGAGTTAACCCCCAAATAAATTCTTTTGCTCATTAAATAGACTCTATGGATTTCTCACATTAGTGGGCAGCCTTCACTTTGGTTCCAGCTCTGCCAGCTTCTAATATGCAACTTAGGCAAGTCAGATATCTTTTTTGAGAGTTTCTACACCCCTGGAAAATGAGGCCATTGAACAAGACAATAGGGTACATTTAGAAGCTGATAGCATATTCAAATGAGGTTGCTGAAGGGTTTAGTGAAAAGCAGGGTATCCAGACATGGAGAGTGATGCAGCTATCCAAGACATTTCCATAAAGCATGATGTTAAGTAGAGAAAACAAGCCCTTGCAAAGCCTATAGCCTGTTTGGCAGGCATGTCCAACATCACAGCCCACTATATGTGGCCAAGGATAGCTATGAAAGTAGCCTAACACAAACTCATAAACATTCTTGAAATATGACTCTTTAACTTTTAACTCAGTTGCAGAGTTCTCAAGCAGGAACTCTGTAGATAACAAGGATGTCTAGTAATGTCAAAAGTCTCTCTTTCCCCCTCCAAAGATGGAGCCTCCCATTAGCTAGACCTAAGCAGAGGTCAAAGGGGAAGGTCTGTGTACTGCTGGAAGCCACTAGCACAGGAAGGGTAGAGAAAGGAGCTAGAGTGCAGTGGGAGCACACCCAAACCAGCGAGGTCTGAGCAAGGAAGGTTCCCAGGCGGGTCCCTTTCTCCCTTAGTTTATCAACCCCTCCACCCGGACAAGAAAAGGGACCAAAGACAAGATCAGAGTACTAGGAGAGTTCTTTATAGGGCTTCACAAGAGTGTGGTAAGGATGAAGTTGAAATGGGAAGAAAGAATAAAGGACTTTTAATTGTGATTATCTGTGGATTTCTTTTATCCACCTTATCTCTCAGAGCCAGTAGCTGGGGTCATTAGAACCTCCTGCCTCCCCTAACCGTGGCGTGGCTCTTAAATGGGCTGAATGTACTTCAAAGGTGCTTTTGTAAGGAGCTGTATGCTGTCGTTTTCCATTAATTTTAGCTTTATTTTTCCATTTGATCTGATGGAGTCAAATGAACTTTGATTGCTCAGATATCCCTAACTGGTGAACTAGGTCAGCCTTTCCAGGAGTTCTTTGAAACTTTTCACATGTATAAATAACTTCCTCCAGCAGATTCTGGGCTCTGCAGGAGACCTAGCTGCCCTGCAGGGATGTATGGGAGATGGGGTCCACCTACAGCCTACTTCCATCAGAGAGCTTGGCCCACCCACAGGTCTCCCTGAGTACCAGGCACTTACTGGGTGCTGAGGAGGGAAGGGATCCATGAGGCTACACATGTCCCACTGGGAAATAACAGCAAGGACCCAAGGAGAAAAGTTAGCAGGCACCTTACATTTTTCTTCTGAAATCTGCCTTCCTGCAGAGGGTTGGGGGGAGTGAGCAACCCAATGTGCCCATCTCTCTGTCATGGTTTCGAGAGATTTCCTGTCACCTGTGGTCCTTCCCAATGATGCTTCTTAAAAATTGGTGGGTATCACTTGTTAGACCTTTCCTGCCACTGTCGTGGAATCCCAGGACAATCTGTCATTGGGAAGGTAATGTCTCTGAAGGACTAGGAGGACACTGCCTGTCTCTCTATTCTTCCCCTGCCTCATCCCTGTTGTTTCTTTTACTAATTATCCCTTCCCATTTAGAACAAAAGCTCCCTGCTGGGAAGCTGTGCCCCACCACCACCCTGCACACACACACCCCCACTCCTGTGCCTGTGCCTGTGCTGTGCCTGTGTGTGTGTCCTTGTCCCTCTTACCCTCTGCTGTTCCACATCCTTTTCATGACAATAGAACACACACTATCAACCCTTCATATTATAGTATGTCATTATATTTGTTAGTCTTTTTCACTGTGTGTGAGGGTATGAAGAACGCACACATAGTCTCATTTCCCAAATAGCTCCTGTGACGTGAGTGGGAGAGGTGCCTGGTGGGAAAGTGCAGAGTTCAGAAGATGTACTGGAGCCCATGGTGACTTTGACTCATCCCCATGGTTGCTTGTCTCCAGAGGTGACCATTGCTTCTTCTCATTCTTCCAGGAAAAAGAAAGAAAAGCTAGACCTGTATTTTATTGATACCATAGAGGTAATTTTGTCCCCTGCTTTACCTTAATGGGGTGGATGGGAGCTTGCTCCCCAGAGTTCAGGCGCTCTCTGGAGTTGTGTAATGCTTTTCCATTGTGTGAATGCACCTGAAGCTGTTCTTTGCCCCCAGACATGTGCATGGTTCTGAATGACGCATGTCACACACAACTCTTCAATGATCTCTTGTGTCATCTGTCTCGGTGCATTTGGTGGGGATGGCTATAACTATCAACTCATCTAATCACTGAATGCATGAACCAAAACACTTGGTGTTTCAGTGAGGGGGACAGCCAAATCAGCCTGCAAAAAGTTTCCCTGATGGCCATCTCATAAGTAATGTGCGAGAAAGCCCCTTCGCAATAGGCAAAGCCTTGGAATTATCATGCCTTTGAATGTTTGCCAACCCGATAAGGATTTTAAAAAAAAGATAACATTTCTTTGTTGTTTTGATCCGTATTTCTTTAATTATCAATGCAGCCAAACATCTTTTCATATGTTTATTAGAACATTTGTTCGTCTCTGAATACATTTATATCCTTTGTTGTGTTTCTACTGGAAATAAGTTTTAAATTATTTTGTGACATCAAATGCAGGATCCAAATCACAAGTATTTTAATGTCATCATCAAATTTATTTTGGCTTAGTTGGAGATGCCAAACCAAAGGGCGCAGGAGGAGGGTATAGATGTCTTTATCTCCTGCTGCTGTCACAGGGAACCCTCTGTACCTCTTCGAGTGGCTCATCACTCCCACACTGAGTAGAACAAGGCGATGAATTATTTAGGATGCCATTGGTTCCAGGGAAAGCTCTACTCATCAGACCAGTCTCTGGCAGCTGCTAAGTACCAGGCGCTAAGGCACGGATCAGCCATGGGACTCTGTGTCGTCCATTTAGATGAGGACTCTGTCAACTGCCCATTGAGAACCTCTAGGGGTCACATCCTTGACACCATCTGCTGGACCATGAAGATCACCAGCCTGCCAAGAAGTCTGACAGGCTGTGATTATTCTCCACTCCAGTGCAGTGTGTTTTCCTTTCCCCTGGCATGGAGGGGATTCATTTTCTGAGCAAGCTCTTTGAGCAGCAGACATCTCATAAAGAGAAATGGACCTCTCAGGGGACCGTGATGTACTGGACCAGACCTCACGTGCTCAGGCCCTGAGTGTGAGCTTGAGTGCCTGCAGGTGACATGTTTGGTCTTGTAGATAAGTTGTTATTCACTCATCCATCTATTCTACAACAAAAGTGCTGAGCTGCAGTTGGCTAGTACATTAAAATTCAGACTTTAGGCCAGCAAGATGGCCGAGTAGGTAAGGGCACTTGCTGCCAAGTGTAATGGCCTGAGTTTGATTCCTAGAACCCACACAATGGAAGGAGAGAACTAAGTATACACACACAAACAAAAACCAGACAAGTCCAGGTTTTAGAAACAGTCTAAGTCTTAATTCTTGAACTTACTTGAGTTACACTGAGAAAATTGCATTGTCCCTTGGGGCCTATGAGGTTTGCTTAAATATAAAAGGAAATAAATTATAAAGGGGTCAGCAAAGTCCCTCTCAGAGTTGTGAAGTTTGTTGAGCTAATCAGCAATTGTTGTCACAATCTAGCTGCATTAATGGGCCATCTCAAAATGCAGGTATTTAAAATAATCATTTATCCCTGCACTTGTGCCTGAGGGTCGCCTGGGACCTGCCGATCTAAGCCAGGGTTACCTCCCATCTTCGAGGTAGATTCAAGTGTACCCCAGAAATCTCTTGTCCTCCCCCTTGGACAGTTGGGGCATGTGGATGCCACATGCAAGCTATAGCAGTACATCTGTTACCGTTACAGTACATGCTAGTGCCCTGTTAGCCAAAGGAAGTTGCATGACCAGGCCCAATACTGAGTAGAGAAACGCATTCCACCATTATGGAGGAGTGCTGGAGTCAAGGCCTGAGGTGATGTGTGGAGAATAGAACAGTTCCACCAACCTGTGCCGCAGGAACTGGCCTCCATAATTGCTCTAGCTTCCTGCCTAACACCAGAGAGAGATGCTCCACAGCATCATTCTCCAGAGCTGGCTGTCGCTTTAATCCAGTTTCCCTTTATTTCTTAGTTCTTAATATTCAGCTACCCTTTAGGAGTATGACATGGAAACAAGACTCAGGTTTTGTGGGTTTTTCAGTGAACATTCTCCTACTGTCTGTCAGTTTGTATGCTGGTTGGCTTCACCCTGTGCCCCAACGCCTGGTTTAACAGAACTGTTGCCATTTCTGTCTGTTCCTATGTACAACATTATGGGGAATTTCCACAAACCTACTTAAAATTTTTATGCCTCTCCCTCCCCCACTCTTGTGTGTGTGGGGTGTGTGTGTGTGTATGTGTGTGTGTATGTGTGTTATGTGTGTGTATGTGTGTGTATATGTGTGTTATGTGTGTGTGTGTGGTATGTGTGTGTGGTGTGTGAGTGTATGTGTGTGTATGTGGTGTGTGTGTATGTGGTGTGTGTGTATCTGTGCACAGATGCCATAGCCTGGGGGTGGAAGTCAGAGAGTCAGTGCTCCCCTTCCACCATGTACCCCAGCACCTTTACCAGCTAAGCCATCTCACCAGCCCCACAAACACATTTTTGAGTTTACCAAATCCCCTTTAATTATATTTAATCTGTAATTTCATTTGACTTCTGAAGTTTAATATAAATGGTGATTTTTTAAAAAAAAAATTCTTGACTCTCACTTGTTTACGTTTCAAACCCTTATGTCTTTGTGGCTAAAAGAGCTTAATGCTGTTTCTCTAATACAAATCTTATCCCTTCACTTCTCTTCTTACTCCATTATTACATGTATACTCTATCAGATCATTTAGTATTTCAAGGGTGTGAGCTCCCATTGTTGTGCCTGTTGATAAAATATGCTTGGGTGAGTTGTAATTTTTGGTAAGCTCATTTCCAGATAATGTGTTTCTTGATTTTGGTTTTTATTGTTGTTGCTGGTCGTCATCCCCCGCGCCGCCCCCCCCCCCCCAAGTGGGTTTTTCTGTATTCAACATTGTCTGCATTCAACACTGTCAAAAGGCCTCTGCAGAGTCTATGAATTACCATGTGCTCCTTACCAACCACCACCAAGGATGCACTGGCTTCTGGCCACTTTTCCCATTAACTTCTTGGGGTAGGATCCCAGCAACCAAACAGTGCTGTGAACCCAAATTTCAGGTTTGTGTGTACCAGAGGCTTCATTTTTCTAATTGTGAGACTTTTTCCTTAACTAATCCCTGAGCAGACACAAGCTTCTTGGTCTCTCATGTTGCTGGCTTCACAGAGGCCTCATGATTGCAAGGAACAGGCCAGGCTTTAGGCAGAAGTTAGGGAATGTTCTCACTCTTGGCTTCGTGTGGCCTGGGGATGTGGCTTGTTCCCCCAGTGAAGGTTAAGCTCCCAGGCCTCTCAGTTCTTAAGTTCTCTGTGTCTCCTACAATTCTGGGCCACCATGGCGCCTGCTTTTTCACATGATACTCTAGGTAAATGTTCCTTATTTGATTTTTTTTCCTTTCTACTTCATTTTGCCTCATGTTTTATAAGGCTTAATAGGAAAGACAATCCACGAATCCAGTCTTCTGGATTGGCCAAGGCCACAAATCCACCACTTACAGGTCCTCAACAAAACTGCTAGTGAGTGGTTCCTTGTATTTTAAGCTTCTTCCCAAGATGTGCCCCCACCATGTGTTTTCCTTAAGTAACTGACTAGCTGGATGCCTACTGGATTTAAAAAGCAATTGAGAATTTAAGCTGTGCCCAAGAAGTTACTGTCTTGAGTTACCTTCTATTGACTGTTGTAATAATTAGAATTTCAATTATTCATTTTCAATTAGAAGTGTGGCATAATCACCATAAATGTCATTAAGAAATTTAATTGTATCTAATGTTAGAATGATAGAAGGGACGTTTCCTAGGAAAACAGACATCCTTAATTAGAAGAGCAAGAGTTACAGCAGAACTTCAGAAAAATGTTGAAAGAACCAGTCCAGTGGGCTGGATTTGAGTGTGTTAAGAACGTGCGGATTAATGCTCCATTCGTGACAGATGTTCCTGGTCCGACCACTGCCCAAAGCAGGAATGGAAAATCACCAGCTATCAGTTCAAATTCTAGCTCTCCCATGCACCTCAAAAGACATAATGCCTGGCCTGTGTCCGGTGCCCTGATGAATTAATTCTATGCTGGGATTGTTTCATTTAGTCTCACGGCCAACTTTCCAGGTATTGCCTCGGATGAAAATCGGGCAGGACACAAACAGGGAGCTGGGAAGCACTGGTGCAGAGTGTTGGTGTGGGGGCTGACTAACTGCACACCAGCGGCAGAGTTGGGTGCTTGCTGCACCCCTGAAGGTTAGAGTTACTGGAACAGTGGCCACACCTGCCTCTCCTGACATCAGACCCTGAATCACCTCCTGGGAGGGCTCCTGTTATGCAGAGAAGCTAGCTTGGGGGATATGGGTGAGTCACTGGGGACTCAGAGTTAGGGAGTAAGGGATCTGCAATTCAAACCTCCACCCTCCATCTTGGGCTTATTGACACTGCATATGGAGAAATGAGAGAAATTGGTATCAGTTTCTCAAATAAATAAAGTGTGTGGATTCAGGGGTATGTTGAGGTGACTGGGCAGCTGGTGATATAATTCCTTTTGGGGGAATTCATCTGATGGAGTCTTCTGGGCAGATAAATGTAAAATAGGGCATTATGCTTGACATAATGAAGTTTAACATATTTAATGAATAAATCAATTCATTAATGATTTAGTGACTGGCTGGGGGGGGGGGTCACACCTTTAAAAGACAGACTGAAAGTGCAATAGAAAATTCACAGACTAGCTTTGGGATTAGAGGAACCTGTGTTCAAATTATACTTTCTAGCTCTATGGCTGTGGGAGAGTGGATCCAATCCCTCCGTGCCTCAGTCTCCTCATCAATAAAATGGTCCACCCAGAAGAGGCCCTGCACAGAGTCAATACTAGACAAAAGCTCCTGGTTTATTGTAAACACTCAGATGACACTTGTGCATAATAATTGTCACTGCATTATGTTACAGTTGTGTTAATGAGAATGAATACAAATTGGTGAAGACCACGTAATTAGTCAAGGCCTTGTGTAAACACCTCTATAAATTGTGTAACCACTGCCCAAAGCAGGAATGAAAATCACCAGCTATCAGTTCAAATTCTAGCTCTCCCATGAACCTCAACAGACATAATGGCTGCCAGGGTGCCTGCCTTGCATCCCAGTGCCCTGATGAATTAATTCTATGCTGAGATTGTTTCATCTAGTCTCATGGCCAACTTTCCAGGTATTGCCATGAAAATCAGGGCAGGGCACAAACAGGGAGCTGGGAAGCACTGGTGCAGAGTGTTAAAAGTAGATCTATAAGTAGGTCACAGGCAGAAATTCTTCTTCTTTCCCTCTTCTTATTCCTGCATTCCTGGAAACCTGGTAAGGAGTGTCTGCTGTCCCAGAGAGGTGATAGAACGTGTCTAGAGTGAGTGGGGTGGAGAAGCAGAACCTTGTTGTCCCACAAAAGGAAGGGAAACAGCCCATTATTCCAAGATTTTTGCTGAAAAGAGGTGGGGGGGGGGGACTGCAAAGAAAAAAAATTGACCATATTCCACAGAAGATGCTGTAGTTTCCATGACAATTAATGGTGTTAAGTATACTTCATAACTCAAAGGTCTCTAGTGAAGATGCAGGAGAAAGGTATGTGGGGTATTTTTTAATAGTGTTCAAAGAAAAAAATTGTTTGCTTAAAATATCCATTCACTGACTATTGGGCAAGAGTTTTATTTTTGAATTCTTGGTAAGATATGCAAAATAATTTCAGTGATAGAGTTATAGGTACAGTTGCAAAATCCCCAACAGGCTCTACCAAGTGAGGACTTCCCTGAAGACATCACACTGTCCTCTACCCCTGGTGGGAATTCTCCAACACAGCAGTCCCCGGCTACCCAGGGTAGTATGGCCTTGTTGTAGTCCATATGGACTCTCAGCAAGGAGAAACTGGTAGGACCTCTACCCTAGCCCAGTCACAAAGGCCACAGGATCAGCATTTAGCTAACTACTATCCCTTTATTAAAAACATCTGCTGTGTACCTGGCACTTCATTGGGATGACATACAGGTGTCCCAGCTGATCCTAAAGGTAGTGGGAAGGTCTCCAATATGGAGAATACTGGGCCTCGGGGAGATTATTGAAGTCCTGCCTTCGACATGAGAGGACATAGAATTCAGGACAAGCCACAACAAAGCTGCAGAGGAGCCATGTCATTTTGGGCTTCTCTGTTTTCCCATAGACAAGAGATCATCTCTATGTTGGGAAGCCAGGCAGCAAAATGAACAGTAAACATAACTGCAGGTGTCACCTGGGACAGACTCATGTTGAATCCTGGCTCTGTCATAGCTAAACCAGGAACATTGAAAATATTCACGTATTTCTACCACTGTAGCATAAATTCTCATTGGCTATATTGCAGTGCCATTGTAAGAATTATTGATAAAGAATATAAATACCCAAAAGCAGATCTGGACCTGCTGGGCCCTCAGAATGTAGCCGCTATAGTGACATGGATTTCTGTGGTTGGAAAGGGTGGATCCTTGCTCTTAGACAGACCCCCAGATGTAATGCAAGATTGTCACACTTTCTACTGCTCTTAAAGATTTGGGTTGTTTCAGTGTTGACAGTTACACGTGATGATGCTAAGGACATTTTTGTGCAAATCCCCTGGGTTTTTAATTGAGGTTTGGGTTACTGGTGTCTAGGCCCAGGGTCTGCAACATCACAAAATAACATCACATTTTTTTTTCTAGAAGTTTCCAGTTTGCTGTCCTGTCTTTTTGCTAATGTATACTACAGGCAGATAGTCCATCCAGGCTCCCGAATAGAGGCCCCTGCTTGTTTTGTCATCAATGTCAGGCCAGTAAAAGTTGTATTGTGCCTGCCATCCTAACACTTGGAATGTTGAGGCATGCCATGAGTTTGAAGCTAGCATGGACTACCATGTGAAAGCCTTCATAGCAGAATAAACAGATGTCATTGAATAAAGTTGTTACAATGGTAGAATGAAATAGCATTTGGCTTAACAAGAGGTAACATTTCATAAGCACCCCATAAATCTGGCCCATTTATCTGTCCCCCTCTTTGCTTTTTTTTTCTTTTTAAAAATTTTCTTTTAAGATTTATTTATTATTATTATGTAATTCTGCCTCCATATATGCCTGTGTTCCAGAAGAGGGCACCAGATCTCATTATAGGTGTTTGTGAGCACCATGTGGTTGCTGGGGATTGAACTCAGGACCTCTGGAAGAGCAGCCAGTGCTCTTAACCTCTGAGCCATCTCTCCAGCCCCTCTTTGCTTTTTTCTGTGGATTATGGAATGAAGTCATAAGTGAGGTTTGATGACTCCACATTCAGAGCCCTTTCAGCATATGAGGTGCCCTCTTCAATGAGAGGGAATAGAACGGGGGTGGGGCTGAGAAACAGCTAAACAAACCAGTCCACCCTGCAGTGGCACAGAGCTCCTTACTCTGCAGGGACAGGTGTGCCTGAGTCTAGCCATCCTCGAGACTTAGTCCAACAGGACAACCTTTGAGGGATCAACAGTCTGAATAGAGAGAAATGCTTTTCTGTGTTCAAGAAGTTTTGAGTGCTTCTACTTGGTGAAATCCAGGAAGGACTTCTGGAAGAGGTGTCTCCTGGGACCTTGCTTTCCCTAGCTCTCTTCTGCTGGAAGAGACCACATCCCTGTAAAGCATCCCCCTCGCCAGGCAGCCAAGGATCTGGGTTACATGTTGCTTGTCAGGTTTCTGGTGTTTAAGAAAGACCCCGAGAGCAGACTTCACCTTGAACAGTGCGTTTCCTTCCCTGCTCTCCCTCCCGCCTCCCTGTAGTCCACTGTGGACACAAGCTTGTGAAAGAGACCACTGTTTGTTTTATAACAGGAGCTTAACATGATTCATCTCAGACTCCCCAAGGACTTTTGTAAAGTTTGGACTGAGTGATAATCTATTTTTTATTAAACTCCAAGACCTAACAAACAGGAGGCTGTGTTCAACAACATAATAGAGCTGATATACTGCAAGGCTCCAGAATCTTCAGACCTCTCCTACTACCACCTGCTTCAGCAAGGAGATTAAAAGGGCTTTAGAGACTTGCTTTACCACCCACAAGGTCCCATCCTTCCCAATGCCACTGACAAAAGCTGAGGGTCTCAGGACAATGGCAGCCCACTTTCAGACCCCCCCAAGAACAATGGTCTGCCATCCTATGCAGAGTCAAAAGGACTGAGGCCAGCATTCTAGTAGAGGATCTGGCTCCCCAACCATCCCAAGAGCTTAGGACTTGGAATGTGGGGAGATAGCTCATTGGGCAATGTGCTTGTCCAGCAAGCATGAGATCTGGTTTGATCCCCTAGACACTATATAAAGATTGTGAGGTGTTGTGTCATGTGCTTATAATCTGAGGGTTGGAGAGACAGAGACGGGGACTCCTGGAGAGAGCTGGCAATACATCCTAGTCACATCAGTGAGTTCTGGACCAGTGTATGACCCTGCCTCAAAACAAAGACAAAAACCAAGGGGAATCTCAAAGAAAATATGAGGTCGTTTTTTGGCTTCCACATGCGTGAACACACACACACATGCGTGTGCCTGTGAGTGTAGGGCTGTGTCTATATTGAGAGACAGAGGGTTGTCTCCTACACAGCATTAGTACTGCCTGGAAGGTTGACATAGCTCAGATTCTAAGGTTCCATCCAAAACTGCTAAGTCATAAGCTCCCGGGGCTAGATCCAGCATTTGTGCTTGAAGGGGCTCTCTGAGTAATTTGTAATGCTTGCTGAAATGGAGAAGCACTTGCTGCTCAAACTGTGGTGCCTGACCCAACAGTCAGCATTGCCTGGGAAGAACGTAAAGAGGCAGGCACCAAATCGGACTCCAAAAGTTAACAACACTGCCAGTTGCCTGCCATGCACATGAAGCAAGGGAAGCATTCCTGTAGCTGCCACTGGGCACCAGCTGCTGAGGGTTAGAGATTTCAGCTAGGCATTATGGGTCTCCATATTTTGATAGGATCCCTGCTTTGGTCTCTGCCCTCTTAGGGGCAACAAGGATTATGAGGTCACCCCTCACACACACACACACACACACACACACACACACACACACACACACACATACACACACGCACTCACACACACACAGCCTGTACTACATGGGAGAGCCTCACTCACCCTCCCTGGTGACAAGGCTCTGCTCCTGCACCCACCCTCACCCTATGTGTTGAGGGGTTTTTTTCCCTAATAAAAACCCCTGTTGGAGTTCTCATTCTACCATAGAAGTCCCCATCTGGGTTCCCTTTGAAGTTTTTCATTGTGTTGTGTAAGTTCCTCATTACCCTCTGGTCAGGCACCCCTGGTGACCTTAGTACACAAATCAAGAGTTTCTCCAAGGTCAACTGAACCCAACCCCCAAATCCATCACATAGAGTGCATTTCAGGACAGCTCTTTGACATGACACAAAGCCTTCTCATGTGTGGGGGGACTTTAAGAAAAGAGGGGGGAAAAGATTGCTGCGACCTGATACATGACTGAAAAAGATGCCAAATGACCTTGGAAGCACAGATGCTTCCTACCCCTCCCCTGCATCCCGTGGAGCTGCGATGTGTCGGGCTGAGCCATGCAGAGCCTTCTCTGTGCCCTAGACTCAGGGCCATGACACCAGAACAAAAAGGGGGAACTCTGAATGAGGGGAGAGGAGACTAGGGGATGGTAAGATACAATTCCATGTGTCTCCATGGAGACAGTAACCGCATCCTTCCAGTTCTGGGTCAGGGCCCTAGACAAATAGTGTTTTCCCTCCCCTGACCCAAGAGGATAGTTTTAAAATTCACATTTGGGGTCAGCCTGCTAAATGCATCAAGGGGCCCTCAGACTCTCCAGGGGGAAGGGGATATTAGGGTTCTGAGAATGAAATTCAGGAGCATCTAAAAAGCCTGTATCCTCTGACCCAATAATTCTACTTCTGGGAATCTGTCCTAAGACAATGATCCGAAACGCAGGCGAAGCTGCATCCATACTGGCGATCACTCTGGCTTTGTTTATGAGTGGAAACTGGAAACCACTAAATGCTTCACTTTAGGAGATTGGTTAGGTGAACTGTGGCTGACTCATAGGATGGAGTATTTTGTTGCCGTTAAAAATGATGTTTGCCAAGCTTTTAGTGACAGGGGGAATGTTTCTGGCAGACCATGAAATGCCAAAGGCAGGATGAAAGTTCCCAGAGTTAAAATCTAAGCTACATGGAACAATGACAGAAAAATACCAGAAAGGAATCAAAACAGGGAGACCTGTTCCTACTAGTTCTCTGGGTAGAGGGACTCTGCATAACTTTGTTCCTTTTTTTTTTTTTTTTTTTTTTCCTCATCTTTTTGGATTTCCCCTCTGAATTTGAAAACTACTACTCATCTGCATTAGGTGATTGTCTCAGGCTTGCTTGTGATAAACCAAACAAATATTCATCACTGGTGAGAGGCTAGGCATGGGATGTAACAGCTGCCTTTATCTTCTGAACATACATTGCTTTTGAAATGAGAAAAAATATTAAATAAACATTATTTATCAAATTAAATTCAAATCAAAATAAATAAATAAAATAAAGCATCAGAGCACCCTGTTGGGGATGGCCTCTACTCCTGAAGGAAGTGACTGCCTATTTCCAGCTTATCGTTTTTCGAGGATCTTCAAAAACCAGCCACTGTGAAATTGACTTCTAACTGATCTTAATTGAGATGGGCCCCAAATGCAAGGATCAGAAATGACATTTGAGCTGTTTGTCCCCATGCTGTTTTGTGGATGGTTTCTGTACCTTTCTATGTGTCAAAGATGTCTGTCTGGGAGTGTAGAGGATACACTGGCCCAGGCCCTATCCCTGCCTTTCAGGAATGAATTGAGGGTCCTGCCACACACTGGCAGCAATTTCTGCCAACTCCAAGCAGAGTGGGAGTTGATCTTAGTCCACCTGGACCTGCTTCTAGTGGAGCCCTTCCTCCTTGTCTGCCTGCACCTTGACACTGGGCACATATGCTCCCTTCCCTTAGCATAAATGAGCAGCACATCATTCTAATGATGCTCTACAGGACATGGGCCCGGGGTCAGTGTGGAAATCCCTCAGTGACCTATGTGTTAAGGACTATCAAGTCTCTGCCTCTGCTTTATACCAAACTCCATTAAATATTCTTCTTCTGTCGGCTGATATAGCTCACATGATTTCAGGGGTGGGCCTGCACCAAACTCCCAGAATTTTCTCTACCTTTAGAGTGATCAGTGTTGTAAGTGTACCTTAAAGCAAGCTGCCAGAAGCCTAGAGCAGTCCCACGTCACCCTGGCCAATTTTACCCTGCATGCCATCTGCAGCCTGGCCCCTTTCCTCTGCCCCCACCCCCCACCCCCACCTCCACCCCACCCCACCCCCACCCCTCACCCCACCCCACCCCACCCCCCACCCCCCGCACAGGACCTCTCTTTCAACATTCTTCTGTCCATACATTAATGGCTTTCACAGACAAAAAAATATAACTCTTCCTTCCTAAACCCTGCAAGCGTCCCTTCCCTTTCATGTCCAGGCTGGCCCATTGAAGCATTTTTCCCCCTCCGACAAAAGCCTTCTCTTTCAGATACATTCGGGTTTCCTTTCAAACCAGTGGCTAGCATCTTTTTTTTGTTTTGTTTTGTTTTGGTTTTTTTTTTTTTTTTTTTGTTTTTTGAGACAAGGTTTCTCTGTGTTGCTTTGCACCTTTCCTGGAACTCGCTTTAGAGACCAGGCTGGCCTCAAACTCACAGAGATCCACCTGGCTCTGCCTCCCGAGTGCTGGGATTAAAGGCGCGGCGCCGCCGCCGCCGCCGCCGCCGCCGCCGCTGCCGCCGCCTGTCAGCATCTTGACATGGCATCACCTGTGTATGCTTTTTGGCCAGCAAGTGCTTAATAAAAAAGTTCTGGAAAGCATCGATATTAAAATGGGAAGAGCTGATAAAGGAAAGGGGAAACAGGCAACTGATGCAGTGGTTTAACAATCCAACAGAATAACACTCTGTGACTCTAACGTGTTTGAAAAACCTTAAGATGGCAGGTTTTCTGAGAAATGAAAACTGAGCAAACTGACTCAAGGAAAATTTAGAAAGATCCTATATTCAAAAGGAACATTGTTCAACTTACTGGGAGGAGGGGCCTCCCCAAGTAGAAGCAATGGGTAGAGAATCTCCACTTTTCTGCTTTAATATTATTTTTATCCCTTTTTATCTCAACAAAAACTGTATGGAATCCATATCACCACTGTGTGCTGTGTCTATGGAAAAAAGGAAAACCTTCTAATCCATTTGCTCTGCTGGAAACTGGGAGCCTCTGTGCCTCTGGGTAGTAGTGCATGGGAGTCTAGCTTCCCCTCCATCCTCATTTCTCTGTATCTACTGGGCAGAGACTGTGCTATCCATGTGAATGTGAACAGTTAGCATTTAGCAATATGTGCCTGATAATTTTCTTCTTTAATGAAAATAAGAAAAAGAGAGACAGAGAGAAAAAGAGACACACAGAGAGAGAAAGAGATAAAGATAGCAAATGACTGATTTGCGATGCTGGGATGAATCAAGTGGGCATTTTGATAACACAACTCATCCTTTAGCATGTTTAATTGTGTTCAATGAATACCGTTGCATGTTAAGATGACACTTAAACTAAAATTCTCTCTAATGGTGACTTGAACCCTGCCACTCAAAAGAGGGGAATCAGCAGAACCTGGAGGAC